>NC_141875.1:640009949-640314223 GCF_056163025.1 Triticum urartu
ATGACCGCATTGCGGTTGCGCCATAGAGCCTACGCCGTGAGGGCGGCCATGGTAGTGATGCCACGGCTCGCCGACAGAGTGGGGAGCGTCACGGACAGCTAGTCGAAGAAGGAAGATGAGCCATCCGACGGCGGGATGGTAGGGCGGCACCAGGAGAGTACCTCGTGCCAGGTGACGTGCGCAAAGACGCAGCCCATGAGAATGTGGTGGAGGGTCTTAGAGGACGCAAGTAGGCTCATGCGGCAGGCCGTGTCGAGCGAGTCTATCTACAGACCAACAACAGTTCAAGGAAGCCAGGTATAGGAAGAATTTCACCAACAGGGTTGCTCCAGATTTCCACACGAGCCGCTAGTGCTCGGACGCCGTGGATCCCTCGAACAAGGCACTATAGCAAGAGGAAGCCCAGTAGATGCCACTGTCGGTCCATCGCCACCGGATGATGTCCAGCTGGGAGCTGAGCGCAATGAGCTATAGTCGCCGACAAGCGTCCACGTACTCAAGGACGGCGGCCGGCCCGAGTGATCCCTATATGTCCATGATCGAGGTACGGTTTTCGAGAGCCGTAGCCACCGTGCGGGTGCACCGCCTCCTGGCAGGAGCAAAGGCCGTGAAGGTGGGGGCGATGGGTGAGATGGAGCTGCCCTCCAGCGACGGATCTGTTGGGTAACGTAGTAATTTCAAAAAAAAAATTACGCACACGCAAGATCATGGTGATGCATAGCAACGAGAGGGGAGAGTGTTGTCCACATATCCTAGTAGACCGAAAGCGGAAGCGTTAGCACAACGCAGTTGATGTAGTCGTACATCTTCACGATCCGACCGATCCAAGTAGCGAACGCACAGCACCTCCGAGTTCAGCACACGTTCAGCTCGATGACGTCCCGCGAACTCCAATCCAGCAGAGCTTCACGGGAGAGTTCCGTCAGCACGACGGCGTGGTGACGGTGATGATATTGCTACCGACGCAGGGCTTCGCCTAAGCACCGCTACGATATGACCGAGGTGGAATATGGTGGAGGGGGGCACCGCACACGGCTGGGAGAGATCAACTGATCAACTTGTGTCTATGGGGTGCCCCCTGCCCCCGTATATAAAGGAGCAAGGGAGGGAGGCGGCCGGCCTAGGAGGAGGGCGTGCCAAGGGGAGTAGGACTCCTCCTTCCCTTGTTGGAGTAGGAGAGAAGGAAAAAGTGGGAGAGGAACAAGGAAAAGTGGGCTGCACCCCTTGTCCAATTCGGACCAGAGAGGGGCGCGCGCCTCCTTCCTTTTGGCCTCTCTCCTCTATTCCCGTATGGCCCAATAAGGCCCATATACTCCCCGGCGAATTCCCGTAACTCTCCGGTACTCCGAAAAATACCTGAATCACTCGGAACCTTTCCGATGTCCAAATATAGTCGTCCAATATATTGATCTTTACGTCTCGACCATTTCGAGACTCCTCGTCATGTCCCCGATCTCATCCGGGACTCCGAACTCATTCGGTACATCAAAACTCATAAACTCATAATATAACTATCATCAAAACCTTAAGCGTACGGACCCTACGGGTTCGAGAACAATGTAGACATGACCGAGACACGTCTCCGGTCAATAACCAATAGCGGAACCTGGATGCTCATATTGGCACCCACATATTCTACGAAGATCTTTATCGGTCAGACCACATAACAACATACGTTGTTCCCTTTGTCATCGGTATGTTACTTGCCCGAGATTCGATCGTCGGTATCTCAATACCTAGTTCAATCTCGTTACCGACAAGTCTCTTTACTCGTTCCGTAATACATCATCCTGCAACTAACTCATTAGTTGCAATGCTTGCAAGGCTTAAGTGATGTGCATTACCGAGAGGGCCCAGAGATACCCCTCCGACAATCGGAGTGACAAATCCTAATCTCGAAATACGCCAACCCAACAAGTACATTCGGAGACACCTGTAGAGCACCTTTATAATCACCCAGTTACGTTGTGACATTTGGTAGCACACAAAGTGTTCCTCTGGTAAATGTGAGTTGCATAATCTCATAGTCATAGGAACGTGTATAAGTTATGAAGAAAGCAATAGCAACAAACTAAAGGATCAAGTGCTAAGCTAACGGAATGGGTCAAATCAATCACATCATTCTCTAATGATGTGACCCCGTTAATCAAATGACAACTCATGTCTATGGCCAGGAAATTAACCATCTTTGATTCAACGAGCTAGTCAAGTAGAGGCATACTAGTGACACTCTGTTTGTCTATGTATTCACACATGTATTATGTTTCCGGTTAATACAATTCTAGCATGAATAATAAACATTTATCATGAAATAAGGAAATAAATAATAACTTTATTATTGCCTCTAGGGCATATTTCCTTCAGGATCAACCCAGAATTGCAACACCTCGGGATCAGGAGCCAACGGAAGATGTGACCATGGACAAGCACAATCGGTGGCCTGCAACCAAAGCCACCGGACTCGGAGAGAGATGCCAACGCGGTGCAGGTCTCGGATACCGAGGCTGCCAAGCTCAAGTGGGCGGTAGAGCGCGCGCCCAACTAACAAGGCAAGAGCCAGCGTGAGCATCCTTCCGGCCATGCCGGAGAAAGTCCCCGATAATTCTGTTGGCTTTCTTGAGAATCAGGGGAGAGAGTGCTGCTACCTCTTGAGCACTGCGTTGGTTTTCCCCGAAGAGGAAGGGGTGATGCAGCAAAGTAGTGTAACTATTTCCCTCAGTTTTTGAGAACCAAGGTATCAATCCAGTAGGAGGCTACACGCGAGTCCCTCGCACCTGCACAAAACAAATATATCCTTGCAACCAACGCAAATAGGGGTTGTCCATCCCTATAGGGCCACTTACGATAGTGAGATCTGATAGATATGATAAGATAATATTTTTGGTATTTTTATGATAAAAGATGCAAAGTAAAATAAAGGCAAAGTAAATAGCAAAGGAAATAACTAAGTAGTAGGAGATCAATATGATAAAGATAGACCCGGGGGCCATAGGTTTCACTAGTGGCTTCTCTCGAGAGCATAAGTATTCTACGGTGGGTGAACAAATTACTGTTGAGCAATTGACAGAATTGAGCATAGTTATGAGAATATCTAGGTATGATCATGTATATAGGCATCACGTCCGAGACAAGTAGACCGACTCCTGCCTGCATCTACTACTATTACTCCACTCATCGACCGCTATCCAGCATGCATCTAGAGTATTAAGTTAAAAACAGAGTAACGCCTTAAGCAAGATGACATGATGTAGAGGGATAGACTCATGCAATATGAAGAAAACCACATCTTTTTATCCTCGATGGCAACAATACAATATGTGCCTTGCTGCCCTTACTGTCACCGGGAAAGGACACCGCAAGATTGAACCCAAAGCTAAGCACTTCTCCCGTTGCAAGAAAGATCAATCTAGTAGGCCAAACCAAACTGATAATTCGAAGAGACTTGCAAAGATAACCAATCATACATAAAATAGTTCAGAGAAGATTCAAATATTATTCATAGATAGACTTGATCATAAACCCACAATTCATCGGTCTCAACAAACACACCGCAAAAAGAAGATTACATCGAATAGATCTCCACAAGAGAGGGGGAGAACATTGTATTGAGATCCAAAAAGAGAGAAGCCATCTAGCTACTAACTATGGACCCGTAGGTCTGAGGTGAACTACTCACACTTCATCGGAGGGGCTATGGTGTTGATGTAGAAGCCCTCCGTGATCGATGCCCCCTCCGGCGGAGCTCCGGAACAGGCCCCAAGATGGCATCTCGTGGATACGGAAAGTTGCGGCAGTGGAATTAGGTTTTTGGCTCCGTATCTGATCGTTTGGGGGTACGTGGATATATATAGGAGGAAGGAGTACGTCGATGGAGCAACAGGGGGCCCACGAGGGTGGAGGGCGCGCCTGGTGGGGGTGGGCGCGCCCCCTACCTCGTGGCCTCCTGTTTCCTTTCTTGACGTAGGGTCCAAGTCTCTCTGGTCTTATTCGTTCAGAAAATCACGTTCCCGAAGGTTTCATTCCGTTTGGACCCCGTTTGATATTCCTTTTCTTCGAAACCCTAAAACAGGCAAAAAACATCAATTCTGGGTAGGGCCTCCGGTTAATAGGTTAATCTCAAAAGTAATATAGAAGTTGATAATAAAGCCCAATAATGTCCAAAACAGTAGATAATATAGCATGGAGCAATAAAAAATTATAGATATGTTGGAGACTTATCAAGCATCCCCAAGCTTAATTCCTGCTCGTCCTCGAGTAGGTAAATGATAAAAACAGAATTTGTGATGCGGAGTGCTACTTGGCATAATTTTAATGTAATTCTTCTTAATTGTGGTATGAATATTCAGATCCGAAAGATTCAATATAGAAGTTCATATTGACATAAAAATAATAATACTTCAAGCATACTAACTAAGCAATTATGTCTTCCCAAAATAACATGGCCAAAGAAAGTTTATCCCTACAAAATCATATAGTTTAGTCATGTTTCATCTTCGTCACACAAAAATGCTCTCATCATGCACAACCCCGATGACAAGCCAAGCAATTGTTTCATACTTTAGTAATCTCAAACCTATAAACTTTCATGCAATATATGAGCGCGAGCCATGGACATAGCACTATGGGTGGAATAGAATATAATGAGGGGGTTATGTGGAGAAGACAAAAAGGAGAAAGTCTCACATCAACGAGGCTAATCAATGGGCTATGGAGATGCCCACCAATTGATGCTAATGCAAGGAGTAGGGATTTCCATGCAACGGATGCACTAGAGCTATAAATGTATGAAAGCTCAACAAAAGAAAGTAGTGGGTGTGCATCCAACTTGCTTGCTCATGAAGACCTAGGGCACTTGAGGAGGCCCATTGTTGGAATATACAAGCCAAGTTCTATAATGAAAAATTCCCACTAGTATATGAAAGTGACAAAAAAAGACTCTCTAACATGAAAATTATGGTGCTACTTTGAAGCACAAGTGTGGCAAAGGATAGTAACATTGTCCCTTCTCTCTTTTTCTCTCATCATTATTTTTCTTTTTTTTGGGCCTTCTCTTTTTTTAATGGCCTTTCCCTTTTTTTGGGCCTTCTTTTTTTTATGGCCTTTCTCCTTTTATTTATTTATTCCTCACTTGGGACAATGCTCTAGAAAATGATGATCATCACACTTCTATTTATTTACAACTCAATGATTACAACTCGATACTATAACAAAAGATGACTCTATATGAATGCCTCCGGCGGTGTACCGGGATATGCAATGGACCAAGAGTGACATGTATGAAAGAATTATGAACGGTGGCTTTGCCACAAATACTATGCCAACTACATGATCATGCTAAGCAATTTGACAATGATGAATGTGTCATGATGAACGGAATGATGGAAAGTTGCATGGCAATATATCTCGGAATGGCTATGGAAATGCCATAATAGGTAGGTATGGTGGCTGTTTTAAGGAATATATAAGGATGTTTATGTGTGAAAGAGCGTATCATATCATGGGGTTTGGATGCACCAGCGAAGTTTGCGCCAACTCTCAATGTGAGAAAGGGCAATGCACGATACCGAAGAGGCTAGCAAGGATGGAAGGGTGAGAGTGCGTATAATCCATGGACTCAACATTAGTCATAAAGAACTCACATACTTATTGCAAAAATCTACAAGTCATCAAAAACCTTGGTACTACGCGCACGCTCCTAGGGGGATAGATTGGTAGGAAAAGACCATCACTCGTCCCCGACCGCCACTCATAAGGAAGACAATCAAATAACACCTCATGTTTCAAATTTGTTGCATAACGTTCACTATACGTGCATGCTACGGGACTTGCAAACTTCAACACAAGCATTTCTCAATTTCACAACTACTCGACTAGCACGACTTTGATATTATTACCTCCATATCTCAAAACAATCATCAAGCATCAAACTTCTCTTAGTATTCAAAACACTCTTAAGAAAATTTTACTAACTTTGAATACCTAGCATATTAAGATTTTAAGCAAATTAATATGATATTAAGACTCTCAAAATAATCTAAGTGAAGCATGAGAGATCAATAGTTTCTATAAAACAAATCCACCACCGTGCTCTAAAAGATGTAAGTGAAGTACTAGAGCAAAATTATATAACTCAAAAGATATAAGCGAAGCACATAGAGTATTCTAACAAATTCCAAATCATGTATGGCTCTCTCAAAAGGTGTGTACAGAAAGGATGATTGTGGTAGACTAAAAAGCAAAGACTCAAATAATACAAGACGCTCCAAGAAAAACACATATCATGTGGTGAATAAAAATATAGCTCCAAGTAAAGTTACCGATAGAAGTAGACGAAAGAGGGGATGCCTTCCGGGGCATCCCCAAGATTTGGCTTTTAGGTGTCCTTAGATTATCTTGGGGGTTCCATGGGAATCCCCAAGCTTAGGCTCTTGCCACACCTTGTTCCATAATCCATCAAATCTTTACCCAAAACTTGAAAACTTCACAACATAAAACTTAAAGTAGAAAATCTCGTGAGCTCCGTTAGCGAAAGAAAACAAAAGATCACTTCAAGGTACTGTAATGAACTCATTCTTTATTTATATTGGTGTTATACCTACTGTATTACAACTTCTCTATGGTTTATAAACTATTTTAATAGCCATAGATTCATCAAAATAAGCAAACAACACACGAAAAACAGAATCTGTCAAAAACAGAACAGTCTATAGTAATCTGTAGCTAGCGCAATATCTGGAACCCCAAAAATTCTAAAATAAATTTCTGGACGTGAGGAATTTATCTATTAATCATCTGCAAAAATAATTAACTAAATATCACTTTCCAAATAAAAATGACAGCAATTCTCTTGAGCGCTAAAGTTTCTGTTTTTTTACAGCAAGTTCAACAAGACTTTCCCCAAGTCTTCCCAACGATTCTACTTGGCACAAACACTAATTAAACACAAAAGGCACAACCAAAAAAGAGGCCAGATAAATTATTTATTACTAAACAGGATCAAAAAGCAAGGAATAAAAATAAAATTGGGTTGCCTCCCAACAAGCGCTATCGTTTAACGCCCCTAGATAGGCATAACAAGTAAGAATAGATCTAGGTATTGCCATCTTTGGTAGGCAATCCATAAGTGGCTCCCATAATAGATTCATAAGGTAATTTAATTTTCTTTCTAGGAAAGTGTTCCATGCCTTTCCTTAATGTAAATTGGAATCTAATATTTCCTTCCTTCATATCAATAATTGCACCAATCGTTCTAAGGAAAGGTCTACCAAGAATAATAGGACATGAAGGATTGCAATCTATGTCAAGAACAATAAAATCTACAGGCACATAATTCCTATTTGCAACAATAAGAACATCATTAATTCTTCCCATAGGTTTCTTAATAGTGGAATCCACAAGGTGCAAGTTTAGAGAGCAATCATCAAAATCACGGAAACCTAACAAATCACACAAAGTCTTTGGAATCGTGGAAACACTAGCACCCAAATCATATAAAGCATAGCATTCATGATCTTTAATTTTCATTTTAATAGTTGGTTCCCACTCATCATAAAGTTTTCTAGGGATAGAAACTTCCAATTCAAGTTTTTCTTCATAAGATTGCATCAAGGCATCAACGATATGTTTAGTAAACGCTTTATTTTGACTATAAGCATGAGGAGAATTTAGCACGGATTGTAACAAGGAAATACAATCAATAAAAGAGCAATTTTCATAATTAAATTCCTTGAAATCCATAATAGTGGGTTTAGCAACATCTAGGGTTTAAATTTCTTCAATCCCACTTTTAACAATTTTAGCATCAAGATCAACAAATTCCGAATTCTTGGAATGCCTTCTAGGTAAAGGTGGATAATATTCAGTCCCATCATTATCAAGATTCATATTGCAAAACAAAGATTTAATAGGGGACACATCAATAACTTTTAGATCTTCATCTTTATTTTCATAGGAACTAGAAGAATACGCTCTCATAAAGGCATCTTTCTTAGCACGCATCCTAGCGGTTCTTTCTTTGCACTCATCAATGGAAATTCTCATGGCTTTTAGAGACTCATTGATATCATGCTTAGGTGGAATAGATCTAAGTTTCAAAGAATCAACATCAAGAGCAATTCTATCAACGTTCCTAGCCAAATCATCAATCTTAAGCAATTTTTCATCAATCATAGCATTAAAATTCTTTTGTGAGGAATAAATTCTTTAATATTAGATTCAAAATCAGAGGGAATCTTATTATAATTTCCATAAGAATTGTTGTAGGAATTACCATAATTATTAGAGGGATTACTAGGATAAGGCCTAGAGTTGAAATTTTCTCTATTCGCGTTGTTACCAAAATTGTTCCTACCAACAAAATTCACATCCATAGCTTCATTATTATCAATCAAAGTAGACAAGGGCATACCATTAGGATCAGAAGAAACACTCTTATTAGCAAATAATTTCATAAGTTCATCCATCTTTCCACTCAAAACATTAATCTCTTCTATCGCATGCACCTCTTTATTAGTAGATCTTTCAGTATGCCATTGAGAATAATTAACCATAATATTATCTAGGAGTTTAGTAGATTCTCCTAAAGTGAATTCCATAAAAGTGCCTCTCGCGGCCGAATCTAAAAGATTTCCAGAAGCAAAATTCAATCCGACATAAAATTTTTGAGCAATCATCCACAAATTTAAACCATGAGTAGGGCAATTACGTATCATTAGTTTCATTATCTCCCAAGCTTGTGCAACATGTTCATGATCAAGTTGCTTAAAATTCATAATATCGTTTCTAAGAGAGATGATCTTAGCGGGAGGAAAATACTTAGAGATAAAAGTATCTTTGCACTTGTTCCATGAATCAATACTATTTTTAGGCAAAGATGAAAATCAAGCTTTAGCACGATCTCTAAGAGAAAAAGGAAATAGCTTCAATTTAACAATATCATTATCCACATCTTTCTTCTTTTGCATGTCACACAAATCAACGAAGCTATTTAGATGAGTAGCGGCATCTTCACTAGGAAGGCCGGAGAACGGATCTTTCATGACAAGATTCAGCAAGGCAACATTAATTTCACAAGCTATTTAGAAATCGGAGTGCTAATAAAATCATTGTTGTTGGTACTGGTGAACTCACACAATTTAATATTATCTTGAGCCATCGTGACAAGCAAGCAAACTAACACACAAGCAAACAAAAAGCAAGCGAACAAAAAGAGGCAAATAGAGAGGGAGGATAGAGAGAGAGGGCGAATAAAACGGCAAGGGTGAAGTGGGGGAGAGGAAAACGAGAGGCAAATGGCAAATAATGTAATGTGGGAGATAAGGGTATGTGATGGGTACTTGGTATGTTGACTTTTGCGTAGACCTCCCCGGCAACGGCGCCAGAAATCCTTCTTGCTACCTCTTGAGCACTGCGTTTGTTTTCCCCAAAGAGGAAGGGATGATGCAGCAAAGTAGCGTAACTATTTCCCTCAGTTTTTGAGAACCAAGGTATCAATCCAATAGGAGGCTACGCGCGAGTCCCTCGCACCTGCACAAAACAAATAAATCCTCACAGCCAACGCAAATAGGGGTTGTCCATCCCTATAGGGCCACTTACGAGAGTGAGATCTGATAGATATGATAAGATAATATTTTTGGTATTTTTATGATAAAAGATGCAAAGTAAAATAAAGGCAAAGTAAATAGCAAAGGAAATAACTAAGTAGTAGGAGATCAATATGATAAAGATAGACCTGGGGGCCATTGGTTTCACTAGTGGCTTCTCTCGAGAGCATAAGTATTCTACGGTGGGTGAACAAATTACTGTTGAGCAATTGACAGAATTGAGCATAGTTATGAGAATATCTAGGTATGATCATGTATATAGGCATCACGTCTGAGACAAGTAGACCGACTCCTGCCTGCATCTACTACTATTACTCCACTCATCGACCGCTATCCAACATGCATCTAGAGTACTAAGTTAAAAACAGAGTAACGCCTTAAGCAAGATGACATGATGTAGAGGGATAGACTCATGCAATATGAATAAAACCCCATCTTGTTATCCTCGATGGCAACAATACAATGCGTGCCTTGCTGCCCTTACTGTCACTGGGAAAGGACACCGCAAGATTGAACCCAAAGCCAAGCACTTCTCCCATTGCAAGAAAGATCAATCTAGTAGGCCAAACCAAACTGATAATTCGAAGAGACTTGCAAAGATAACAAATTATACATAAAATAATTCAGAGAAGATTCAAATATTATTCATAGATAGACTTGATCATAAACCCACAATTCATCGGTCTCAACAAACACACCGCAAAAAGAAGATTACATCGAATAGATCTCCACAAGAGAGGGGGAGAACATTGTATTGAGATCCAAAAAGAGAGAAGAAGCCATCTAGCTACTAACTATATGGACCCGTAGGTCTGAGGTGAACTACTCACACTTCATCGGAGGGGCTATGGTTTGATGTAGAAGCCCTCCGTAATCGATGCCCCCTCCGGTGGAGCTCCGGAACAGGCCCCAAGATGGGATCTCGTGGATACAGAAAGTTGCGGCGGTGGAATTAGGTTTTTGGCTCCGTATCTGATCGTTTGGGGGTACGTGGATATATATAGGAGGAAGGAGTACGTCGGTGGAGCAATAGGGGGCCCACGAGGGTGGAAGGCGCACCTGGTGGGGGTGGGCGCGCCCCCTACCTCGTGGCCTCCTGTTTCCTTTCTTGGCGTAGGGTCCAAGTCTCTCTGGTCTTATTCGTTGAGAAAATCACGTTCCCGAAGGTTTCATTCCGTTTGGACTCCGTTTGATATTCCTTTTCTTCGAAACCCTAAAACAGACAAAAAACAGCAATTCTGGGCTGGGCCTCCGGTTAATAGGTTAGTCCCAAAAATAATACAAAAGTGGATAATAAAGCCCAATAATGTCCAAAACAGTAGATAATATAGCATGGAGCAATCAAAAATTATAGATACGTTGGAGACGTATCAAGTGCCATGGCGAGGAGGATATGCACAGGCATAGCAGACAACACCTGTTGGGCCAAGGCCAGGCGTTCATCGCGTGTGAGGAGCGCGGCCTTCCAAGTAGCTAGCTTGCGCAATAGCTTGTCGATGAGTGGCATCGGGTGGGAGGGGGACTTTCCGGAGAGAGAGAGAGAGAGAGAGAGAGAGAGAGAGAGAGAGAGAGAGAGAGGAAGGCCCAAGTACTAGACAGGGAAAGAGGTAACGGGGCAAGCCAACGTGTGCCGATGGAATCAACGATGGGGGTGGTGCGCTGGATAGGCACGGCCAAGCATTTGGCAAAGTTTGTGCGTAGGCTGAAGATGTCACCAAAGAAATCCAAGAGCTTGTTGACTGTGAGGAGCTCGAAAGTATCAGGGTGGCAAAATACCACCACATCATCCACAAAATGGGAGATGGAAGTGGCATGGTGATGAGTAAGCTATCGAAGGATGTCGGACGCCACAACATACTGCGGGAGCAAGTTTAGGGCATCTATTACCAAGACAAAGAGCATCGGGGATATAGGACCACCCTGCCGGAGATGCTGGCAATGAGCTATAGACGGGCCTGGGGTGTCGTTGATTAAGACACGTGTAGGGGACATGGATATAAGGATGAAAACCCACTCATGCCATCACGGGCCAAAGCCCAAGTGCTATAGGACCTAGAGAAGAAAAGGCCAGGAGACTGAATCGAACACCCGAGCAATATCATGCTTTAAAAGAACTCGATGTTGTTTGAGCTGGTGCAGGCATCGTGCCGTTTGCTAGATGAGGAGGTAGTTGTCATGTACTCTCCTCCCAGCGACGAAGGCGCTCTGGTTGGCGGAAAAAAGCTCCCGAAGCCATGGAGCAAGGCGGAGCGATAAGACCTTGGAGAAGAGCTTGGCCACAAGGTGAATAAGACTAATCGGGCAATAGTCGAAGCGCATAACCGCATCTTGTTTCTTTGGCAATAGAGTGATAAGAGCCTCGTAGAGCCGCTGGAATGCCTGACCATTGAGAGAGTAGAGCTTGTCGAAGACGTCGTAGAGGTCATGTTGGATGATGTCCCAACATGAGCGGAGGAACTCAGCCGTGAACCCATCCAGACCAGGAGACTTGCCGGAGGGGTGCTTTTTAATAGCCACCCAAATCTCGTCGGAGGTCAACGATTCCTCAAGAGAGGAGAGGTTGAATGCTCGTGGGTGGCCAATGGTATCAAGATTGAGGGTGAAAGATCTATCGCCCTGCGGCCACTGTCTGCTACCAATCCTCTATGAATCATATGCGCTACTTGCGCCAGTTGTGAAAAGAGTGAGGCAAAGTCTATGATGTGAGCTACGACACTGGTGCTATGGGGGATCCTACGCCACCGACAAGCTTCCAAGCCACGCTAATCTGTGCTGGTTCATCAAGGGATGATGCGGGTACCGACAGGGATCGGAGGAGCCGCAACAACAATGACCAGGCGAATGACCAAATGCAGTGATGCAGGGGTGTTTGGGTGAAGTTAATTTGCATCGACGAGCTGGAACGGGGCAAGCATGGCAAGTTGAACTTGTGTGCGGTGTTGCTGCGACCAACGAAGGCGAGCTTGTATACCCATGCTCCAAGCACCGATGGGACACCATGACGAACGAGAGATCGTCTGGAACCGGTGGTGTGCGATGCTGGAACCAGCATGGAGTAGATGCTGGAACTGACATAGAGCAGTGCTGGAACCAGTGAGATGAGATGCTGGAAGCGCTGTTGCGTGGTGTTGGAACCATCACACTGAATTGCTGGAACTGGTGATGGAACCAGCGCACAAAGATGCTTGGAATGGCGACCACAGGTGCTGGAATTGGTGTCGCAAGTTCAGCGTGATGTTGCAACCAGCTGTGGTGATTGCCGGAACCGGTGTCCATGTTTGCTGGAACCAACTTTCTTCCTTGTTGACGACCATGGTGACCATGAGGTGTCACAATGGTTTTCTTTGTTTTTTTGCTGCAGTCGCAGAGTGCAAAGCCATAACGGTGTTGCGCGTTGCTAGAAAGGTGCATTGGGTGCTGGAACTGAGAGGTGACGACAACAAATGACCGACCAACATTGACGGGGAGTTGAGATGCAAGCGAGGCGGCAACGGAGTTGCAATCACCGGCGGGACAAAGCTGCAACTGGTCAATGGCGGAGTTGCATTTAATGGCGTGGGTGCTAAAACCGATATTTATAGAACTGCGACCTGAGGTGCTGCTGTCGTGAGGGGCGAGCCGGGGATGGTGTCGGAGGTCCCTCGTCGTCCAGCTGGGTTACCGTTCTTGCGTCAAGAGCCGATGGAGGCAAAGCTTTACTGTGAGTCGCGTTTTAGACGAAGCTTTTTGGATGGGGCGGATTGAATGGTCTTTATAGTGTTTTAGTGTAAACATACTTTACTTTATTGCTCAATAAGATAAAGTGCAATAATAACAAAAGAGTCGTGAGGGTGTAGCAGCCACACATAACGATGCTCATCTAAGTGAAAAGCATGTTTAGCTAAATTGTGTGCCTCCATATTGGAGAGGCGGCCTTCATGAATGAAAGAGCATGTTTCAAAATCCTTTTACAGTCTCATTTATATCCTTCAATGTTGGTGCAATGGCCTCAAGAGTGTCGGTGTTGATATCCGACACAACTGTTTTACAGTCTGATGCTACCTTAAGAGCATCTACAACTGGACTTGACAAATCCGGTACCTCAAATTCCCGTGGACGCGCCCGGTCACATGCACGTTTCAAATTTCTCTTCTCACAACCGGACACCTCAGTTAGCACACCTCAAATCCATACAAACTCTTGCAACTACGTACTACATCACGACATGCCATCGGACTACCAAAAATTGCCATGTTTAATTAAATACTAGCTATGGATAAGATCATCCACAACTGCCCTTGCCCTTACTGGCGCCCTTGTTGTCCTTATTACGGAAGTAGCAGACGAAGACACAATATGGATCAAGCCGGATCTGCTCATCGCCGGAGCTATCCGACCCGTCGCTGTCCTCCTTCTCCTCCTTGGGGGGCAGTCCGGCCTTGGCACGGAACGCCTGATTCTGCTCTTGGGCGAGGGTGCGCGTGCTCCTCTGCTGCCAATTCTTTACAATGCGAACACAGATGGCTTTAATCTCTGTGGCAACATGTGCTGCAGGATCAGCTGCCTCCACTGCCGCCATGCCAGCAGCGAGTCGGGCCTCGGCTGCCCTCATCCTCTCCTTCCCACGGAGAGCACACTGGTCCCGGTAGGACTCATACTCTGGCGGAACTGTGATGGGGTAAGGGAGATTGGAAGGCTCCCGAGAGGACCACGATGATCCAGCCCCGAAGGATCCGAGCGCCCGATGCGCCGACACAATGGACTCGTGCCGGACAGATCCCGCCGTTGGTCGGGTCATGTCCTCCTGGGAGCGGCGGAGTGCAATGTGAACGACCATTGCCTCCTCTAAACCGCACGAGACGACACCCCAGTCAATGGATCTATACTTGCCGTCGTCGGATCCGCTTCTCGCCATGCCGGAGAAGGCCGGAGATCGCAAGAGGGGAGCTTGGGTAGCGATGGTGAAGGGGAGTGGCTAGGGTTTGGTACGGTGAGCGGATGGAGAGGAATATATGTGGGGTCGGGTGGGCCAGCATAGGCCGGGCCCGGCGTGGTGGGTGCCCCATTATCCGCCCTACATTTGGGCCGCATATGAGGGGTGCCGGTCAGCCGAGGCATTTAAGGCCCATTTGAGGCGCCCGTTTGGATAGTTTTGTTGTGATGGTCACTTACTGGGCTGTCTGCCCAGGTGTTTGAGGTGGGTTTAGGGCGCCGGACAGTAAATGCTCTAATATGTTGTAACATGAGGTCCTTGGCCAACACCGAGGCTTCACATAGGCCAGAGCCTTTAGAGTTGCTGGATCAGTCAGTCCATTTTCGACAAATATCGCGAAGATGGTAATTACACCTGGCCTCTGTACCAACACGATGTTCAAAGGCATCAAGGTTACACACAACCAAAAATGAAAATAAAAAGAAAAAAAGAAAAAATACCGTGCCACGGTGATGAATCACTAGCATCAGAAGCACTCTAACCACCACTGAAGACATCATCCGGAATACAAAAGAGGTTCTCCAAAAGCAACGCCTCCAAGAAGGAAACAACGCACAAGCGTTGTCGTTGCCCGGTCGAAGATTTTGGGTTTTCACCCTGGAGAAAGTCAGAGTTCGCCAAAAAACAATGCCTTTAGCAAGGCCATTGCCAGGTACAACCAATAAAGGCCAGACCTTGGGTTTTCACCCTGAGAATTTAGACTCGGTACTCGAGGTGCACCACCAGAAATGCAGTCATCGAGTGTTGCCGCCCCCGCTTGCTGAGGCCGCAGTTGCAAGTGACCAACACAATGAGCAACAGATCGTCATATTCTCCCCATCCATTGCGAGTACTCCCCGGGACATCCACCGATTGTAGACGATCCTGACTCAACCCGAGCATGCGAGATAACACCTTCTGAGCCTAATGATCTTCAACCACAACCGCCTTGAGGTGCCGATGTCTATGTTTCCAAGATGGTGACAATCTACTATTGACAATCACCAAACACCCCCAGCACACAGCCTTCTACAGCGTGAAGGTTCAACGGCGACACAGCCGCACCGGGGACCGTGAAGATTCAATGGCGACATGGTCGTGCAGTCTTAGAGGGGATCACCGATGCGATCTTGGGTCACGAGTCGGGAAGGGGAAGCAATGAGCGCCGCCACTGTCCCACGGACGCACCGCACACCAACCCGTTGCAGGGCCACCACCCCAGAAGCCTCGCCCTTGGTGTTAGAATACAACTTGTATTAGGATTATGACTCCTACTCAGTTTGTAATAAGGCTAGGTCAGGTGCGGCTTAGCTCTTATATATACTTCTTGTACCGGCACAATATTGCATCAACAATTATTCAATACAGTTCTACATGGTATCAGACTTTCGATCCTAGGGTATGGCTAACCCTCTAGCCCCGCCACCGCCGCCCGGCTACTTCGAGATGCGCGCCACCATCATCGCCACCAAGGTCACCGCGGCACGGCCTCCTCCGCCTCTACCCCTACTCTAGCTCTACCTCCAGCAATACCCCCTTCCATCTCCTTCACCGACACCATCTCCGATATTTGCCCCTACATCCCCGTAACCCTAAACCTCGCTACTCACAACTACTACCATTGGCGTCACCTTTTTGACGTCCACCTTGGGCGATGCAATCTCCGCTCTCACGTTGCCGACAACTCTCTTCCTCACCAACAACACTTCCTCAACCATCCGGCTGGCGTCCAAGTCCCAACTACCGGGGCAAAAACCCTAGGCCGCCACAGTTCCGCACGGTGCCCGCTCTTGCTCTGCCCCCGGCTCCACTAACTGCACCACCACCGTCCCCGGCTTCATCAACTGCACCACCACCGCCGCCCGGATGGCATCCATCTCTTGATCCATGGACAGGGCTAGTCCAGGCGTGGGCTATGCCTTGGTCCGCCCCTACGCCATATGGTGCCTCGCCTGCCTATACCAGTGGTTGACGGCCCGATGCTCACCCTCACACCGGCGCACCCGTCCTCGCGCCTCGACAGCCGACGGCTACGTACCATGATGCTCCCTCCTACGCACCACTGATCTACAACACCAGTCCTTATGCATCCTATGGCGCTCCATCGTCCCCCTACATGCAACAGTACAATGATGGTGTCTCTCTCTTTACGCTGATGCCGGCCCTATTGCCGACGCACGACACCCGCAAGCTCCCATGACTACACCGGCCTCTACTTCGACTCCGAGTTGGGACCAAGCTGCTTTTCTACAAACCATGAACAACTTTGCTGAACAAGGGAACTCAGGTATGGATTGGATTTTCGATTCCGGTGCTTCTCGTCATATGTCTGCATCGAGTAATTTGCTTTCTTCTTGCACACCTTCGTCTTTTCCCTCTATTACTCTCGGTGATGGATCTTCTATTCCTATTTACTGTGTCGTTCAGGCTCAAATCCAATCCCCAATTAAGCCTTTGCTTCTTCGTGATGTTCTTGTAGCTCCTGCTCTTATTAAAAATCTGATTTCTATTCGCCAAATCACCAATCATAATCATGTTTCCATTGAGTTTGACCCCTTTGGTTTGTCTGTGAAGGACTACCCGACCAAAGCCGAGATCGCTCGATTCAATAGCTCTGGTGATTTATATTCTCTCCATGGTGCTTCGGTCGCTCCTCCTCCAACATCTATGGTGGCCTCTGTTGATCTGTGGCACCAACGTCTCGGCCATCCCAATAAAAATGTGTTATCCACATTTCTTAGTGAATTTTCAATACCTTGTAATAGAGACTCTCATAATTCTTCTATGTGCCAGTCATGTCAATTAGGCAAACATGTTCGCCTTCCCTTTTGTTCCTCTCAATCCTCTAGTACTTTTCCTTTTGAATTACTTCATTGTGATCTCTGGACATCACCCATAGAAAGTGTATCTGGTTTTAAGTATTATCTCGTGATTCTTGATGATTTTACTCATTATGTTTGGACTTTTCCTTTACGCAACAAATCCGACGTTGATAATATATTCCTTAACTTTCAGCGTTATGTCTTCGTCCACTTTTTCCTCCCTATAAGATTCATCCAATGTGATAATGGTCGTGAATTTGACAACTTTAAAAGTTGAAATTTCTTTCTACAATATGGAATTCTCTTGCGCTTCTCCTGTCCTTATACCTTCCCTCAAAATGGCAAAGCCGAGCGTTCTCTTTCTACTCTTAATGACATCATTCGCACTCTGCTTGTTCAATCTTCTATGCCTCCAAAGTTCTGGGCTGAGGCTCTCCACACGACCACATATTAACTCAATATTCATCCATCCAAAGTTAACCCACAAACTACTCCTTACTTCTCTTTATTTCTCTCTCATTCAAATTACTCCGACGTTCGCGTCTTCGGTTGTCTTAGTTTCCCAAACTCCTACTCCACTTCTCCTAACAAACTTTCCCCACGCTCTACCCCGTGTGTCCATCTAGGTTTTTCTGACGAGCACAAGGGTTATCGTTGTCTAGATCTTGTTAGTGGTTGTGTTCACATGTCTCGTCATGTAACATTCGCTGAAAACATTTTTGCCTTTTCCGAGCGTCAACAATTAGATTACATCTCACCCATGTCGTCCACTAGCCCCTCTCGTCGCAATCATCTTCCCTTCTTTCACTCGCCAACCTATCCAGCGAAACCAGCCGAATCCTCTACCGCGGTAGTGGATCCTGCCGCGACCACTTCTGTCATCACATCTGTTCCGGCGAAAACCCATTACACTCTATCGCGGCAGACATCCTGCCGCCGTAGTCTTCACTACCATCTCCCACGTCCGCTTCCTTTACTGCGCCGAACGCGTCCACCACATCTTCCCCCACCCGCCTGCTCATGCTATTCCCATTCCAGCTCTGACTAAGAATCATACCATGCGCACACGTGCCAAGTCCGGGTTTCGTTTACCTGCAAAAGATCGTCTCAATATTCATGCATCTCTATCTCCTTTCTCTCTACCCAAATCTTACAAATCAGCTCTCCTAGATCCTAATTGGGCCACAGCTATGAAAGATGAATATGATGCCCTTCTGCAGAATAACACGTGGCAGTTAGTTCCTCGTCCTTCCAATACAAACATCGTTTCGGGCAAATGGGTTTTTCACCATAAATTTAATTCTGATGGGAGTCTTACACGTTATAACGATCGATGGGTATGTCGTGGTTACTCTCAGCAACACGGCATCGATTATGATGAGACTTTCTCTCTAGTTGTCAAGCCCAGCACTATTGGCACTGTCCTTAGCATCGTCGTCTCTTCTTCCTGGCCAATTCATCAACTAGATGTCAAAAATGCTTTTCTTCATGGCTCTCTTCAAGAAATAGTATATTGTCAACAACTTCTTGGCTTCGAACATTCCTCCTATCCTAATGATGTTTGTTTTCTTCAAAAATCTCTTTGTAGTCTTAAACAAGCACCACGTGCCTGGTTCCAACGCTTTTCTACTTATGCTCAAACCATCGGTTTTACCCCTTCTCGTTCTGACACTTCACTCTTCACCTTTCATCACAACAAACAACACTGCTTGCTGATACGTCTCCAACGTATCTATAATTTTTGATTGTTCCATGCTATTATATTATCAACCTTGGATGTTTTATATGCATTTATATGCTATTTTATATGATTTTTGGGACTAACCTATTAACCTAGAGCCCAGTGCTAGTTTCTGTTTCTTCCTTGTTTTAGAGTATCGCAGAAAAGGAAAGTCAAACGGAGTCCAATTGACCTGAAACTTTACAGAACTTGTTTTTGGAAGGAAAGCAACCCGGGAGACTTGGAGTCCACGTAAGGGAAGCAACGAGGAAGCCACGAGGCAGGGGGAGCACGCCCACCCCCTGGGCACGCCCTCCACCCTCGTGGGCCCCTCGTGGCTCCCCTGACGCACTTCTTCCTCTTATATATATCTCCATATACCCTAAAACGATCGGGAGCACAATATATCGGGAGTTCCGCTGCCAGAAGCCTCCGTAGCCACCGAAAACCAATCTAGACCCGTTCCGGCACCTTGCCGGAGGGGGAATCCTTCTCCGGTGTCCATCTTCATCATCCCGGTGCTCTCCATGACGAGGAGGGAGTAGTTCTCCCTCAGGGCTGAGGGTATGTACCAGTAGCTATGTGTTTGATCTCTCTCTCTCTCTTGTGTTCTTGAGGTGATACGATCTTGATGTATCACGAGCTTTGCTATTATATTTGGATCCTATGATGTTTTCTCCCCCCTCTACTCTCTTGTCATGAATTGAGTTTTCCCTTTGGAGTTATTTTATCGGATTGAGTCTTTAAAGATTTGAGAACACTTGATGTATGTCTTGTTGTGCGTATCTGTGGTGACAATGGGATATCACGTGATTCACTTGATGTATGTTTTGGTGATCAACTTGCGGGTTCCGCCCATGAACCTATGCATAGGGGTTGGCACACGTTTTCGTCGTGATTCTCCGGTAGAAACTTTGGGGCACTCTTTGAAGTTCTCTGTGTTGGTTGAATAGATGAATCTGAGATTGTGTGATGCATATCGTATAATCGTACCCATGGATACTTGAGGTGACATTGGAGTATCTAGGTGACATTAAGGTTTTGGTTGATTTGTGTCTTAAGGTGTTATTCTAGTATGAACTCTAGGGCTGTTTGTGACACCTATAGGAATAGCCCAATGGATTGATTGGAAAGAATAATTTTGAGGTGGTTTCGTACCCTACCATAATCTCTTCGTTTGTTCTCCGCTATTAGTGACTTTGGAGTGACTCTTTGTTGCATGTTGAGGGATAGTTATGTGATCCAATTATGTTATTATTGTTGAGAGGACTTGCACTAGTGAAAGTATGAACCCTAGGCCTTGTTTCCTAGCATTGCAATACCGTTTGTGCTTACTTTTACCATTAGTTACCTTGCTGTTTTTATAATTTCAGATTACAAATACCTTTATCTACCATCTATATTGCACTTGTATCACCATCTCTTCGCCGAACTAGTGCACCTATACAATTTACCATTGTATTGGGTGTGTTGGGGACACAAGAGACTCTTTGTTATTTGGTTGCAGGGTTGCTTGAGAGAGACCATCTTCATCCTACGCCTCCTACGGATTGATAAACAATAGATCTTCCACTTGAGGGAAATTTGCTATTGTCCTACAAACCTCTGCACTTGGAGGCCCAACAACGTCTACAAGAAGAAGGTTGTGTAGTAGACATCACTTACCTTCTTTTATATGTTGATGATATTATCCTCACAGTTTCCTTACAACAATTTTCAGATCATATTATCTCTCTTCTTCGCCACGATTTCTCTATGACAGATTTAGGTCTTCTTCACCACTTCTTAGGTATTGTTGTTATCCATGACTCCTCTGGTCTTTTCTTGTCTCAACGTCAGTACACTCTGGATCTTCTTTCTTGTGCTGGTATGCTTGATTGTCAAACTTCCCGTGCCCCTGTTGATACAGATTCCAAACTCTCTGCCGACGATGATCCTTTCTCTGATCCTTCTCTTTATCGTAGTCTTACCGGTGCATTTCAGTATCTCACTCTCACTCTCCCGAAATTTCTTTTGTTGTCCAACAAGCTTGTTTATACATGCATGATCCTCGTATTCCACACTACAATCATGTCAAAGGTATTCTTCGGTATCTCAAAGGCACACTAGACTTAGGTCTTCATATCAACAAATCCTCTCCCACCTCCTTGATAGCTTACTCTGATGCAGACTGGGCTGGTTGTCTAGATACTCGTAGGTCCACATCCGGATTTTGTGTTTTTCTTGGTAACAATTTGGTTTCTTGGTCTTCAAAAAGGCATGTTACGGTCCCCCGTTCGTCTGTTGAAGCTGAGTACCGCGTTGTGGCTCATGCGGTTGCTGATACGATTTGGTTGCGCCAGTTGCTGTCGGAGCTGCACCGTCCTATTGAGCAAGCTATCATTGTTTACTGTGATAATATTTCAGCTGTCTACATGTCAGGGAATCCGGTTCAACACCGTCGCACCAAGCATATTGAGATCGGCATTCATTTTGTTCGAGAGAAGGTGGCTCTCGGTCAAGTTCGCGTTCTCCACGTACCTACTTCTGCTCAGTTTGCTGATATCTTTACTAAAGGCCTGGCGACTACTCGTTTCAAGACATTGGTTTCAGTCTCAACATCGTCGAGCCTACCATTGACACAACGGGGGATGTTAGAATACAACTTGTATTAGGATTATGACTCTTACTCGGTTTGTAATAAGGCTAGGTCAGGTGCGGCTTAGCTCTTATATATACTTCTTGTACCGATACAATATTGCATCAACAATTATTCAATACAATTCTACACTTGGCGTCCATCTCCCCACACGAAGTAGGCCTCCCCTAGAAGAAAGGAACCCCGCCACCCTTCGGTAGCGGGCCTGCCGCCACCGCGGCTTAGGCCGTCAGCAGCAGCGGAGGAGAGATCCGATGGGGAGTGTGTTGGCGGCGGCGCTAGGATTCGTCCCTGACGTTGCATGGGGAGCAACTCGAGGGACGCTCGAACCGTTTTCTTGTTAGTCCATGGAAAACAAGAGTCGGAGAACCAACATATGATCCTGCATCATTGCGACAAACAACACTAGTATCTCCCGTCTGATTGTTCTTGCTAGTAGCGGCCTCCACATTGATCTTGAAACTACCCAAAGGTGGAGGTACCCATGTCCTCGCCTGACCAGGGGCCTGCCGTCCCACTTGGGACGGGTGTACCGGCAATGCAACCTCAAGTTCAGAAAGGTGTTTATAAACTTGTGGCTCCTTCATGTATCACGAACCTGGTAAAAAAGGCATTTCCAGATGCATGTTGGGCTGTAGGCCAGTTGTCTAGTAGCAATAGTTTTTAAGGTAATAGCACCACAGGTCCTCGAACTTGTCCAGGATGTGATGATTTGGTCCTCAAACTTGCAAAAGTAGATTATTTGGTCCTGAAACTTGTCTCAGATGTGCACATTTGGTCCTGGGCCAATCAACAACATCCATGTGGAGCCAGCTGGGCCGAGCCGGTCAGCGCCGCACTTTTCGCATTTAGCCCCTTGCTGTTTATCGGAATTAACCCGTGGGACGCCTCATGTCGCCGGCAGCGCTACGAGCTTGGCCGGCACGGTGCCGGAGAGGCGGTTGTGGTCTAGCGCGAGGAACCGCAGCCTGGGCATCGCCGCCATGGACTCCGCCCAGGAGCAGAGGTTCTTGTTTGTTTTCTTGCGGAGAAGTACTATGATGAAATGTGCTCGCGGCGGCAGGCTGCTCTCTGTCCTCGCCGCGCTGTTCGTGGCGCTGCTTCTCCTCTCCGGCTCCACGGCGGAAGGGGAGGACGAGGAGGGCTCGCCGGGGCGGCGGAGGAGCCGGAGGCGCCGATGGAGGCCAAGGAGAAGGCGGCCCTGTACGCCGCCATCGGGAGCTTCGTGGGCAAGGCGTGGAACGGCTCCGGCCTCTTCTCTGACCCCTGCAGCCAGACTCCCATCCAGATTCGTCTCGCCCACTGCTAGCTCCTTCTCTTTACTCAGTGTCTTCGGTTCTTGATTCATTCATGGAAAGTGTTAAACTCTGAACAAATTGAGTACTGGTAAACACCAAAATTTGCTCTCATTTCATAGATTTATACCCAGTTTCTTTCCTGTTCTGCATTACAATGTCTTGAGATTCACCACAAATCGCTGCTCAAAAGGATGTTGTTTGCTTGCACCTCCAATTAAATGACTTATATCTCAAAAAAAATATAATTTAAATGACTTATCTTGGGAACGTCCAAACAAATCGTCAAATTCTCAGCACTGCATCATCTTTTCAAATTCCCCTGTTTCACTTGTAGCAGCTCTCTTACTGTTTGATCCATTGTTCCTCCACTGTTTCTCCTTGGAGAATGCAGGATTTGCTAGACTACTTCACTGTTGGACGAGTGAGACGAAACCTTTGTTCCTCAACCTACCTACTGCCTCGCGATTCTTGCCTAATTTGGAACCTTTTTTTACTGTCTCTCTTCCTCTCTTGTGCGCAACAATTTTCTTTCCCTGCGCATGATAAGAATCTGCGATTGCAGATATGCAATGTCAATGTTTTTTAAAACACATCCCATTTGGTCTTTCTTTTCTCATGTCCTCTTCCTCTTTTTTGGAGGGCGTCCTCTTGCTCTTTTGCTTTGCCCACAAAATCATTGGTACCAACTCAGTAGGAGTAGTACATTTTTTACTTCCACCGATTTAACACTGGTTTACCTTGGTCTGATTAGCACTTTCTGGCGATCATACACATAGTTAGTTAGTTTATAACCAGGTTTACGTATGCTGTTCGCAATTATTTTCACTC
Source organism: Triticum urartu (assembly GCF_056163025.1). NCBI lineage: Eukaryota > Viridiplantae > Streptophyta > Magnoliopsida > Poales > Poaceae > Triticum > Triticum urartu. The sequence continues at coordinate 640,033,809 of NC_141875.1, forward strand.
TCAGTGGTACTGCTAGAATTACATTCTGATCCTCATGACAAGCCAAGAAAGTTGTACCTGAACAACAGAACATGTGACCCTTCCACCTCTGTTCCTAATATTTACCCCAGCCAATTATGTTTTACTATTCATTTGCATAATTTAAGTATGCATCTATGTAGAATGTAGTAGTACAATTTTACTGACTGATGATGACGATATTCGATTCAGTGAAATAATTGCTTCTTGGATCCAATTTTTTGGCTTTCCTGCAGGGGGTGTCATCGGTCCAGTGCTCGACAACTCGCTGTAGTGCGCCCCGGACGCCAGGTTCAGCCCCAAGTTGTTCGGCCTCCGGTGCCTCAAGAGCCTCACCTTCTACGCCTGCTTCCCGGCGGCCAACTCCACGGACATCCCGGTGACAAACTGGGACAAGCTCTCCGGCACCCTCGAGACGCTCGAGTTCCACTCAAACCCGGGCCTGGCCGGCGCCATCCCGGCGTCCCTCAGCCGCCTGGCCAGCCTGCAGTCTCTGGTCCTCATCGACGACAGCCTCACCGGCGCCACTGGAGCTTGGCGGGCTGGCGAAGCTGCGGCAGCTCGTGATGTCCGGGAACGGGCTGTCGGGCAGGGGTGTCGGCCACGCTCGGTAACCCCCGCCGCCTCGACGAGCTGCTGACCATGGACATGAGCAAGAACTCTCTAACCGGGTCTCTGCCTCCGTCGCTAGGTGGGCTCAAGGGGCTGCTTAAGATGGACCTCGGCAACAACCGCCTCGACGGGCGCATCCTGCCGGAGCTCGCCGGCCTGGAGAGCCTCACGTTGCTCGACCTCCGGAACAACAACCTCACCGGCGGGCTGCCGGAGTTCGTGCTGGGCATGGCGGCCCTGCAGGACCTGCTGCTCTCGAGCAACCCGCTGCTGGGAGGAACCCTGATGCGGCACGAGAAGATGGCGAGCCTGGCCACGCTGGACCTGTTCAACGTCCCTCGCAGGCACCATCCCGGAGTCCATGGTGGCGATGCACAGGTTGCGGTTCCTCGCGCTAGACCACAACCGCCTCTCCGGCACCGTGCCGGCCAAGCTCGTAGCGTTGCCGGCGACATGAGGCGTCCCACGGGTTAATTCATATAAACAGCAAGGGGCTAAATGCGAAAAGTGCGGCGCTGACCGGCTCGGCCCAGCTGGCTCCACATGGCTGTTGTTGATTGACCCAGGACCAAATGCGCATGTCCAGACAAGTTTCAGAACCAAATAATTCACTTTTGCAAGTTTGAGGACCAAACCATCACATCTTGAACAAGTTCAAGGACCTGTGGTGCTATTATCTCATAGTTTTTTTTACGGGCCGTTCGCCAGCTGATGTCAAAGATGACATCGTCCGCATGTTTAGCCGTATTCATGCGCGCATCCGGCCATCCCGGCAGGGGAGTGACGAGACAAATGACGAACCTGTTCGTCAGCTACTACGTGTAGCGTACGCGCGTGGACGGAGATCACCGAACCGCTGGTTTGATCACTGGCGAGGCTACGTGCGCGCGCTCCTCTTTATATACCTGCGCACGCACACGGCGAGGACGGCACCCTTAAAATTTGGGTATTTGCTCCCTTGTCCCCGCCGTTTTTCCTTCAGAAGACATGGCTGCTCCGGGCACTGCTGCGGAGGTGGAGGTGGATGTGGGAGGTGGGGCGCTGGAGAGGAGCGCCGGCGGCGGTGGCGGCAGGAGGAAGCCGCAGGGGTGGAAGTGCATGCCCTTCATCTTAGGTACGTTTCACAAGTTCAGTTCTACTACTAGATTTCATTTCCATATCTCTCGATCTGCTCTGGTTTGTTTTTTCATTTCTACATGCTGTGCGTGCGTGCGTTTTATCTGGATCAAAGTTACAAGACTGTCAGATTTACAACTTAACATACATCTATGAGCGTAAATATGGTCAGTTTTGCTTGGGTTGAACCGTTGAAGGGACAGCGGGGGCTTTAGTCAGGTTTTACTTTCAGGTGTGTCCACCCTTGTATCACAAGTGGTCTGCCGGAAGTTAAGACTCAAGAGTACAACACCTAAAGTCAGGGCGAACACATAAAAAGTACTCCTTTTGTCCCATAATATAGAACGTTTTTGCAAGCTAACGTAGCTTGCGAAAACTTTTTATATTATGGGACGGAGGGAGTAGCTCCGTACGTCACGCTGACATTGTTCTTCACACGAATAGACTCAAAATAAACCTATTCTTTATACTCTACAAAGAAATGGTTTGAATGCTATGCGTTCATCCTCACATATTACCTCTTGAGCTCCGATTATCTCTTGAGCTACCAGCAAAATTATTATCATAATCATCATCCATTCACAATCTTTTGGTTAGTTGATTCGTTTGATTTATTTTCTATGGTACTTCTGATTTGTACAGAGTTACAGGGTACAATGACACAAGTGCTAATTTTCAATAATAGTGCACAATAATTTAACATCCATAGCACCGCACGCCTATTTAGTTAGTATAGAGTAAGTGGTTGGTAAGACAATTTTATTTGAAGTCTTGCATGCAATTTAGATATGTCTAGAATGGTTTTATCTTAGCCTTATCTTCAATAACTGCGTATTTACTAAATATGTGGTGAGACATACTCCCTCCGTTCCTTGATATAAGGTGCATAGATTTTTGAAAAAAAATCCAAAATATAAGGTGTATTGTGTTGCACCACTCGTCTGGATAATGTTTTTAGGGATTTGATTGCATTTTCTTATATTAGGCAAGCTCCTCTATTTTCTCATGTCAATTAGTCTGGTGTAATCTCGCCCAAACCTTGTGAAATTTTTCCTCCACATGCGTTCTTTAATATCCGTGCCAAAAACTATACACCCTATATTAAGGAACGAAGGGAGTATTATACTAAGAGATCATCTTTTAAATAAGAGAAGACAAGCCCTTTTTTTCTGATTTCTCTCTCCTCTATCTCAACATTTATTCTACATGGCACCCTTAAGATAGCACCGTTGTACATGCCCTTAGAAAGTCATCGTGTCAGTGTGTCAAACTATAATTAATATTACCGTAGTAATTGTACTTGTCAGTGTCGGACTAGGGATTATTCGGTTTGGTTAGCTATTGTAAGTAGGCTTGCTTGTACATGAGCTTCATATGGACTTGGGTCTTGCTAGCTTTGGTGGTTCGTGTAGACTTAGGTACATAGCAGCAGGTCGTGGCTTCGTATATATTAGAGGCTAATGCGCGTTTCACTGCATCATTCTTCATTCATGAGATTAACCCTTTTGTTCTTTAATTGGCTATTATTATCTGTTGTCTCGTTTTTGGATTGTAGTCTACGTTAGCTTGTGTTTTTTCCTGCAAATAAAGGGGTTTTAATTATGTCCTGGCAGTTTTTTTTTTCATATATCTTGTTGGGTTGTTGATGCAAACAGTATTCGTTCTGGGAAGAGTGGAGATGTTAGATGCGTGGTTGGAGTCCTTACACCCATTTCGGCTTCGCTAGTGGTTGTGTGACCTACTTGAGAGTTCTTATTTCACATTGAAGCCATGTAAATGTTGTAACAATGCTCACATGGGCCGGCCATGAAGCTTCGGCTCGCTCGGCTCGAACTCCGTGCTCCACTTGCTAGTTTCAGGTTTTCCCTCCACTCATTCCACTGCTAGGTCAGAAAAACAGGCTACATATTTTTTATTTAAAAAAGTTCATTAAATCAAAAGGTTCACATATTTTAAAGAAATGGATTTCAAAATGTGTTTTGAACTAAAAAAACATGAATTTAAAAATATAATGGATGTCAAATAATGTTGGCGAATTTGAGAAAGATCACATACTTTAAAACTATTCGTGAACTTTAAAATTATTCATAAATTGTAAAAGTGTTTGTGAATTCCAAAAAATGTTCTTAGTTTCTAAAATGTTCAAGACTTTAATAAATACTCATGAATTAGCATGTGAAAAAAAATGAAACAATAAACAAAAACGCGAAAAAATAACAGGAAAAATAAAAGAAAAATTATTAAAACATGTGAAAAACATAATAGGAAAGAAAAAATGAAAATAATCAGGCAATACCTTCTCAAACTGACAGCCCCAGTGACACACACCCTTACACGTGGGGTTCATATCACCCCCATAGCCCCCTATGCACCAGATTGCTTCAAATCTAGGGAGTTTAGAGCATCTCCAGCCGTTCGCCCCCCAGGGGCTTGAAATAGCGCCGTTTGGGGGCCAACATACGATAAAATGGGCATGGGGGCGACCGCCCCCCAAGGTTGCCCCAGACACCGTTTTTAAAAAACCAAACTCGGCCAAACACGACACAAATTTGAAGGAAATTTAGGCGTTTCACTGATATTTGTACAAATTAAAAACATAATTTAAAAACAAACTAAAAACAACTACTACTACGCCGCCGCCGCCCACCCGCCGCCGCCGCCTTGAGCCTTCTATATGCCGAGGAGCCTGTAGAAGTTGGTGTAGTCGTTGTCGTCACCGCCTTCCTACACGCCGCCTCCGTCCTTGTTGCACCCCTGACCCGCATCGCCGATGCGTGGGGGGTTGGATGGCACGGGCGCCTCGTCGTCACTGTCGTCAAGGATGACGTGCCGCCCTCGTCGTTGTCGTGGCGTCGGGCGGCGATCTCCTCGAGGGCGTGGCGCTGGCGCTCCATCTCCTGCCGGACATAGTCGTCCCGTGCCCATTTCAGGCTGGTCTGCTCGGCGGCGGCCATGGCTTCGTGCTCCTTCTTCACGGGAGGAGTGTCGACTCGGTCTTCGGCTTGACGAGGCGGGAGGAGGAGACCGGAGAAGAAGGGACGCCGCCCTCGTTGATGACGAGGGCACAGCTACGCGTGCGCCGCCTGAGCGGCGTCTCTCGTGGCTCCAGCTTGACGAGGAGGAGTGTCGGCGACCCAGAGGAGCGGGAGCCCGACGAGGACAAGGACGTCGTTTCCATGCGCCTCGGCGTCCAGGGACTGCAGCGGCAGCGAGAGAAGGAGGGGGTGCCGGGTACTCCAACCGCAGCGCATTGCTGACCTCAATGTGCTCGAGGATGGCGTCGAGCATGCGCCCGAGGACGCCCCACCATTGGCGCCACCCCTGGGAGTTGAGGGGGGCGCGGGGTTCAATGTCGTTTGTGGAAGCGGTCGAAGTACGCCGTCCATAGCGTGTGGCTGTCCGGGGCATACCTCGGCTGATTCCGCGCGCTCTCCGGCAGCGACAATTTTATGCATGCGATCCCGGCGCGCCGGTCAGCACCAGAGGGCGGCGGTGGTACCGGGACTCCGTCGATGCTCATCCTCCATGAGCCCCGCACCCGCATGTCCGGTGGCGCCAGGTAGTCCGCCTCGTAGAGGAAGCGGGCCTCGTCCTCGTGCAGGTGGCGGCCGAAGCCGTTGGCCGCCGCTTCGTCGTCGGGGTAGCGCTCGGCCATGGTCGTCGGCGAGGAGAGAGGGGAGAAGGGGCGTCGATGATGAGAGGGGCATCACTAGCGAGAGGAGAAGGGGTTGTGGCGAGGGAGTGTGTGGCCGCAGGCGAGGGAGGGCGACTTTTATAGCGATGGGTGGGCGACGAGCAGGCGACAGTCGTGTGTACGCATGGCGGGAGGGGACGTGATGCGCATCGGCGCCTTCACTGCGCCGCCCGTAAGGAATCAATGGAAGGTTGACCGGCGGCAGCCTTCGCATTGATTCCCCGCAGGAAAACGAGGTAATGTGGACGACGAACGCGCCTAGTCGCTGACTCAGCGGGTCCACCAGGCTTTCGCCCCAAAAATGTTTCCCACGGCGCTCCCGGGTGCCTCCTGGCGCGTGGGTTCGGCCTGGGTCCCCCGGCATCAAATTTGGCTCTAACTGGCGAAAAATGGGCTTCTGAGGACATAAGTGGGCTGTTTTTTCACGCCGGCGATAAAAAAGGGCCTTGGGGGCCTGTTTGGGGGAGTGGAGATGCTCTTAGTATCTTATAATTGATATATACATAAGGTTGCCTGAGTTTTGTACAGTGAGTTGAGACATTGAGAATAAAAGAACAAAGGGCAAGATATAAGCCCTTGGCAAAAGTTTTGTGCATGTGTATTTGTCTACTTTGATGTGATTGATCTTGAGGGCGACATCTACATAAATGAGTGTCTGACATTTTGTTCCTACGCAGCAATCGCTACATTTGAGAATGTCGGGTCACTTGGTATGGTAGCAAATTTGGCGCTCTATCTTGTGAAGCGCTTCAATTTTGGGCAGCTCACAGCAATAAACACTACCAACATTTTCTTCGGCACGCTGAACTTCACGCCGTTGCTAGGTGCCTTCATCTCCGACGCCTACTTGGGAAGGTTCAGAACCCTTGCCTACGGGTCCTTCTTTAGCCTCCTGGTATGTATATGCCACGGTCAAAACTTGTTTATCAGCCCTGTTTCACCTTCATGTATTAGCAAAAAGGAAGATAATTTTTTATTGGGACAATTGGCCTCCCGTTGATTTCCATTAAAGAAACCACTAGAAGTTTTACAAAACGTCAAAAATAAATAAAAGTAGAAAAAATCAGCCACCAAGGAACTATGTGCATGTGTTTGGGCATCCATCAAACACCCCTAGAGCTTCCTTAAAAGATTTACATAAAACATCGTAGGCCTCCTAGCCAGCCAGCTAGCCAGCAAAATCTTGCAGCAAGCCACTAGCAATAGAAAAACTCCAAAGAAAAAACATATGGGTCTGAAATTACTAATCATAGGAGCATTAGGCACTTTAGGTATCAAAGAATGACAGCATGATTGAATCATTCCACATCCAATTTGAAGCAAACGCGAGATTAGTCATCATTGTCAAAATAAGTCTAACAAATGAATGGAATAACCAAAGTTGTTGATTGATTAATATGACAAATGGCATGTCCATAGAACATGAGTCAATGATGAACAATTTATCGGCTTATTACCACAACAAAACTTGATGCATCAACACAGGAAATTTATTTACTTGGTTAGCTGTTCTAAGCAATTACTATCACAAACTAAATTTTTTTGAACAACTATACTAAATTTCCTACATGATATTCGCAAATCACATTAACTAATATTTTTACATTTCCCGTAGTCTAATTCACGAATTTATTTGGTGCTACAACAGGGAATGCTAGGATTGACTTTGTCTGCATCAGTTCCAGCTTTCAAACTAGCAGACTGCAATCAAACAGTTCAACTAGGTGAACATTGCAATAGTCCATCAACACTCCAGCTCAGTGTGCTATACCTATCTTTAGCATTTCTAATCATTGGCGGTGGAGCAATCCGACCATGCAGCTTACCCTTTGGAGTAGACCAATTCGACATGACCGATAGAAATAGTCAAAAAGGCCTAAATAGCTATTATAACTGGTACTATGGCACAACTAATATTGCCTTGGTGTTTTCTATGACTATTCTCGTCTACATTCAGGCTACGATCAGCTGGCCAATAGGATTTGGCATACCAACGTTCTTCATGTTGTTGTCAATTATCATTTTATTTATGGGTACTAGACTTTATGTCCATGTACCACCAGAGGGAAGCATCTACACTGGAATTGCCCAAGTTTTACTAGCATCATTTAAAAAGAGAAGACTCAAGCTTCCAAACTCGGACGATATAAGTCAGCAAGAGTTGTTGCTATTCAGCCCTCCCACGAGGGGCCATCGTATTTTCAGATTGCCACTTACTTCCCAGTTCAGGTAAACTAAAGAAGTAACCACAATGTTTATCAATAAAAAGTAGCGAGAGTGGAAGTATCACAACACATCCACAAAAATAACATTTGATACCATCCCATTCCAAAAATTCCCATGTTATTCCGAAGGAAAAAAATGAATAATCAAATTTTGTTGTTAATTTTTCTCATTAACTTATTACCAAAATCTAACAAGTTCAAGGACCTGTACAACTAGGGGTTAGAATAATACTATGTATATCCTTTTGAGGGACTATATCCTACCTTGGTATAGTGTCTTGTACGCTCGACAACATCATCAAACAATTATTTACCAAGTCGCTTGCGCGAGTGTTTTTATAGGCTTAACATCCATGTAGAGTGCCCGCTCCCTAAAAAAATATAAGATCGTTCAGATCACTAGTCATCTACGCAATGAAATTTGTTTACAGATGGAGTACTTGCTAAAAGCATGTAGAATTCGGTATTGGTAAAAGTAAGCCATTTTGCTGCAAGTATAGTGAGCAAAATTGCATTCTTATAATATAAATAGCGCGTTAGACATACAAAACAAAATATCAATAATTTCAAATAATTATTTGCTAGATGCTAATGTATACCCACCATTTATTGTCATTTGTTCTCAGGTTTCTTAACAAAGGTGCGATTTTAAAGGATGGTGATATAAATGACGATGGTTCCGCAAGAAATTCATGGGAGCTTTGTAGTATCCAACAGATAGAAGAAGTTAAATGTTTGATAAGAATTTTTCCTATTTGTATATCTGGCATCGTATGCTTCATCGCATTGGTTCAACAATACACCTCTGCAAGCTTTCAAGCATTAACAATGGACTGTCACCTTGGAACACATTTTGAAATCCCTGCAGGCTCTGTTATATCCATATCCTTTATCGCCCTAACTGCATTCCTGCCGATTTATGACCGAATATTGGTACCTATAGCTAGAAGATTCACCAGAGTGGAAAGTGGAATTACAGTTCTTCAGAGACAAGGTATAGGATTGGTGATTTCTCCCATATCAATGGTGGTAGCAGGGCTTGTTGAACACAAAAGGAGAAACTCAGCATTGTCTAATGGAGGAAAATCACCTATGTCAGTCTTTTGGCTTGCCCCCCAATTGATTTTAATGGGTATTGCTGATGCCTTCAATGCAGTTGGACAATTAGAATTCTATAATAAGCAGTTTCCAGAGCAGATGCTAACCCTAGCAGGATCCCTCTTTTACGTTACTTTAGCTGGAGCAGGCTATTTGAGTACTGCTATGACAAACATCACAAACAAAGTGACTACGAGAGATGGCCACAGAGGCTGGATCGCAGACGATATTAATCTCGGCAAGCTTGACTATTACTTTTATTTAATTGCCCTCGTGGGAGTACTGAACCTTTTCTACTTCCTCATATGCTCCCACTACTATCAATACAAATCCATTTCACACTATGCTGAGGAACCCATCAAAATACAGACCAAGGAAGAGGCAGAAGCAGAGATGGACCCCAGTAGAGATGCACCTAACAAGTAAATATTGTACGGGATATTTATCCCGCACACAGTATATACTTTGGAAAAGTTTCATCAGGTCTTCATGTTTTACTACATGGCACATGACATTATTACCTTTTGAATGTGATGAAGAACAAGTGTGCCTTCTTTTAGTCAGGATGTATGACTGTTACCCAAGAAGTATCAACAAAGAGCTAAAACGTCTTCTGTATTTCAATTTGATGAAGTGCGAGTGTTTGGAACATAGTGAACCCAACAATTTTGTACAAAATTTTCTTTGTTCAGTAATAACTTAATCGTGGTGAAGCTATTAAGTCTGTTATTTATCTGTAACAAGTACACACATAAGATACTTGTTAGTACATCTTCATGTATGGATGTTCTCAGAAAGAAAGAAAGAAAAACTTATGTATGGCTTGTTACTTGTTTTGAAAATAGTATATGTTTGAAACAGTTCACTGAAGTTTCACCCTATATGCCCCTACGGATTGAACTCGCCTACAAATTATAATAAAAGGCTTTTATAACTTGCTAGTTTACTTCACTGGAGGCATGGTCCACACATAGTTGATTTGTTTCATCTAACTGTTTTAGGCCCTAGTCTGATTCTAAAATGATTTGTATGTAATATAAACATGTTTTTTTGTGAACTAATACTATATACCTAAATAGTCGACCATCGCTACTTGTTTTAGCTTAATATATGCACACATGTCACATTATCAAAGGCCCATCACCACATGTATGGAGAAAGTTTGTCATGATTAGTTGGTCCCCACTACTTATATGTATCTCAATATGCACACATCCCACCTCACCACACATGTCACTAGAACACGTAATACTACTACTTATATTCTATAAATAGATTTCAATTATACAATATATAATATGTATTTTAGTTTTAGTTCATATATTATTAATGTAAATATTGCGTATGACCAAATCTCACCGAGATATATTGCAACCGATTCAGTAGCAACACGAGGAATCTATTACAATGTAATCATGTTGAGAGTCTTTTGGGGAAATCTTATCCATCGCTCAATGCGTTAAATTGCCTCCATAAGCTCGGTGTGCCAGCGCATCAAGTGTCCCTCATGGCTCCTCTAGCTACCTAGGACGTTTGGTTGGGAAAGGAAGTTTACGTAGGATACGTAACAAACTTACGTGAGTCTAGCAACGGATGAAAGAAATACCATACTCCCCTAACCCAATAACCATGACTCCAGACTCAAATAGGTCTAGTATTTTATTTCAACACATGACATTTCATCCGGGTTATAACTTATTCTCCTTCCCACCCTCGTCGACTGTGCCTCAGTGTTCACACAATGACAACATGTTTGAATGTTGTCAATCCTAAGACCTCTCTCTCTCTCTCTCTCTCTCTCTCTTGGCATATGATAATAAATTTGCATTTTTTCTATGAGGTTTTGGTGAGGCATGCTTGCGTGGTTATATATATTCTTTTCGTTTCTCATCCTGGTTTTGCCGAGGTGTTCATTTTCAATCCGGATCGGCATTGGTATGAAACAAAGAAGGATCATGCGGTATTGATGAAGGTTGCACTCTAAATAGCATTTTTAAAATGGTTAATAGGTAAAATAACAACATATTTATATTTATTATACATATTTTTCTAATCAAATTCTATATATAACATGTTAAATTTAAAGTTAGGATTTAGAGATATGAATATTAAAAAAACATTTGATGTGTATTGCGGGTTGATTAACTCAAATACCAAGGGGATTTCTGCAAACACGAAAATCTGACTTAAAAATGGCATGGGGTTGATTAACAGAAATACCATGGATTTTTCTGAAAAAGCGAAAATCATACTTCAAAGTGGTTGACTACTAGAAACTTGAGGGAGTTTTATGCAAAATAGCGTGACGGACCAAGAATACCTATTTCCTTTATTAGTAGGTAATAGATCATTGGAAAAAATGTAGTTGTCCCGGTAACATATATCATCACGAACATAACTAAGAACTAGCTGGGCTTCATTCTAAAAGAAAAAACCTAGCTGAGCTTCTTTTTGACAATCCTCTCTTCTCACGGCTCAACGAGACCATGTTTTGTACCGCGGCGACTATTTCTCGCTTTATGTGAGAGCCCCTTCTGACTCGCTGAAGATCTTTCCACTACGATGAAGTTATCAGGCCAGCCCAATTTTTTTTTCGTTCGCGATCGCTTGTTGCGCTTCGTTCGCTAGACTGGTTTTCCATCGAGTTCCTTCGCTAGCTGAGCTTCCTTTGCTGGTTCTGCTAGTTTTTTTTCATTTTTTTTTGTTTTCTCATTAGTTCTCCGGTTTTCCTTTTTTTTTTAAAAAATTATCTTCATTTCTCATCATTTCTTTTTGATTTTTTTTCTTTTCTTTGTTTTCACCAGTTTTCTTTCGCTTCTTCTCACAAAAAAGCACAGCAAAAAAGTGCACGTAAGAGGACTCGAACTCGCGCCGCAATAATGCAGGAATTGGTTAGCGAACCACTACGCCAATGATTGACAACAATGCAAACTATTTAAGAACTAGCGTAGCCACGCTATTTATTAATTATTACACAGCAGCACTTCGATTTTTTTAAAAATTTAAAGTTGATTTTTTATGAAAAAAAGTTCATCAATTTTATAAAAATGTGCACAAATTTTTCAAAAAAAATTACGAATTTGAAAAAACGTTCATTGATTTTGAAAAAAGTTCATCAAATTTGAAGAATTGTCACATTTGAAAAAAGTTCACCAAATTTAAAAAAAGTTCATTGGATTTGAAAAAAGTTCACCAAATCTGAATAAGGTTTACCAAATTTGAAAAAAGTTCATTGATTTTGAAAAAATATTCATCAAATTTCAAAATAAAAGTTCATCATCTTTTAAGAAAAAGTTCATCTAATTTGAAAAAAAATCATGAATTTTCAGAAAAATTCAGTGCATTTAAAAAAAAGGGGAAAAAATAAAAATGCGTGAGAACTGAATAGTGGAATAAAAATGTGCGGAAACTGAACAGTGGGCGGGAAAAACTGAGGAAGGTAATAAAGGCATGCACAGTGATTGATAAGACTATATTATCTTAAACCTTGCATGCAATTTAGAATAACAATAAAAATATATCTACAATAGATTATCTCTTTGCTTTATCTACAATAATTAGTTATTCCTAAAAACACACTCAGCCATATTGTGCTAGATTATCTCTTAAATAAAAAAAGACAAGCTTTTTTTTACGAATTCTCTCTCCTCCATCTCAGCATTTATCTATGTGACACTCCTAAGGTATCATCATTGTACATGTCCTAAATGGTAGACAAAAGCAAGAATGCACGAAGTCATCGGTCTAGCCTACTATTTAGTGTTGTTGTCTTGGAACTTTGGATCCTATCGCCCGCATCTTTTTTGGAGTAGTTTAAACAAAAGAAGAAGAAAAGTATATGGGCCGGCCTAGCTTGGATGGCTTTAGGCGCTTTGACGGGCGCATGAAGCGTCATAGGGGCGCCCGTTTTGTACAGGTAGCTATTTTTTTAGGAACAACTAACAAAGGAGTACTTCTTCGGGAGCCATGTAAGGGTCACCTGGGGTTGAGAGCATGCCAAGTGACGCGTCACTTGTCGTGCTTTGGAGGCTCTCTTTTATTTTTATTTTTTTATTTTCTGCATGCATTTTTGGCTTTTAGGATGGTTTCTTTTCCCGGTTTTTTCGGCTTCCCCGTTCTTTTTTTGCGCAAAAAACATGTTTTCTAATTTTTTTTCTTCCGCGAGAGGCATAATCGTGCTTCTTAGAAACAAAAAAAAATATTTTTTTCTTTTATGAGAGGTACAGTCTTGCCTCTCCGAAACCGAAAAAACACGTTTTCTTTTGTTTCCTTCTGCGAGAGGCACGGATTTATTTTCGCGAGTCGTGCCTCTTGAAAACAAAAAAAAAAGTGTTTTCTTTTCTTTCCCCTTCTGCTAGAGGCACAGATTAGCTTTCAGATTTGCTTCTGCAAGAGCCATAGTTGTGCGGATCCGGCTTGCCTGCTCCCAACCCATGCTCCCATCCGTGCTCCCACTCCATGCTACGGCTGTCTTTCTCTTTTTTCTTTCTAATCTAATCATCTCCCTCCTAATTTTAAGAGGTGGGGCCGGGCCTTATTTTGTTCCAATCAAATCATGTCACGTATGCGGGAGCACGGATGGGAGTACACTGGGGGAGCAGGCAAGTCTTGTCCTAGTTGTGCCTCTTGTAAACGAATAAATATGACTTTTTTTCCTTCCACGAGAGGTACACATTTACTTCTCGTGGAGGCACGGATTTGCTTCTGTGAGAGGCACAGTGGGAAGAATCCGACGGTGAAACCGATTCAATATTTGGTTGCACGGTTTAAAGGTAAAACGTTTTGAATAAACGGACACATGAAAAAAAACTCGCAGGTTGCGACAAGTGACGCACATGCAGTAACCACTTAACGCAACCTACCCGGGTGGGAGTGACCTTTGTGTAGAGTGCTTCTTAATTAGTAATTTGGAGTTTTTTAGGCAATGTACAGTGTTCTTTCCCGCAAAAAAAATGTACAGCGTTTTCTTTTTTAGAAGAAGGCAATGTACAGGTACTACATGTAGGAAGATCGGTCTGGGCCTGTAAACTTCGGCCATCAGGGCATGGGCCTCAGGGAACTTATAGTCTGCATATGATTACATCCATGATTTCCGTCTAAAAATACAGCTATTCTAAAAATTCTCAAAAGAAAAGCTATTCTAAACAAATAATGACAGCCATTCTTTTTAAATTGACCCCCCCCTCTAAAGAATTATAATACTACTCCCTCCGTTCCGAATTACTTGTCGTGGTTTTAGTTTACCTACAAGTAATTCGGAACGGAGGGAGTAGATTTTTATTTATCGAATTTCAGACATTTAGTAATTTCTTCATCATGGAAATGCATTTTGCTGATTATCGTATGCAACCGTCCGTCCGTATGTCGAGTCTGCCTGCTTGGAGGTGGCCGGTGAGGCTGTGAGAGCGATTAATTGCTTGATTTCTCCTTTGCAAAAAGGAAAAAAGAAAGGAGAACCTTGATTTGAATAATGAAATCCTGCATTCATATGGATGGGATCGGGTAGAAACCGGAACCAAGTTCCCTAAGAAAACTATCAAAGCACACGACATATCGAGGTGCTCGTTCTCCAAGACCAGGACCTGACATCAAACATTTCGGCTTGATCACGATGTCTTAGAGGCCGGAGACCATTTCCATACGTATCTTGCCAGTATAGTCTGCTTCCTATTTGTTAGGGGATTAAAATTCTATGCTCATGAGTATATACTCTCTCCGTTCACTTTTGTTAGTCATGAAGCAAAATCTAGTAGACGCTCACTCGGGCGCGGCTAGAAAGCGTGTTTTCCATTTTTACCCCCGTGTCGGCCGAGACACGGTGGCATAGCACCGGCATCCCTCCCTCTCGCTCGCTCGCATCGCCTGCGCCCTCTCTCGCCCATGCCGCCTCTCCCCGAGCTCCTTCCCCGACCGCGTCGCCGGCACCCTCTCCCTCGCGTGCGTCGCCGACGCTCTCTTCCTCTCACATCTCCCTCTGCATCATTAGAAATGAGATCCCCCCCCACCCCCTCTTGTTCTCCGGTCAGCAACGCCGATGCTTGATCTACGACAGGGACTACCAAGACAGCACGACGGAGCTGTTGTTGTCGGTTGTCTGGTGAGGATCTCGTCTCCTGCAGCCGCTGCTACCTGGCTGCCTTCGTCGTGCTCGTCGTCACCACCACCTCAACGCAAGACCCCCCCCCTTCATTTCTCCCCCACACCACCTTTCCCTTCCACCCTGAGGCCCCATTTGGTGGTAAGGGGTCCCTCGGGGATCCCTGCCTTTTTCTCGGGTGGCTAACCCACGTGCTGAGTTGGCCCTGGTCAAGCAAACCACCCTATCTGGTTGCATGCGAGGGAGGAATATCCATGGCCTTTCCACGGCCCAACCCCGGGTAGATCTCCTTGTGTCGACAACTCAGGGAGAAAACACTCGACTCGTTCCTTCTCTCACTCGTGAGTCGTGATCCTCCAGCCTCCGCCTGCATGATGCTCCCACCCCTGCCCCCTTCCTCCCCTCTCGCCGGTCATCCAAACTGAGCCGGTGTTCTCCCCATGGTGGGAGGGGATGAGGGGATCCCCAATGTCCATGGAAATTACCCCGAGGTGGATTAGTGCCCTGGAAACTTTACTCTTCCAACCAAATTAGGCCTGAATGAGTGCCTGACTGACACTCAAGCCGATTTGTTTCTCCACCACGTGGATCTCGCCAGGTCCGACTACGCCGTGGACATGGTCACACAGTAGTGGCCGCGGGAGGGTGGCGGCAAGGGCCTACCTCCACTACAAAAAAGACACATCCGTGACATTTTGGGTTGAACGGATTTTTTTTTCTGTCATGCTATTCTTGTAGAACTTATTAAAATTCTTCACCATTAGACTCAATTCTTCATTGAAGTTTTGTTTCTCACTTGATGATGTGGGAGCATCACATGAGGCATTGTAAGCACCACTTGACTTGTTGTGAAGCTCTTCCTCATCCTTGAGTGACATCTCATGAGCAACAATCCTTCCAATGACTTCCGTTGGCTTGAGATCTTTATAATTGGGCATCATTTGGATCAATTTGCACACGGTATCATATTTTCCATCCAAGGCTCTTAGGATCTTCTTGATGATGAATCTATCGGTCATCTCTTCGCTTCCTAAGCCGACAATCTCATTTGTGATGGGAGCAAGTCTAGAGTACATTTCAGCGACACCTTCACCATCCTTCATTTTGAACTTGTCAAGTTGACTTTGAAGCACATCCAATTTGGATTCCTTGACGGAGTCGGTACCTTCGTGCATATCAATCAAAGCATCCCAAATTTCCTTTGCATTGTCAAGATGGCTGATTTTGTTGAATTCTTTGGGGCACAACCGTTGAAGAGAATATCACAAGTTTGAGCATTGTATTGTAGCATCTTCAACTCTTCCGCGCTAGCCTCTTGGTTCGGTTCTCTCCCATCAAAAAATTCACCTTGCAAGCCAATACACACAATAGCCCAAACGGCAGGGTTATGTCCAAGAATATGCATTTTCATCTTATGCTTCCAACTAGCAAAATTAGTACCATCAAAGTAAGGACCTCTACGGTGGTAATTTCCCTCACTAAACGCCATACTCTCCTAGGTTGTGAAACCAAGGCTATGATCACCAAAGCTATGGAAATCAAGGCAAATGGAGACCAAAGCTCTGATACCACTTGTAGGATCGAAAGTATGTCTAGAGGGGGGATGATTAGACTACTTGACCAAATAAAAATCTAGCTTTTACCAATTTTAAGTCTTGGCAGATTTTTAGCAACTTAGCACAAACAAGTAATCAACCTACACATGCAATTCTAAGAGTATAGCAGTGGAATGTAAAACAATTTCATATGAAGGTAAAGGGAGGAGTTTGGAGGGAGCAAACACAATGTAGACACGGAGATTTTTGGTGTGGTTCCGATACGTGGTGCTATCGTACATCCATGTTGATGGAGACTTCAACCCACGAAGGGTAACGGTTGTGCGAGTCCACGGAGGGCTCCACCCATGAAGGGTCCACGAAGAAGCAACCTTGTCTATCCCACTATGACCATCGCCCACAAAGGACTTGCCTCACTAGGGTAGATCTTCACGAAGTAGGCGATCTCCTTGCCCATACAAACTCCTTGGTTCAACTCCACAATCTTGACGGACGCTCCCAAGTGGCACCTAACCAATCTAGGAGACACCACTCTCCAAAAGGTAATAGATGGTGTGTTGATGATGAACTCCTTGCTCTTGTGCTTCAAATGATAGTGTCCTCAACACTCAACTCTCTCTCATAGGATTTGATTTGGTAGAAATATGATTTGAGTGGAAAGCAACTTAAGGAAGGCTAGAGATCAAGATTTATGTGATTGGAATGGAATATCTTGACCTCAACACAAGTGTAGGTGGTTCTCTCTCAGAAAAAGTATGTTGGAAGTGTAGGCATGTTCTGATGGCTCTCTTCACGAATGAAGAGTGGGTGGAGGGGTATATATAGCCTCCACACAAAATCTAACCGTTACACACAAATCACCAAACTCGGTGGGACCGAATCATATAACTCGCTCAGACTAATTTAGTTCAAAATGTGAACGTAAGGATCTTCGGTGGGACCAATATGTCAACTCGGTGGGACCGATTCCATTAGGGCTAGGGCATAACATAATCTCAGTGAGACCAATTACACAAACTCGGTGGGACCGATTTTGGTAATAGGCAAACAGAGAGTTGGTCAGGCAAACTCGGTGGGACCGATTCGCTCATCTCGGTTAGGCCGAAACATTACGAAGGGGAAACAGAGAGTTTGCATTGCAATCTCGGTGGGACCGATCGCTCATCTCGGTTGGACCGAAACGTTACGAAGGGAAACAAAGAGTTTGCAATCCCATCTCGGTGAGACCGAGATCCCTATCGGTGAGACCGAAGTGACTAGGGTTTCTGGCAGTAGCTATGTCAAGTGAACTCGGTGACGCCGGATAGAAGATTTCGGTGGGGCCGAGTTTGACTTTTGGTTTGGGACATATGTGGATATGAGAAAGTAGTTGAGGTTTTTGGAGCATATCACTAAGCATTTTGATCAAGCAACTCATTAAGCAACACCTCACCCCCTTTTAATAGTATTGGCTTTTCCTATGGACTCAATGTGATCTTGGATCACGAAAAGTAAAATGTAGAGTCTTGTGCTTTGAGCTTGAGCCAATCTTTTGTCCTTAGCATTTTGAGGGGTCCACTTTCTAATCCATGCCATGCCAATCATTGAGCTTTCCTGAAATATTTATCTTAAAATAGCATTAGCTCAATAAGCTATATGTTGTTAGGAATTACCAAAACCACCCAGGGATAGTTGCACTTTCAAGCACCCCCAAAAGTGTTGACCAACTGTGTTGCCGCCCCCTCCTGCCAACCGCCGTTGCAAGTCCTCAACACTCGGCACACAGGAAAAAACCTATGACGCCATGCTTTGACACAACCAAAACTCCTCTCCGCCATTGCAAGTCTCCGATCGCGGCCACCATGACTTTCTTAACCACTGTCAACGTCGTGGAAATATATATTTAGACATATCCCATGGCACTGGCAAGACAGCGAAGCTTCGCAACACGCCCTTATGAAGCCTCTCTAGCCGAAGATGAGGGCGTGTCCGACCATATCAATTCTGATCTAGATATCTAGTGGCGCCATGCGTCAAAAACCGAGATCTCCGAGAGGAAAGACCAGAACCCGTCGGTGTCCAGATCGAGGAGACCGGCATGAAGTAGATCGAAGATTTGGAGCTTGAAGAACAGCAGGACCGACCACCACGGAGCTCCCCTTGAAGAACATATTGGTATACATGCACATGTGTGTGGTGTGTTCATGCACATACACATCCTTATACAACTATTCCTAGGCCAAGAGAGAGATCATGAGTACTCCTAGGCTAAGAGAGAGATTGAAATTGAGTATTCCTAGGCTAAGAGAGAGATTATGAGTACTCCTAGGCTAAGAGAGACATTGAAGTTGAATACTCCAAGGCTAAGAGAGAGATTGAAACTATGCATGATTTGGCACTGGCCTGGAGTAGTTCATCGATAGTGTTAAAAATTCTGTTAAGCAGACATGATACTTCTATTCTTGGAGTAAATTCAGTTAAAGAGCTTGGCTCCTGTAATATTTGCATCTCATTTTTATTCTAAGCAAGTTTGCTGAAGTTGTTGTAGTGTTAGTGCAAGCTTGCTGGAGTGTTTTGCAACTTGCTAGGAGTATATATTCTTTGTTGATGAAAGTGCGTTATATCGACTAGAGGGGGGTGAATAGGTGATTTTTATGAATTCTTCACTGAGGAATTTGCAGGTGAGGAAATTCCTTAGCGAAGAACTACTAGCAGCGGAATAAGTACTCAAAAGTAATCATAATAGAACACAAGCATAGTCATCATGATGAAATGAAGACAGGCACAGAGTACAGAAAGCGTAAGCACAAGATAACACAGGATGAAGACAAACCGACTGAAGAAATTGAACTGAGGAAATTGAGAAAGTCTCCAGTCAAAGTCTTCAAACACAGATATGAGGAAATGAAAGAGTTGAGGAAATAGAACCAGTGATCTTGGTGAAGACAATGATTTGGTAGACCAGTTCCAACTGCTGTCTCAGTTGTACATCTGGTTGGAGCAGCTAGGTATTTAAACCTGAGGACACACAGTCCTCACCGTATTCTCCTTGAGCTAAGGTCACACAGACCTCGCCTAATCACTTGTGGTAAGTCTTCAGACTTCCGAACCTTCACAAACTTGGTCACTCGGCGATCCACAATTCCTCTTGGATGCTCTAGACCTTGACACCTAACCGTCTGGAAGAAGCACAGTCTTCAAAGGTAACAAGCGTCGGATCCACACATGATCAATCTCTTCAGTGATGCTCAATCACTTGGGGTTTGTAGGTGTTTGGGTTTGGGTTTTCCTCACTTGATGATTTTCGCTCAAAATCCTCGGAGGATGGGATGCTCTCAAATGACAAGTGTCAGTTTCTCTCGGAGCAGCCAACCAGCCAGTGGTTGTAGGGGGAGGCTATTTACAGCCTAGGGAGCAGCCCGACCTGATAAGACATAAATGCCCTTCAATGATATGACCGTTAGGTGGGTAGATATTCTGGGACAGCTGGCGCATAGCACAGCAATGGTCGGAATTGTGCGAATCAAATTCCTCAGGGCTATGATGTTCCTCACTATGTAGGCAATCCGCACTGGCGAATTCCTAACTCCTCAGTTAGAACAAATTCCTCAGAGACCAGAAGAACTTCGTCTCTGTCACTGAAGAATATGACTGAACTGTATGAGATTTCCAATGGCTTCACTCGAAGGGATTGATAGGTGTAGGATTTTGAGTTGAGCATCAGATGGAAATTTTTCCTTAGTATTTCCTCGACCCCCTTTAAAAGTACGGTGTTTCCTAAGACTCAAGAAAGAGAAAATGAAACTACAAAAACAAAAGTCTTCACGCTTCATGTTCCTCAAATGAATACCAAGTCTTCAA
The DNA here is from genome assembly GCF_056163025.1 of Triticum urartu. Classification (NCBI taxonomy): domain Eukaryota; kingdom Viridiplantae; phylum Streptophyta; class Magnoliopsida; order Poales; family Poaceae; genus Triticum; species Triticum urartu. Next base: position 640,054,065 of record NC_141875.1, read on the forward strand.
GGTCACACCAATTTCTTCACTTTCAAAGTCTTCAGAAAGTCTTCAGAAATTCAAAGTCTTCAGTCGAAGAACTTCATTTTTAGGGGTCGACTTTCTCTGTAAATATCAAACTCCTCATAGACTTATAGAACTGTGTACACTCAAAAACACATTAGTCCCTTAACCTATAAGTCTTCAATACACCAAAATCACTAAGGGGCACTAGATGCACTTACAATCTCCCCCTTTTTGGTGATTGATGACAATATAGGTTAAGTTTTCAACGGGGATAAACATATGAAGTGTAAATACTGATATTGAGGAATTTGATTGCAAGATATAGAAGAACTCCCCCTGAAGATGTGCATGGTGAGGAATTTGCATTTGAAGCAATGCACACTTGAAGAGTTGAATCATGGAGATCTCCCCCTATATCTTGTAATTCATACACGCATTTGACATATCATAATGAAGAATTTGGAATGCATGATGAAATATGGTGACTGATGTAATTCAGCATGCGTGCATTAACATATATGAGAAATAAGCATGCAGAAAAACACATCGAAAGTATCAGAGCACCATCGAGTTTAAGTTTACAACTCGATCCAATAAAGTTTCAGAAGAAAGAGAGTTATAACTTAGCAAAAAAACGCCCAAATAGACAGACCCGCTTGAAGACTAACTCAAAATTCTCCCCCTTTGTCATCGAATGACCAAAATGATCAAAAATGAGGACTAACGCCCCTGAAGAATATCAAGTTGATGAAGGAGCGCCAGCGTTGTTGGGGTCATTTGTCGTGGAAGGGCCTACTGCAGTGTCGTCCAAGTCTTCATGCTCGTCGGTGTCGCGCGATGAAGAATAGGAGCTGGACACCAAAGGAGGAACCTTGACCTTCTTGTATTTCTTCGGTGGAGGTGCAGACCAGTCAAAATCTTCCTTGAGACCCATTTTCTTGAGATCTTCTTCACCATACAGATGTGACAGAATGGCCCAGGTGTGACCGAAAACTTCATGGAGGTAGTAATGGTTTTTTTCGCTGCATTGTGTGTAGCAGTCATGTTGTGAAGAAATGAACCAAACTAACGCTTAACCCATTTATGGTTTCGATGCACCTTCTGGTGAAGACTAAGCAGAAGTTCACGGTCAGTCATCACACGAGGAGCAATAGCTTGAGGAGTAGACTTGGGTGCATTGGCAGCAGAGTCATGTGTGGCAGAGTCATCATTGGTGGAATAAGATGCAGCTTTGCGAAACTGATCATCCAATGGACGAATGCCTTCATTAATGACAGCAGGAGCCTTGCCCTTTTCATCAGTTGAAGAAAAAGCCTACTTGAGGACTTCAACCGGGGGCAGATAGCTAAGGTGATTCTGAAAATAAGCCTTGTAGTTGAGTGAAGACCTTGTCCTGAGGAATCTCATAATCCAAGGTGCATAAGGTTTCAGCTCAAACGGAGAAAGTGCAGAATTTGCCAGAGTCCTCATGAAGAAATCGTGATAGTTGATAGGAATGCTATGTATGATGTTGAATAGCAGATTCTTCATGATGCCAACTATTTCCTCATCAGATGAGTCATGGCCTTTGATGGGACTCATTGTCCTTGTCAGAATGCGATAGACAGTCCGAGGCACATATAGTAATTCCTTCACGAGGAATTTGGTTCGTGGGGCCTGACCTGGCTTCAAACGCTTCATCAGAACTTGCATGTAGTGATTTGTAAGCTCAGATTCATTGTAGATGGAATGAGCAGCTTCAAGGGGAGGACTGAGTGGTAAAGCATGAAGCAATTCAGTAGTTGGTGCCGTGTAGTGAGTGTTTTCAGACATCCAGTCCAGCGCCCATGAATTCACATCTTTAGAATCTCCTGTGATGTGCAGCGTCGCATAAAATTGAAGAATGAGTTCTTCATTCCAATCACAGATGTCAGTGCAGAAATTTAACAGTCTAGCGTCGTGAAGAACACTGAGGACTGGCATGAAGCACAGCAAAGATTCCATATCCACGTGAGGAATGTGCTCATGGTAGAAGATTTTGTCTTTGTTGAACAACACTGAGGAATAGAAATTAGCCTGGCTGGCAGTCCAGAAACGCCTTTTCCTAATGCGAGCAGAGTCATAGGGGTTGTAGTCTGTGAAGAATACGTGCTCGCCGAAGAAATCATCAGCCTTGAATTTTTGCTTCCTGGAGAATGGATCCTTTGGCTTGGGTAGAGGAGTGTCAGTGAGTTGCATCACAACCTCAGGAATCGCAATCTCAGGTTCTTCAGGCTGAGGAATTTCTGGTTCCTCTTCAGTGGCAGTCTGCGTCTTCAGATGTTTAGCACCAGCATTTTCTTCAGCACTAGTGGCTGGAATTTCTTCATGTACAGACGAAGTGGGGTGAGTTTCTTCAGAGCCCATTTGAACAGTTTGTGCAGGGGACTGAGGTATTTGCTGTAAAGGTGTGAACAGTGGAGAGTTGAGATGCTGACTTTCCCAAAAGTCATCATTCATCACTGGTGTGGTGCAGCCAATGTCCACATCTTCATCTTCCATTTCTTCAACGCCAGCCTCTTCAGCTGTGAACCGAGGCATAGGCGAGGAAACAACTGGTGTTGAAGGGATTTGATCTGCTTCAATTTCTTCATCCATCTGCTCTGACGAAGCATCAGAAGGATTTTCTTCATCAGATCCGCTAGGGATCACATATTCTTCATCAAAAGGAACAAGGTCCTTTGATGGCATTGTTGAGATCAGAACAATATCAATGGGATTTGCGAACGAACTTGTCATAGACTTCATTTTCTTTGGAGCTGAAGAATCCGAAGTAGCTGATGCTTTCCTTTTCTTCATAGTTGCACGCTCTACAGCCTTGGTCTTCTTCACATCTGATGCAGATGGGAGGATCGGAGTTGGTGTAGGCGCAGGAGGAGCAGAGGAATCTGGTTGATTTTCTTCAGGCACAACTGATGCAGTTGCCCTGACTTCTTCATTTTCTTCAGGCGCACCACTAGTGGATGCCCTGGCAATTTCTTCAGCGGCTGGAATGCAGTCATCAGCCCTGGAACTCACATTTTCTTCAGCATCCTGAAAGTCATCAGCGGTGCTGGCATGTTCTTCAGTTGGCTGAGCAGATGCTTCAGCCTGAGGAATTTCCTCTTGCGATGGAGCTGCAACAATTGAGGTGAACTTCTCAGTCAGTTTAACAAACCTGACCTTGGCTCCTTGCCAATCAACATAGTAGGCTTTAAAGTCATCGCTGAGGGTTTTAATTTCAGACTGGATTCTTACAAGTTCATCAGTTGTCATAGTGACAACGTTGTTCTTCAGAAATTTCTCCTTCTTATATTGCGCTTTCTTGATCTGCCTGGCCTTCTCATATTTCCATTTTCTTCTTGGATGAAATGGGTCAGCATGTGACTTTGGCCAGGAGTCAACTTGAAATCAGGCATAGGAGTGTTTGGGTCCTTGTGCCAGAGATCAATATAGTCGAGGATCAACCTTGGATCCAAAAGCAGTGGCACATTTGTGACTTTGGCTCTAGCGGCCCTGACTTGCCTATCTTTGATGATCTCAGCAAGTTCTTCATCATCAGCTTTGTCTTCTTCAGACGGCACTTGGAAGGCGACCTGCTTCTTCTGAGGACTAGGACGAGGACCTCGTCCAGCAGTGGCCTTTGTCTTCAGCAGAGAGGGTCCCGTTGAAGAATTGGGTGCAACTGAGGAACTAGCTGAAGCTCCTGAGGCAATAGAGATGCATGTAGTCCTTTGGCATGTGGCAAGATGCACAGGTGCAAAGGACTTTGTCGGAGCAGTTGAGGACTTTGGAGGAGCTGCTGAGGACTTTTGAGGAGCTGAGGATTTTGAAGGAGCAGGAGCAGCATGAGGAATTAGCCTTGAGGGCTTTGAAGATTCTGGCCGTGAGGGCATTGCTGAGGAACTGGGCCTTGAGGGAACTGAAGGTGAAGCACTTGGCTTATGTGCAGGCTTCTTTGCCATAGATTTCTTCGGCTTGACAGATGCCTCAGTGGCAGCATCAGCAGCAGAGTCTTCATTGAATTTCCTCACTGCTTCTTTTGCTTGTTTGGCCAACTTGGCCTAGCGCTTGGCCCATTCTTCAGGAAAGTCCTCACCGCGCTTGACGCTGGTGGGATCCGCTTCTTGGCCAGGTGCCAATGGAGGTCTTCAGCGTGGAGGGGTAACAACGAATTTCTTCATGTATTTGTGAGTAACATATCTATACTCCCTCCACTCTCTAGCCCATCTCCTCTCTATCTTCTGAATGCGCACCTTGCGCTGATTTTTATCTTCCCCAAGAGGTGTGCAATACCCAGCATATATGTCATCAGGGATTTCAAACGTTGTGTTGACCTCTGGCTTCTTTCCTCCTTTCTGCGGCTTCTTACCGTCAGTCATTTTCTTCAGTTGAGGAATTTAAACAATCGAATTCTCTGAAGAAGTATGCAATTTTTCTTCGAGGAACGCTCCAAATGAGTTAAGTTGATGAGAACCTAGTGATTCAGCAGTGGACATGAGTACCTGTGAACAGAGTATAGTTGCGAGGAATTTGGAGAGGTCATATGCGTTCTCAGAAGGTTTTGTAAAAACAACAAGTTTGAGGAATTTGACCAGATGAGTCTTGAAGAATTTCACTGAGCGTTCTTAGTCTTAGGTTCCAGAGTTGTACAGATCAGAAATCCGCACAGTTGAGGAATCTTGAAGAGAAATTTGCAGCTTAGAGAAATGAATCAAGAACAGATGACATGTGAGGTGTTTAGTGTGTGAAGATTTGAAGAAAAACACCTTTGAAGATTTTGTAGATAATCATTTGAATCACAGAGGGCAGTAAAATTATCTTTTAATTACCCTGAACGAAGAACACGACGAACTGTGAGGTGGAGAAGTGAAGTTCATCTATGCAGATCTTCCACACCCTAACTCAGCGGAGGAAGACGGCTACGGCGGCGGCGGAGTGAAGATTTCCGCGGATGGCGCGAGTACGGCGGCGACGAGGTCGAGGCAGTGAAGCTCTTCCTCACCGGCGACGATGAAGTAGCGGCGGCGCTAGGGTTTGAGAAGCTCGAGCTGGATAAGGAGGTCGAGCGGAGTAAAGGAAGTGAGGAAGGGGAGAGGGGGTATTTATAGCCACGGTGAAAAACTGTTCGCCCGAAGAATTTGGACGAATGTGCCCCTGACCCTTCTCATTCGCATGACATGTGTCACCCACGTACTAAGAAGTGGAGATCGTGTTAGATCATGGGTGAATAGATAAGTATATCGTGGGATGCGGAACGGTTTGAGTAGCAAAGCCAAAAATTTGGATAAGGTAAGTTTTAACGTTCCGTTCACAAATTCTTCAGCTGACAAGGACACAGTGAAGATTTTGAAAGAGTTTCAAACAGAATGCACATGAAGAATTTGTGAATACATTGGGTTGAGTTTAGCATAGAGGGGGGAAGGGTCCGATCACATTCACTTAGCAGAAAAACCAACTTGAAGAATTAGCAATAAGTGAATGCTGTAGAGGACATAAACTCATATATATAGCCAATGAAGAAAAACAACGGAAACAGTGAAGACAATGCAAAGTTGAAGAATTTGAACAACTGAGGAATTCAACTTTTGGTGGTGGCGAGACCCACCGTATACGAATGATGATTTCAGACACCACATACAATTGTCGTAGGGTTCTGAGAATCACATTCTTCATTAATTTCTTCACACTTAGAGTGTTATTCTTCATTGATTGAATAAAAACATTTCTTCATGTGTTGCACATCTAAGTCATCAATTTTGCATAAGTGTTAGGATGAGTGTCCTTTTCAAAGAACATTCGAAGATTCTAAGATATTTAGCTCATGCCACAGCTTGCTAAATCTCTTCTCATCCAAGGGCTTTGTGAAGATATCGGCTAGCTGTTCTTCAGTCTTCACATGCTCAATAGAAATGTCGCCCTTCAACACATGATCACGAAGAAAATGACGATGAATCTGAATGTGCTTTGTCTTCGAGTGCTGAACTGGGTTGTGAGCAATCTTGATGGCACTCTCATTATCACAGAAGAGAGACACATTCTTCATGTTGACGCCGTAGTCCTTGAGAGTTTGCTTCATCCATAGCAATTGAGCACAACAAGAACCAGCAGCAATGTACTCAGCTTCAGTAGTAGATAGTGATACGCAGTTCTGTTTCTTCGAGGACCAATGATAACAAGTATAGGGGATCGCAACAGTTTCGAGGGTAAAGTATTCAACCCAAATTTATTGATTCGACACAAGGGGAGCCAAAAAATACTCTCAAGTATTACCAGCTGAGTTTTCAATTCAACCACACCTGGAAACTTAGTATCCGCAGCAAAGTATTTAGTAGCAAAGTAATATGATAGCAGTGGTAACGGTAACAAAAGGTAACAGTAGTAAAAGTAATGTTTTTGGTATTTTGTAGTGATGATAACAATAGCAACGGGAAAGTAAATAAGCGAAGAACAATATATGGAAAGCTCGTATGCAATGGATCATAATGTAGGCATGTATTTCGAACATAGTCATACGTGCTTATGGAAAAGAACTTGCATGACATCTTTTGTCCTACCCTCCCGTGGCAGTGGGGTCCTTACGGAAACTAAGGGATATTAAGGCCTCCTTTTAATAGAGTACCGGAACAAAGAATTAACACATAGTGAATACATGAACTCCTCAAACTACGGTCTTCACCGGTAAGTATCCCGATTATTGTCACTTCGGGGTTAACGGATCATAACACATAATAGGTGACTATAGACTTGGAAGATAGGATCAAGAACACTCATATATTGATGAAAACATAATAGGTTCAGATCTGAAATCATGGCACTCGGGCCCTAGTGACAAGCATTAAGCATAGCAAAGTCATAGCAACATCAATCTCAGAACATAGTGGATAGTAGGGATCAAACCCTAACAAAACTAACTCGATTACATGATAGATCCCATCCAACCCATCACCGTCCAACAAGCCTACGATGGAATTACTCACGCACGGCGGTGAGCATCATGAAATTGGTGATGGAGGATGGTTGATGATGACGATGGCGACGGATTCCCCTCTCCGGAGCCCTGAACGGACTCCAGAACAGCCCTCCCGAGAGGTTTTAGGGCTAGGCGGCGGCTCCGTATCGTAAAATGCAACGAATTCTTCTCTCCGATCTTTTTCTCCCCGAAACACAATATATAGAGTTGGAGTTGGAGTCGGAGAGGCACCAGGGGGCCCACGAGGTAGGCGGGCGTGCCCTAGGGGGCAGGCGCGCCCCCCACCCTCGTGGACAGGTGGTGGGCCCCCTGGCCTTCATCTTTTGCAAATATTTTTTATATTTTCCAAGAAGTTGCTCCGTGAAGTTTCAGGTCATTCCGAGAACGTTTGTTTCTGCACATAAATAACACCATGGTAATTCTACTGAAAACAGCGTCAGTCCGGGTTAGTTCCATTCAAATCATGCAAGTTAGAGTCCAAAACAAGGGCAAAAGTGTTTGGAAAAGTAGATACGACGGAGACGTATCAACTCCCCCAAGCTTAAACCTTTGCTTGTCCTCAAGCAATTCAGTTGACAAACTGAAAGTGATAAAGAAAAACTTTTACAAACTCTGTTTGCTCTTGTTGTTGAAATATGTAAAGCCAGCATTCAAGTTTTCAGCAAAGATTATAACTAACCACACTCGAAATAACGCTTAGGTCACAAGTTTTACTCATATAATTGGCATAATCAACTAGCGAGCAATAATAATAAATATCGGATGACAACACTTTCTCAAAACAATCATAATATGATATAACAAGATGGTATCTCGCTAGCCCTTTCTAAGACCGCAAAACATAAATGCAGAGCACCTTTAAAGACCAAGGACTGACTAGACATTGTAATTCATGGTAAAAGATATCCAGTCAAGTCGTGCTCAATGTAAACTAACAGTAATGAATGCAAATGACAGCGGTGCTCTCCAACTGGTGCTTTTTAATAAGAGGATGACGACTCAGCATAAAAGTAAATAGATAGGCCCTTCGTAGAGGGAAGCAGGGATTTGTAGAGGTGCCAGAGCTCGGTTTTGAAATAGAGGTGAATAATATTTTGAGCGGTATACTTTCATTGTCAACATAACAACCAAGAAATGGCGATATCTTCCATGCTACACACATTATAGGCAGTTCCCAAACAGAATGGTAAAGTTCATACTCCCCCTTCCACCAACAAGCATCAATCCATGGCTTGCTCGAAACAACGAGTGCCTCCAACTAACAAGAGTCCTAGGGGAGTTTTGTTTGCAATTATTTTGATTTAGTTTGCATAAAGCATGGGACTAGGCATCCCGGTGACCAGCCATTTATCTCGTGAGTGAGGAGCGGAGTCCACTCCTCTTGAGAATAACCCGCCTAACATGGAAGATACAAACAACCCTAGTTGATACATGAGCTATTCGAGCATACAAAATAGGATATTTATTTGAAGGTTTAGAGTTTGGCACATACAAATTTACTTGGAACGGCAGGTAGATACCATATATAGGTAGGTATAGTGGACTCATGTGGAATAACTTTGGGGTTTAAGGGATTGGATGCACAAGCAGTATTCCCGCTTAGTACAAGTGAAGGCTAGCAAAAGACTGGGAAGCGACCAGCTAGAGAGCGACAACGGTCATGAACATGCATTAAAACTAATCAACACCGAATGCAAGCATGAGTAGGATATAATCCACCATGAACATAAATATCGTGAAGGCTGTGTTGATTTTGTTTCAACTACATGCGTGAACATGCGCCAAGTCAAGTCACTTAAATCATTCAGAGGAGGATACCACCCTATCATACCACATCATAACCATCTCAATAGCATGTTGGCACGCAAGGTAAACCATTATGACTCATAGCTAATCAAGCATGGCACAAGGAACTATGATCTCTAGTTGTCATTACATACATGTTTATTCATAATAGGCTGAATCAGGAATGATGAACTAATCATATTACAAAAACAAAAGAGGTCGAGTTCATACCAGCTTTTCTCATCTCAGTCAGTCCATCATATATTGTCATAATTGCCTTTCACTTGCACGATCGAACGAGGTGAATAATAATAATAGTGCATGTGCATTGGACTAAGCTGGAATCTGCAAGCATTCAATAAACAGGAGAAGACAAGGCAATATGGGCTCTTTTGTCAGATCAACAAGTATGCATACAAGAGCCACTTCAACAATTTAATTATGGTCTTCTCCTATCAACCCCTAAAGAAAAGAAAAGAAATAAAACTATTTACACGGGAGAGCTCCCAACAAGTAAAAGAAGAACATGAAATCTTTTTGGGTTTTATTTTTAATTACTACTACAAGCATGGAAATTAAACTAACTAAAAGCTACAACTAATTTTTTTGTTTTTATTAAGGTTTATTAAACACACAAGAAGAAAGCATAAAAAGGAAAATAAACTAGTATGGATGATACAATGAAAAAGTATGAGCACCGACATCTAGCAATGAGTGTGTGAACATAAATGTAATGTCGGTGGGAAATATGTACTCCCCCAAGCTTAGGCTTTTGGCCTAAGTTGGTTTATGGCCACGGCTGGCCTGGCGAATATCCATAATAATAGTTGGGGTCGTACTGAGATGCAGTGGCCATCGCCTGCTGAGCTGCAGAGTGGCGACGAGCGGCCTCCTCTCTCCTCCCGTACTCATCTGCCTCCTCTCTGGTGATACTATATCTTCCTTTTGCCTGATGATCAAGGAAAGCAGGAGCAGGGAGAGTAATATGGACAACACGGCGTCTGTCAAAGATTAGTCGATACTGGAGAGGTGATTCATTCCTCTCGACAAACTGGTGGTGAACCATACATTAAAGTCTAGGTAAGCAGGAGGTAATTCAATATCATCTTCGCGTATGGATATACCAAGAAAATTAGCTATGCAGGTTGCATAAATTCCTCCAAAGAAATCTCCACCAAATCTATTAAGATGCAACCTACGTGCAACAATGGCTCCCAAATTATAAGATTTGTCTCCCAACACAACACTCCTAAGAATACTGAGGTCGGGGACACACATGTGACATGCTTCATCCTTACCGTTAATGTATCTACTTATGAAGAGAGCAAAATATTGTATATCAGGAAAATGAATGCTCCCTATGGTAGCTTGTGTTATATCTCTAGATTCCCCCACAGTTATGTTAGCAAGAAAATCTCTAAATTCAGATTTGCGAGGATCCCTTATACTACCCTATTGTGGAAGTTTGCAAGCAGCGATAAAATCCTCTAAGTCCATAGTGTAAGAATTATCATAAAGATCAAACAAGACAGTTGGAGAATTACGTGAAGATGAAAATTCAAACCTCCTCACAAAGGAACTAGTGAGATTGTGATATTGGCTGCACTTCTCTTCCTCGAAGCTCACAAGATCAGCGTTACGCAAATATGCGTTAAATTCTTCTTTAATTCCTGCTCGATCCATAAGGTTCTCAGAAGGCCATTCACAAGGACGCACTGGAGCGTCTCTTGGTGGCTCATCATCAGCATCACGCATTGCAAGCCTGGGTCCTTGCTTCCTTGAAGAACCACCTTGGAACATTTTCCCAAGCATATTTCTTCCTCTGAAAAATTTCTGAGATTTTTAGTAACTTCAAAATAAAAGTAAATCGAACTCAATAATATTGATAGTAACTACTCCTACAAGTGGCTAGAGCCTATATCATGCATCAAAACTACTTTTGACCATATAAATTTGACATGCAAGCACAAGAACAGGGTCACCTAAGCAGCAAAAAATTTCAATGAATAAAGCACTAGAACAAAAACTAATTGGACCAATGGAGGAGTCACATACCAAGGAACAATCTCCCCAAGCAGTTTTGTGAGAGGTGCTTTGAGCAAGGAGATCGAAAATGGCAGCAAAATGAGCTTGGACTCGGGTTTGAGCTGGATATTCGTGTTTGGGGGAGGAAGAAGGAGTGTTGGGTGAAAGGATAAGTGGAGGAGGGCCACCATGGGCCCATGAGGCAGGGGGCGCGCCCGGGGGGTAGGGCGCGCCCTCCACCCCCCTGCTGTGTTCTCAATGCCAAATATTCTCAAATATTCTAGAAAAAATCATATTTAAATTTTAGGGCATTTGGAGAACTTTTATTTTTGGGGTATTTTTATATTGCACGGATAATCAGATAATAGACAGAAAAATATTAATTTTTATTTTATGTAATATAAATAACAGAAAGTAAAAGTGGGGTACATAAGGTTGCGCTCTCTAATTTCATCCATCTCATGATCATCAAAAGGAATCCACTAACAAGGTTGATCAAGTCTTGTTAACGAACTCATTCCGAATAACATGGAATCAGAGAAACTTCGAATAACACTATGTTACCTCAATGGGGATATGCACATCCCTAATAATAAGAATATCATATTTCTTCTTGACAGTAGGAAGAGGAAATTCAAAACCTCCAAATATAATCGATGGAATTTTCCAATAGAGTTGATTCTATGAACTTGAGGTTGTTTTCTCGGAAAGTGTACCGTGTGCTCATTACCATTAACATGAAAAGTGACATTGCCTTTAGTGCAATCAATAACAGCCCCTGCAGTATTCAAAAAGGGTCTTCCAAGAATAATAGACATACTATCGTCCTCGGGAATATCAAGAATAACAAAGTCCGTTAAAATAGTAACGTTTGCAACTACAACAGGCACATCCTCACAAATACCGACAGGTGTAGCAGTTGATTTATCATCCATTTGCAAACATATTTCAGTAGGTGTCAACTTATTCAAATCAAGTCTACGATATAAAGAGAGAGGCATAACACTAACACCGGCTCCAAGATCACATAAAGCAGTTTTAACATAGTTTCTTTTAATAGAGCATGGTATAGTGGGTACTCCTCAACCTCCAAGTTTCTTTGTTATTCCACCCTTAAAAGTATAATTAGTAAGCATGGTGGAAATTTCAGCTTCCGATATCTTTCTTTTAATTGTAACAATTTCTTTCATATACTTAGCATAAGGATTCATTTTGAGCATATTAGTTAATCACATACGCAAAAAGATAGGTCTAATCATTTTAGCAAAGTGCTCAAAATCCTCATCATCCTTTTTCTTGGATGGTTTGGGAGGAAAAGGCATGGGTTTCTGAACCCATGGTTTTCTTTCTTTACCATGTTTCCTAGCAACAAAGTCTTTCTTATCATAACATTGATTCTTTGATTGTGGGTTATCAAGATCAACAACAGGTTCAATTTCTATATCATTATCATTACTAGGTTGAGCATCATCATGAACATTATTATTAGCATTATCACTAGTTTCAGGTTCATTACCAGCTTGAGTTTCAGCATCAGAAATAGAAATATCATTTGGATTCTCAGGTGGTTCAATAACAGGTTCACTAGAAGCATGCAAAGTCCTATCATTTTTCTTTTCCTTCCTTTTAGAAGGACTAGGTGCATCTATATTATTTCTGTGAGAACCTTGCTCAATTCTCTTAGGGTGGCCTTCAGGATACAAAGGTTCCTGAGTCATTTTACCAGTTCTAGTAGCCACTCTAACATCATTATCATTATCTTTACTATTCAATTCATTGAGCAAATCATTTTGAGCTTTAAGTACTTGTTCTACTTGAGTGGTAACCATAGAAGCATATTTACTAATAAGTTTAAGTTCACCTTTGACATTAGCCATATAATCACCCAAGTGTTCAAGCATATTTGAATTGTATTTCAATTGTCTACCAAAATAGGCATTAAAGTCTTCTTGCTTAGCCATAAATTTATCAAACTCATCTAAGCATGAGCTAGCAAACTTAGTAAATGGGATTTCAGCTTTATCATATCTATAGATAGAATTTGCCTTTACTACCTGTGTCGGGTTATCAAGACCATGAGTTTCTTCAATAGGTAAAGGATTAAGATCATATGTTTCTTCAACAAGCGGTAAATTAAGACCGTGTATTTCTTCAATAGGAGGTAAATTCTTAACATCTTCAGCTTTAATACCTTTTTCTTTCATAGATTTCTTTGCCTCTTGCATATCTTTAGGACTGAGAAATAGAATACCCCTCTTCTTCGGAGTTGGTTTAGGAATAGGCTCAGGAATTGGCTGCGGAGGTGTCCAATTATTTTCATTTGTCAACATATTATTCAATAGAATTTCAGCTTCATCCGGCGTTCTTTCCCTGAAAACAGAACCAGCACAACTATCCAGGTAATCTCTGGAAGCATCGGTTAGTCCATTATAAAAGATATCAAGTATTTCATTTTTCTTAAGAGGATGATCAGGAAAAAACATTAAGTAATTGGAGAAGCCTCCCCCAAGATTGTGGGAGACTCTCTTCTTTAATTTGCACAAAATTATATATATCCCTTAAAGCAGCTTGTTTTTTATGAGCAGAGAAATATTTAGCAGAGAAGTAATAAATCATATCCTGGGGACTACGCACACAACCAGGATCAAGAGAATTAAACCATATCTTAGCATCACCCTTTAATGAGAACGGAAATATTTTAAGGATATAAAAGTAACGAGTTCTCTCATCAGTAGTGAACAGGGTGGCTATATCATTTAATTTAGTAAGATGTGCCACAACAGTTTCAGATTCATGGCCATGAAAAGGATCAGATTCAACCAAAGTAATTATATCAAGATCAATAGAGAATTCATAATCCTTATCGGTAACACAAATAGGTGAAGTAGCAAAAGCAGTGTCAGGTTTCATTCTAGCATTTAGAGATTGCTTGTTCCATTTAGCTAATAACCTCTTAAGTTCGTATCTATCTTTGCAAGCTAAAATAGCTAAAGAGGCTTCTTGATCAAAAACATAACCCTCGGGAATAACAAGTGATTCTTCATCATCACTTTCATCAGTATTATCAGATTCAATATTTTCAATCTCTCTAGCCCTAGCAAGTTGTTCATCAAGAAATTCACCAAGTGGCACGGTAGTATCAAGCATAGAAGTAGTTTCATCATAAGTATAATGTATAGCAGAAGTAGCATCATCAATAACATGCGACATATCAGAACGAATAGCAGAAGCAGGTTTAGGTGTCACAAGCTTACTCAAAACAGAAGGTGAATCAAGTGCAGAGCTAGATGGCAGTTCCTTACCTCCCCTCATAGTTGAGGGATAAATCTTGGTTCTTGGATCTTTCAAGTTCTTCATAATGATAAGCAGATACAAATCCCAAGTGACTCAAAGAATAGAGCTATGCTCCCCGGCAACGGCGCTAGAAAATAGTCTTGATAACCCACAAGTATAGGGGATCGCAACAGTTTTCGAGGGTAAAGTATTCAACCCAAATTTATTGATTCGACACAAGGGGAGCCAAATAATACTCTCAAGTATTAGCAGCTGAGTTGTCAATTCAACCACACCTGGAAACTTAGTATCTGCAGCAAAGTATTTAGTAGCAAAGTAATATGATAGCAGTGGTAACGGTAACAAAAGGTAACAGTAGTAAAAGTAATGTTTTTGGTATTTTGTAGTGATGATAGCAATAGCAACGGGAAAGTAAATAAGAGAAGAACAATATATGGAAAGCTCGTAGACAATGGATCAGTGATGGAGAATTATGCCGGATGAGGTTCATGATGTAACAACCATAACCTAGGGTGACACAGAACTAGCTCCAGTTCATTGATATAATGTAGGCATGTATTCCGAACATAGTCATACGTGCTTATGGAAAAGAACTTGCATGACATCTTTTGTCCTACCCTCCCGTGGCAGCGGGGTCCTTACGGAAACTAAGGGATATTAAGGCCTCCTTTTAATAGAGTACCAGAACAAAGCATTAACACATAGTGAATACATGAACTCCTCAAACTATGGTCATCACCGGTAAGTATCCCAATTATTGTCACTTCGGGGTTAACGGATCATAACACATAATAGGTGACTATAGACTTGCAAGATAGGATCAAGAACACTCATATATTGATGAAAACATAATAGGTTTAGATCTGAAATCATGGCACTCCGGCCCTAGTGACAAGCATTAAGCATAGCAAAGTCATAGCAACATCAATCTCAGAACATAGTGGATAATAGGGATCAAACCCTAACAAAACTAACTCTATTACATGATAGATCCCATCCAACCCATCACCGTCCAGCAAGCCTACGATGGAATTACTCACGCATGGCGGTGAGCATCATGAAATTGGTGATGGAGGATGGTTGATCATGACGATGGCGATGGATTCCCCTCTCCGGAGCCCCGAACGGACTCCAGAACAGCCCTCCCGAGAGGTTTTAGGGCTTGGTGGCGGCTCCGTATCGTAAAACGCGATGAATTCTTCTCTCTGATTTTTTTCTCCCTGAAAAACAATATATAGAGTTGGAGTCGGAGAGGCACCAGGGGGCCCACGAGGTAGGGGGCGCGCCCCCACCCTCGTGGACAGGTGGTGGGCCCCCTGGCCTTCATCTTTTGCAGGTATTTTTTATATTTTCCAAAAAGTTGCTCCGTGAAGTTTTAGGTCATTCCGAGAACGTTTGTTTCTGCACATAAATAACACCATGGTAATTCTGCTGAAAACAATGTCAGATCGGGTTAGTTCCATTCAAATCATGCAAGTTAGAGTCCAAAACAAGGGCAAAAGTGTTTGAAAAAGTAGATACGACGGAGACGTATCAACCAACAGACCAAAGATCGGCCGAGGAATTGACATGTACCAGATGTTGACTTGCGGTCCACACAATCACCAGCATAGTCAGAGTCAGAATATCCGATGAGATCAAAAGCCGAGCCCTTGGGGTACCATAATCCAAGTGTTGGTGTGTGAGCTAGATATCAAAGAATATGCTTCACAACCTTATGGTGTGATTCCTTCGGTGTAGCTTGAAATCGGGCACACATGCAAACACTAAGCATTATATCTGGCCTAGATGCACATAAGTACAATAAAGAACCAATCATGGAGCGGTATACCTTATGATCGAACTCAATACCATTCTCATCAGTGCACATATGGCCATTTGAGGGCATAGGAATTTTGACGCCTTTGCAATCTTGCATGCCGAATTTCCTCAGTACATCCTTGAGGTATTTCTCCTAAGATATGAATATGCCATTGCGTTGTTGACGAATTTGAAGACCTAAGAAGAATTTCAATTCTCCCATCATAGACATTTGATATTATTCACTCATCATATAGGCAAATTCATCACTATAATGTTGGTCAGTACAGCCAAAGATAATATCATCAACATATATTTGGCACACAAACAATTCACCATCATAAGATTTAGTGAAAAGAGTAGGGTCGAGTGAACCGGGTTTGAAGCCTTTCTTCATAAGGAATTCCTTCAAAGTATCATATCACGCCCGTGGGGCCTGCTTGAGGCCATAGAGGGCCTTATTGAGTCTGAAGACTTTGTCAGGATTCTTTGGATCGTCAAAACCTGGGAGTTGAGCAACATATACTTCTTCCTCAAGCTTACCACTGAGGAATGCACTTTTCACATCCATTTGATATAAAGTGAGATCATGATGGTTAGCATAAGCAAGTAATATGCGAATAGCCTCAAGTCTATCAACAGGTGCAAAAGTTTCATCGAAATCAATTCCTTTACCTGTGTGTAGCCTTGAGCTACAAGTCGTGCCTTATTCCTTACCACAAGGCCATTTTCGTCTTGCTTGTTGCGATAGATCCACTTTGTGCCAATGATATTGTGCTTGCGAGGATCTGGACGCCAGTTCCCTGACGTTGTTGAGCTTGAACTGATGTAATTCTTCTTGCATGGCCTGAATCCAATCAGGCTCCAGAAATGCTTCATCTACCTTAGTGGGCTCTGTGATAGAGACAAAAGCATAGTGCCCACAAAAGTTAGATAAATGTGAAGCTTTTGAGCGTGTGAGAGGACCTGGCGCTTTAATGTCATTGATGATCTGTTCAACTTGCACTTCTTTTGCAATGCGAGGATGAGCTGGTTGTCGTTGATGAATTTGATCAGCATTTTCTTCAGCACCATTTTCTTCAGTATTTTCTTCAGGTGCATTAGCTAGATGTTCTTCATGTTCTGGAATGAATTCTTCAGCAGATTCTTCAGTAGGAATGACATCCTCAGTAGCCTTGAACTTGATAGTTTCCTCAGGTGTTGGTTCATCTATCACAGTAGGTAGGTGCTCTCTTTGCGAGCCATTAGTTTCATTGAACCGCACATCTACAGTTTCAACAACCTTGTGAAGAACGTTGTTGAAGACTTTGTAGGTGTGCGAGTCCTTTCTATAACCAAGCATAAAACCTTCATGTGCTTTCGGTGCAAATTTTGAGTTGTGGTGAGGATCTCTAATCCAACATTTAGCACCGAAGACTTTGAAATAACTTACATTGGGTTTCTTATCAGTGAGGAGTTCATAGGCAGTCTTCTTGAAGAATTTGTGAAGATATACTCTGTTGATGACGTGGCACGCAGTATCAATTGCCTCAATCCAGAAACGATGAGGCGTTTTGTATTCATCAAGCATAGTGCGAGCCATCTCAGCAAGAGTCATGTTCTTGCACTCCACGACGCCATTCTGCTGAGGAGTATAAGGAGCAGATAACTCATGAGTAATACCAAGTTCATCAAGATAGTCATCAAGACCAGAATTCTTGAACTCAGTTCCATTGTCACTTCTGATGTGCTTGATCTTCACACCAAAGTTGGTTGAAGCCCTCAAGGAAAATCGTTTGAAGACTTCCTGCACTTCATGTTTGTAAGTAACAATGTATGCCCATGTGTATCGAGAGTAATCATCAACAATAACAAAGCCATATTGAGATGCCTCATTTGAGACTGCAGAATAATGGTTAGGACCGAAGAGATCCATGTGAAGCAATTCAAATGGATGAGTGGTGGTCATGATAGTCTTCGCTGGATGCTTAGCCTTTGTCATCTTCCCAGCTTCACAGGCTCCGCATAAGTGATCCTTGAGGAATTTGACATTCTCGATGCCAATGACATGCTTCTTCTTCGCAAGCGTGTGCAAATTCCTCATGCCTGCATGACCAAGTCGTCGATGCCAAAGCCAGCCTTTTGAAGCTTTTGCAAGTAGGCACACGGCTGGTTGTGGTCCTGTAGAGAAATCAACAATATACAGGTCTCCTCTCCTAAAGCCTTCGAAGACTTTGGAATTTTCAGCTTCCATAACCACAACACAACGGTACTTGCCAAAGACAACAACCATATCAAGATTGCAAAGCATTGAGACAGACATGAGGTTGTATCCTAAGGACTCGACAAGCATGACTTTGTCCATGTGTCGATCCTTTGTGATCGCAACCTTACCTAGACCCAAAATACATGACTTTTGCCTTTGTCAGCAAACATGATATGCTTCAGATGCGACGGAGATAATGGAGCATCCATCAATAGATTCTTGTCACCAGTCATGTGATTTGAACATCCAGTATCGAGGACCCACTCAGTGGCTTTGGGTTGATCATCCTGCAGATGAATTAGTGCAGCTTACGAACTCATATACTTCATCAGTGAAGAATATGACATCAATTCATCAGATCAATTTCATCAAGCAATAGAACAGATAAAGCAGTATGAGGACGTGACAAATGAAAGTTCATTTCTTCATGGTTATCCCGCGTCCTATCAGGCACACTCAGGTCTCTAGCAAATTCTTCAGACGATTACGTACGTCCGGAGACCTGACCCTGCAGAAGAGATTAGTTCTTTTTCTTCACCACCCACATCTGAAGGGGTGGCAAAGAGTGCATCACTCTGTGAGCTCCATATGAGAAAGGTGGCATAGAAGCCAGTCCATTTCGTTTCACATAAGAGGAGTTAGGATAAGTGAGGGAGTCCTGGATTAGGGGGTCTCCGGACAGCCGGACTATATCCTTTGTTTGAACTGTTGGACTATGAAGATACGATATTGAAGACTTCGTCCCGTGTCCGGATGGGACTCTACTTGGCGTGGAAGGCAAGCTAGGCAATACGGATATGTATATCTCCTCCTTTGTAACCGACCTTGTGTAACCCTAACCTCCTCCGGTGTCTATATAAACCAGAGGGTTTTAGTCCGCAGGACAACATACAATCATACCATAGGCTAGCTTCTAGGGTTTAGCCTCTCCGATCTCGTGGTAGATCTACTCTTGTACTACTCATATTATCAAGAATAATCAAGCAGGACGTAGGGTTTTACCTCCATCAAGAGGGCCCGAACCTGGGTAAAACATCGTGTCCCCTGCCTCCTGTTACCATCCGCCTTAGACGCACAGTTCGGGACCCCCTACCCGAGATCCACCGGTTTTGACACCGACATTGGTGCTTTCATTGAGAGTTCCTCTGTGTCTTCATCATTAGGCTTGATGGCTCCTTCAATCATCGATAGCGATGCAGTCCAGGGTGAGACTTTTCTCCCCGAACAGATCTTTGTATTTGGCGGCTTCGCACTACGGGCCAACTCGCTTGGCCATCTGGAGCAGATCGAGAGTTACGCCCCTAGCCACCAGGTCAGGTTTGGAAGCTTAAACTACATGGCCGATATCCGCGGAGACTTGATCTTCGACGGATTCGAGCCCCTGCCTAGTGCGCCACACGGTCGCGATGAGCATGATTTAGCTCTGCCATTGGACAGTGTTCAGGAGATCGCGCTGGCAACCGCTCCGACCCTCAATTCGAAGCCAGTTGCGCCATCCATGGACGGGTGGATAGATGATGACCCACAAGTATAGGGGATCTATCGTATTCCTTTCGATAAGTAAGAGTGTCGAACCCAACGAGGAGCAAAAGGAAATGATAAGCGGTTTTCAGCAAGGTATTCTCTGCAAGTACTAAAATAAGTGATAACAGATAGTTTTGTGACGGGATAAATTGTAACGAGCAACAAGTAACAAAAGTAAATAAAGTGCAGCAAGGTGTCCCAATCCTTTTTGTAGCAAAGGACAAGCTGGAACAAACTCTTATAATAGGAAAAGCGCTCCTGAGGACACATGGGAATATCGTCAAGCTAGTTTTCATCACGTTCATATGATCCGCGTTCGATACTTTGATAATTTGATATGTGGGTGGACCGGTGCTTGGGTGCTGTTCTTACTTGAACAAGCATCCCACTTATGATTAACCTCTATTGCAAGCATCCGCAACTACAACAAAAGTATTAAGGTAAACCTAACCATAGCATGAAACATGTGGATCCAAATCAGCCCCTTACGAAGCAACACATAAACTAGGGTTTAAGCTTCTGTCACTCTAGCAACCCATCATCTACTTATTACTTCCCAATGCCTTCCTCTAGGCCCAAATAATGGTGAAGTGTTATGTAGTCGACGTTCAAATAACACCACTAGAGGCTAGACAACATACATCTTATCAAAATATCAAACGAATACCAAATTCACATGACTACTAATAGCAAGACTTCTCCCTTGTCCTCAGGAACAAACGTAATTACTCACAAAGCATATTCATGTTCATAATCAGAGGGGTAATAATATGCATATAGGATCTGCACATATGATCTTCCACCAAATGAACCAACTAGCATCAACTACAAGGAGTAATCAACACTACTAGCAACCTACTAGCACCAATCCCAGACTTTGAGACAAGAATTGGATACAAGAGATGAACTAGGGTTTGGACATGAGATGGTGCTGGTGAAGATGTTGATGGAGATTTCCCTCTCCCGATGAGAGGAGCGTTGGTGATGACGATGGTGATGATTTCCCCCTCCCGGAGGGAAGTATCCCCGGCAGAACAGCTCTGCCGGAGCTCTAGATTGGTTCTGCCAAGGTTCCGCCTCGTGGCGGCGGAGTCTCGTCCCGAAAAGTTCCTCTTTTTTTTTCTCATCGAAAAACTTCATATAGGAGAAGATGGACGTCGGAGAGCCACCAGGGGGACCACGAGGTAGGGGGCGTGCCCTAGGGGGGGGGCGCCCCCCACCCTCGTGAGCAGGGTGTGGGTCCCCTGGCCTTCATCTTTGGCGAGGATTTTTCTTTATTTATTTTAAGATGTTCCGTGGAGTTTCAGGACTTTTGGAGTTGCGCAGAATAGGTCTCTAATATTTGCTCCTTTTCCAGCCCAGAATTCCAGCTGCCGGCATTCTCCCTCCTTATGTAAACCTTGTAAAATAAGAGAGAATAGCCATAAGTATTGTGACATAAAGTGAAATAACAGTCCATAATTCAAAAAATATCGATATAAAAGCATGATGCAAAATGGACGTATCAACTTCCCCAAGCTTAGACTTCGCTTGTCCTCAAGCGAAAAGCCGATAACAATAAATATGTCCTCATGTTTAGAGGTAGAGGCGTCGATAAAAATAAAATATGGACATGAAGGCATCATGATTATTCTCATAACAGCAACATATATAGATTTTGTCACATGATTACTTATGTTCAAGTGATGATCTATTCACAATGCAAAAGTATAAATCATAAACCTTATTGGGCTCCGACAAACTATAATCTCAGTCATTGAAGCAATTGCAATTTATCATAACATCGGAAAGAGTCTATGTCAGAGCTAAAAAGCAAGTCCAGATACTCAATTATCATTTAGTCCTCCATAATTGCTAACACTCATGCAATACTTGTGGTTACAGAGTTTTAATCGGACACAGAGAAAGATAGGGGCTTATAGTTTTGCCCCACAACCTTTTACCTCAAGGGTAATGTCAACAATAATGGTTCATGCTCCCCTACATCCAATTATATATATATATATATATCATGTTCTTTCCAACATGCTGAGCTTGCTAAAGGATAAAATGAAAAAGAAAAGGTGAAGATCACCATGACTCTTGCATAAGGTAAAAGATAATAATAAAGGATAGGCCCTTCGTAGAGGGAAGCAGAGGTTGCCATGCGCTTTTATGGTTGGATGCATAAAATCTCAATGCGAAAGAACGTCACTTTATATTGCCCCTTGTGATATGATCCTTTATTATGCAGTCAGTCGCTTTTATTACTTTCACATCACAAGATCGTATAAAGCTTATTTATCCCACACCAATCAATCATACATATTTAGTGAAATTTTTATTGCTTTGCACCAATGACAACTTACTTGAAGGATCTTACTCAATCCATAGGTAGATATGGTGGACTCTCATGGCAAAACTGGTTTAAGGGTATTTGGAAGCACAAGTAGTATTTCTACTTGGTGCTGAGAATTTGGCTAGCATGAGGGGGAAAGGCAAGCTCAACAAGTTAGAGGATCCATGACAACATACTTTATCTCAGATATAAGAAAGACATAACTCATTACGTTGTCTTCCTTGTCCAACATCAACTCTTTAGCATGTCATATTTTAATGAGTGCTCCCAATCATAAAAGATGTCAATGATAATATATCTATATGTGAAAACCTCTCTTTCTTTATTACTTCCTATTAATTGCAACAATGACCAAAGCTATGTTTGCCAACTCCCAACAAATTTTAATCATCATACTCTTTCTATGTGAAGTCATGACTCTCAATAAGATCAATATGAACTTTTTGTTTCTTTTTATTCTTTTTCTCTTTTCTTTTATTCACCCAAGATCATGGCAAAATAATCAAGCCCTTGACTCAACACTAATCTTTATTATATATAGCTCACGAACTCGATTACAAAGAGAGATCATAAAGCAAACTCAAAACTAGATCATGCCATAAACTTTATTCTACTAGATCAATATACTACTAATAGGATCGAACTAAGAAAAACGCTAAAGATAGGAGTTGTGATTGTGATACGATACCGGGGCACCTCGCCCAAGCTTGGCAGTTGCCAAGGGGAGTGCCCATACCCATGTGATTATATCTCCTTTGTCGGTGAAGAAGGTGGAGGTGTTGTTGATGATGCGGGCTTGTCATCCATCTTCCAGGGCTTAGGTTCACCATCATAGAAGGATGATCGAGTCTCCGGAATCCTCGAATCTGCAGCCAAACTCATTCTTTTGAATCTATATTCATACTCATAGTTTTGGTTTTGCAGGTCATAGATTTGGGCTTGGAGGTGCTCGATCTTCTCATATAGCTTGAAGATGGCCTCCTCGGTGTTCTTGGCATCCGGCTTGTAGTTGTTAGTGAACTCCACGAGCATCGTGTGGCTAGCGTTGATTCCACGCTCCACCATCCCCTAGCACTTGAAAACTTGTTGCTCCATTGCTTCGAGCCTCGTCTCCACGCTTCCGGTTCCCTTTGGTCCCTCAACATCGCGGATGTGCAACAACCCATCACGCATCTCAATGGTTTGAGGGTGTCGCAGCACCTCCGCGAGGTAAGGGTTGATGACCTTCTTGAAGAACTTGTCCTTGGAAGCACTTGGAGACGTCATGATAATCTAGATCTGTTAGAAAAACAGCTTGAAACAAGAACAGAGAATAATTGCGTGATACGGGAGTCAAAACCTTCGGGAGAATATATAATGAATTTTTACCGACCAAAATACGTATCGTGCAAAAAACGGAGTCCGAAAGGCACACGAGGTGCTCACGAGGTAGGGGGGCGCGCCCAGAGGGGTAGGGCGCGCCCACCACCCTCGTGAGGCCCTCGTGTCCTTCCCGGACTGCTACTTATTTTTCTATTTTTCTAAATATTCCAAAACGGAGAAATATTGCCTTAAAATTGTTTTGGAGTCGATTTACTTACCGTACCACATACCTATTCCTTTTCGGAGTTTGAAACGTTCCGGAAAGTGCCCCTTATGTATTCCTCCGGGGTTACGGTTTCAATAATATTGGTTTCAACATTTATGGGATTACCTGAGATATAATGTTTAATTCTTCGACCATTTACCACCTTCGGATTTGTGCCCTCGAAGTTGTTGATTTTTATGGCACCGGAACGATAGACCTCCTCGATAACATAGGGGCCTTCCCATTTAGAGAGAAGTTTTCCTGCAAAAAATCTTAAATGAGAGTTGTACAGCAATACATAATCACCTACATTAAACTCATGCTTTTGTATCCTTTTATCATGCCAACTTTTAACTTTTTCTTTAAAAAACTTGGCAGTTTCATAAGCTTGGGTTCTCCATTCATCAAGTTAGCTAATATCAAATAACCTCTTCTCACCGGCAAGTTTAAAATCATAGTTAAGCTATTTAATAGCCCAATATGCCTTATGTTCTAGTTCGAGAGGTAAGTGACATGCTTTTCCATAAACCATTTTATACAGAGACATACCCATAGGATTTTTATATGCAGTTCTATAAGCCCACAATGCAGCATCAAGTTTCTTGGACCAATTCTTTCTAGACCTATTAACAGTCTTTTGCAAAATTAATTTGAGCTCTCTATTGCTCAACTCTACTTGACCACTAGACTGAGGGTGATAAGGAGATGCACTTCTATGATTAACATCATATTTAGCAAGCATTTTACGGAAAGCACCATGAATAAAGTGTGAACCACCATCAGTCATTAAATATCTAGGGACTCCAAACCTCGGGAAAATAACTTCTTTAAGCATTTTAATAGAACTGTTATGATCAGCACTACTAGTTGGAATAGCTTCTACCCACTTAGTAACATAATCAACAACAACTAGAATATGTGTGTATCCATTAGAGGCAGGAAAAGGTCCCATATAATCAAAGCCCCAAACATCAAACGGTTCAATAACAAGTGAATAATTCATAGGCATTTCTTGGCGTCTACTAATATTACCAATTCTTTGACATTCATCACAAGACAAGACAAACTTACGGGCATCCTTGAAGAGAGTAGGCCAATAAAAACCAGATTGCAATACCTTATGTGCAGTTCTATCTCCAGCGTGGTGTCCTCCATAAGCCTCGGAATGACACTTGCGTAGGATCTGTTCCTGTTCATGCTCAGGTACACAACGTCTAATAACACCATCTACTCCTTCTTTATAAAGATGTGGGTCATCCCAAAAGTAATGTCTTAAATCATAGAAAAACCTTTTCTTTTGCTGGTATGTGAAGCTAGGTGGTATAAACTTAGCAACAATATAATTAGCATACCATGGAGTACTACGAGAAGTACTTATAACATTTAATTGTTCATCAGGAAAGCTATCATTAATAGGTAGTGGGTCATCAAGAATATTCTCTAACCTAGACAAGTTGTCTGCAATGGGGTTCTCAGCTCCCTTTCTATCAACGATATGCAAATCAAATTCTTGTAGCAAGAGAACCCATCTAATAAGTCTAGGTTTAGCATCTTTCTTTTCCATAAGGTATTTAATAGCAGCATGATCAGTTTGAATAGTTACTTTAGAATCAACAATATAAGATCTGAACTTATCACAAGCAAATACAACTGCTAAAAGCTCTTTTTCAGTAGTAGCATAATTACTTTGAGCATTGTCTAGAGTCTTACTAGCATAATGAATAACATTTAATTTCTTATCAACTCTTTGCCCTAGAACAACACCTACAGCATAATCACTAGCATCACACATAATTTCAAAGGGTAAATTCCAATCAGGTGGCTGAACAATAGGTGCAGAGACTAATGCTTTCTTAAGTGTTTCAAATGCTTCTACATAATCATCATCAAAGACAAATGGTATATCTTTTTGCAATAAATTAGTCAGAGGCCGAGAAATTTTTGAGAAGTCCTTAATGAACCTCCTGTAAAATCCGGTGTGACCAAGGAAACTTCTTATACCTTTGATGTCCTTGTGACATGGCATCTTTTCAATAGCATCAACCTTGGCTTTATCAACTTCAATACCTCTTTTAGAAACTTTGTGACCCAAGACAATACCTTCATTAACCATAAAGTGGCACTTTTCCCAATTCAAGACAAGATTAGTTTCTTCACATCTCTGCAAAACTCGATCAAGATTGCTCAAGCAATCATCAAAAGAGGAACCGTAGACGGAAAAATCGTCCATGAAAACCTCACAAATCTTTTCACAAAAGTCAGAGAATATAGCCATCATGCATCTTTGAAAGGTAGCAGGTGCATTACATAAACCAAAAGGCATGCGTCTATAAGCAAAAGTACCAAAAGGGCATGTAAAAGTAGTCTTTGATTGATCTCTAGCCGACACAGGTATTTGAGAGAAACCAGAATAACCATCTAGAAAGCAATAGTGTGTATGTTTGCATAATCTTTCTAGCATTTGATCAATAAAAGGTAAGGGGTAATGATCTTTCTTAGTATCTTTATTTAATTTGCGGAAATCAATTACCATCCTATAACCTGTGATAATTCTTTGTGGAATCAATTCATCTTTATCATTAGGAACAACAGTAATACCTCCCTTCTTAGGGACACAATGGACAGGACTTACCCACTCACTATCAGCAACGGGATAGATTATACCTGCCTCCAGAAGCTTTAGTATTTTTTTCTTACCACTTCTTTCATTTTAGGATTCAGACGTCGTTGAGGATCACGAATTGGTTTGGCATTTGCTTCCAAATTTATTTTATGTTGACATAGAGTGGGACCAATGCCCTTAAGATCATCAAGAGTATATCCAATAGCAGCACGATGCTTCTTCGGAGTTTTCAATAATCTTTCTTCTTCATGCTCTGAAAGGTTAGCACTAATAATAACAGGATATATCTTCTTTTCATCAAGATAAGCATATTTAAGATTATCAGGCAAAGGTTTAAGCTCAAACACGGGATCACCCTTGGGTGGAGGAGGATCCCCTAAAATTTCAATAGGCAAATTGTGTTGCAGAATAGGTTCCTGTTTAAAGAATACCTCATCTATTTCCCTTCTTTAATTCATGAACATATCATTTTCATGGTCTAGCAAATAGTGTTCTAAAGGATCACTAGGAGTTACGGTAATAGAAGCAAGACCAATAATTTCATCCTTACTAGGTAATTCTTCCTCATGATGTTGTTTACTAAATTTAGAGAAATTAAACTCATGAACCATATCATCCAAGCCAACAGTAACAACATTCTTTGTGCAATCTATGGTAGCATTGACAGTATTTAAGACGGGTCTACCAAATATAATGGGACAAAAGCTATCTTGTGGGGAACCAAGAACAAGAAAATCAGCAAGATATTTAGTTTTCCCACACAAGACTTCAACATCTCTAACAATTCCCATTGGTGAAATAGTATCTCTATTAGCAATTTTAATAGTAACATCAATTTCTTCTAACTCAACAGGTGCAATGTCATGCATAATTTCTTTGTATAAGTCAATAGGTATTGCACTAGCACTAGCACCCATATCACATAAGCCATGATAACAATGATCTCCTATTTTAACAGAAATAACAGGCACGCCTACCACAGGTCTATGTTTATCTTTATCACAAGGTTTAGCAATTCTAGCAGTTTCACCTTCGAACTGAATAACATGCCCATCTATATTATCAGACAAGAGATCTTTAACAATAGCAATATTAGGTTCTACTTTAACTTGCTCAGGAGGTGTATAAGTTCTAATATTGCTTTTACGAACAACAGTTGAAGCTTTAGCATGATCCTTTATTCTAACAGGGAAAGGTGGTTTCTCAACATAAGAAGTAGGAACAATAGGATCATTATAAGTGACAGTCTTTTCTTCAACTTTAATAGGTGCAGCTACTTTTACTTCTATGGGAGGATGATATTTAAACCACTTCTCCTTAGGGAGATCAAAATAAGTAGCAAAAGATTCACAGAGAGAAGCTACTATCTCAGAGTCAAGTCCATATTTAGTGCTAAACTTACGGAAAATATCGGTGTCCATAAAAGATTTAACACAATCAAACTCAGGTGTCATACCTGACTCCTTACCTTCGTCGAGGTCCCAATCTTCAGAGTTGCGTTTAATTCTATCCAATAAATTCCATCTGAATTCAATAGTCTTCATCATAAAAGAGCCAACACAAGAAGTATCAAGCATGGTGCGATTGTTATCAGAAAGCCGAGCATATAAATTTTGAATAATCATTTCTCTTGAGAGCTCATGATTGGGGCATGAATATAACATTGATTTAAGCCTCCCCCAAGCTTGAGCGATGCTTTCTCCTTCGCGAGGCCATAAATTATATATATAATTGCGATCACGATGAACAAGATGCATAGGGTAATACTTTTGATGAAATTCCAACTTCAATCTTTTATAGTCCCATGATCTCATATCATCACATAGCCTATACCATATCAATGCGTCTCCCTTCAAAGATAAAGGGAAGACCTTCTTCTTAGCAACATCATCGGGTATACCTGCAAGCTTAAATAATCCACAAACTTCATCCACATATATTAAGTGCTCATCAGGATGCTTCGTTCCATCTCCTGTAAAAGGGTTAGCTAGCAGTTTTTCCATCATACCCGAAGGAAATTCAAAAGGAGTTTCATTTTCAATAGGTTCAGTAGGTTGAGGAGCAACTCTTTGCTCTACTGGACGGGGTGAAGATACCCCGAACAAGCCCCTCAGAGAATTACTTTCCATAGTAACAAGTGACAGTAAATTTCAGCACACTATATAAATTTTTCCTTACCAAATTCCACCTACCAAAGGCGCTACACTCCCCGGCAACGGCGCCAGAAAAGAGTATTGATGACCGACAAGTATAGGGGATCTATCGTAGTCCTTTTGATAAGTAAGAGTGTCGAACCCAACGAGGAGCAGAAGGAAATGATAAGCGGTTTTCAGCAAGGTATTCTCTGCAAGTACTGAAATAAGTGATAACAGATAGTTTTGTGACGGGATAAATTGTAACGAGCAACAAGTAACAAAAGTAAATAAAGTGCAGCAAGGTGGCCCAATCCTTTTTTGTATCAAAGGACAAGCCGGAACAAACTCTTATAATAGGAAAAGCGCTCCCGAGGACACATGGGAATATCGTCAAGCTAGTTTTCATCACGTTCATATGATTCGCGTTCGATACTTTGATAATTTGATATGTGGGTGGACCGGTGCTTGGGTGCTGTTCTTACTTGAACAAGCATCCCACTTATGATTAACCCCTATTGCAAGAATCCGCAACTACAACAAAAGTATTAAGGTAAACCTAACCATAACATGAAACATGTGGATCCAAATTAGCCCCTTACGAAGCAACGCATAAACTAGGGTTTAAGCTTCTGTCACTCTAGCAACCCATCATCTACTTATTACTTCCCAATGCCTTCCTCTAGGCCCAAATAATGGTGAAGTGTTATGTAGTCGACGTTCACATAACACCACTAGAGGCTAGACAACATACATCTTATCAAAATATCAAACGAATACCAAATTCACATGACTACCAATAGCAAGACTTCTCCCTTGTCCTCAGGAACAAACGTAATTACTCACAAAGCATATTCATGTTCATAATCAGAGGGGTAATAATATGCATATAGGATCTAAACATATGATCTTCCACCAAATAAACCAACTAGCATCAACTACAAGGAGTAATCAACACTACTAGCACCAATCCCGGACTTTGAGACAAGAATTGGATACAAGAGATGAACTAGGGTTTGGAGATGAGATGGTGCTGGTGAATATGTTGATGGATATTTCCCTCTCCCGATGAGAGGAGCGTTGGTGATGACGATGGTGATGATTTCCCCCTCCCGGAGGGAAGTATCCCCGGCAGAACAGCTCTACCAGAGCTCTAGATTGGTTCCGCCAAGGTTCCGCCTCATGGCAGCGGAGTCTCATCCCGAAAAGTTCCTCTTATTTTTTCTCATCGAAAGACTTCATATAGGAGAAGATGGACGTCGGAGAGCCACCAGGGGGCCCACGAGGTAGGGGGCACGCCCTAGGGGGGGCACCCTCGTGAGCAGGGTGTGGGTCTCCTGGCCTTCATCTTTGGCGAGGATTTTTCTTTATTTATTTTAAGATGTTCCGTGGAGTTTCAGGACTTTTGGACTTGCGCAGAATAGGTCTCTAATATTTGCTCCTTTTCCAGCCCAGAATTCCAGCTGCCCGCATTCTCCCTCCTTATGTAAACCTTGTAAAATAAGAGAGAATAGCCATAAGTATTGTGACATAAAGTGAAATAACAGTCCATAATTCAATAAATATCGATATAAAAGCATGATGCAAAATGGACGTATCAATAGACCCCGCCACAGAGGCTGTATCCTCAGTGGCGATCGAGCCGAGTATCGACCTTAACCTTCATGAGAGCCGTGACGCCGAATTGCCGGATTCTTCGCCGGCCATGGACTCCGAACCGCCTGCGTCCGTGCCTATCGAATCTGACTAGGCGCCGATCATGGAATTCACCTCCGCGGATATCTTTCAGCACTCGCCCTTCGGCGACATACTGAACTCATTAAGGTCTCTCTCCCTGCCAGGAGAGTCCTGGCCGAACTATCTTCGGCAGGATTGGGATGCGGATGATGAAGAAATTCGCCGCCCACCCACCACCCACTTAGTAGCTGTTGGGGAACGTAGTAATTTCAAAAAATTTCCTACGCACACGCAAGATCATGGTGATGCATAGCAACGAGGGGAGAGTATGATCTATGTACCCTTGTAGATCGCAACGGAAGCATTGACACAACGTAGAGGAAGTAGTCGTACGTCTTCTTCCCGATCCGACCGATCCAAGCACCGTTACTCCGGCACCTCCGAGTTCTTAGCACACGTACAGCTCGATGACGATCCCCGGGCTCCGATCCAGCAAAGCGTCGGGGAAGAGTTCCGTCAGCACGATGGCGTGGTGACGATCTTGATGTTCTACCGACACAGGGCTTCGCCTAAGCACTACACTGATATGATCGAGGTGGAATATGGTGGCAGGGGGGCACCGCACACGGCTAAGGAACGATCTCAATGATCAACTTGTGTGTCTAGAGGTGCCCCCTGCCTCCGTATATAAAGGAGCCAAGGGGGAGGGGTGCGGCCAGCCCTATGGAGGCGCAGGAGGTGTCCTACTCCTACCGGGAGTAGGACCCCCCCAATCCTATTCCAAATAGGACTCCCAAGGGGGAAAGAGAGAGAGAGGTGGCCGGCCACCTCTCCTAGTCCTAATAGGACTAGGGGAGGGGGAGGCGCGCAGCCCTTATGGGCAGCCCTTTCACCTTTCCACTAAGGCCCACTAAGGCCCATATGACTCCCGGGGGGTTCCGGTAACCTCCCGGTAATCCGGTAAAATCCTGATTTCACCCGGAACACTTCCGATGTCCAAATATAGGCTTCCAATGTATCAATCTTTATGTCTTGACCATTTCGAGACTCCTCGTCATGTCCGTGATCACATCCGGGACTCCGAACAACCTTCGGTACATCAAAAATGCATAAACTCATAATAACTGTCATCGTAACGTTAAGCGTGCGGACCCTACGGTTCGAGAACAATGTAGACATGACCGAGACACGTCTCCGGTCAATAACCAATAGCGGGACCTGGATGCCCATATTAGCTCCTACATATTCTATGAAGATCTTTATTGGTCAGACCGCATAACAACATACGTTGTTCCCTTTGTCATCGGTATGTTACTTGCCCGAGATTCGATCGTCGGTATCCAATACCTAGTTCAATCTCGTTACCGGCAAGTCTCTTTACTCATTCCGTAATACATCATCTCACAACTACCATATTAGTTGTAATGCTTGCAAGGCTTATGTGATGTGCATTACCGAGAGGGCCCAGAGATACCTCTCCGACAATCGGAGTGACAAAACCTAATCTCGAAATACGCCAACTCAACATGTACCATTGGAGACACCTGTAGTACTCCTTTATAATCACCCAGTTACGTTGTGACGTTTGGTAGTACCCAAAGTGTTCCTCCGGTAAACGGGAGTTGCATAATCTCATAGTTATAGGAACATGTATAAGTCATGAAGAAAGCAATAGCAACATACTAAACGATCGGGTGCTAAGCTAATGGAATGGGTCAAGTCAATCAGATCATTCAACTAATGATGTGACCCCGTTAATCAAATAACAACTCTTTGTCCATGGTTAGGAAACATAACCATCTTTGATTAACGAGCTAGTCAAGTAGAGGCATACTAGTGACACTCTGTTTGTCTATGTATTCACACATGTATTATGTTTCTAGTTAATACAATTCTAGCATGAATAATAAACATTTATCATGATATAAGGAAATAAATAATAACTTTATTATTGCCTCTAGGGCATATTTCCTTCAGTCTCCCACTTGCACTAGAGTCAATAATCTAGTTCACATCGCCATGTGATTTAACAGCAATAGTTCACATCACCATGTGATTAACACCCATAGTTCACATCGATATGTGATCAACACCCAAAGGGTTTACTAGAGTCAGTAATCTAGTTCACATCGCTATGTGATTAACACCCAAAGAGTACTAAGGTGTGATCATGTTTTGCTTGTGAGATAATTTTAGTCAACGGGTCTGTCACATTCAGATCCGTAAGTATTTTGCAAATATTTATGTCAACAATGCTCTGCATGGAGCTACTCTAGCTAATTGCTCCCACTTTCAATATGTATCTAGACCGAGACTTAGAGTCATCTAGATTAGTGTCAAAACTTGCATCGGCGTAACCCTTTACGACGAACCTTTTGTCACCTCCGTAATCGAGAAACATATCCTTATTCTAGTAAGGATAATTTTGACCATTGTCCATTGACCTACTCCTAGATCACTATTGTACTCCCATGCCAATCAGTGTAGGGTATACAATAGATCTGGTACACAGCATGGCATACTTTATAGAACCTATGGCTGAGGCATAGGGAATGACTTTCATTCTCTTTCTATCTTCTGCCGTGGTCGGGATTTGAGTCTTACTCAATTTCACACCTTATCACACAGGCAAGAACTCTTTCTTTGACTGTTCCATTTTGAACTACTTCAAAATCTTGTCAAGATATGTACTCATTGAAAAAACTTATCAAGCGTCTTGATCTATCTCTATAGATCTTGATGCTCAATATGTAAGCAGCTTCACCGAGGTCTTTCTTTGAAAAACTCCTTTCAAACACTCCTTTATGCTTTGCAGAATAATTCTACATTATTTCCGATCAACAATATGTCATTCACATATACTTATCAGAAATGCTGTAGTGCTCCCACTCACTTTCTTGTAAATACAGGCTTCACCGTAAGTCTGTATAAAACTATATGCTTTGATCAACTTATCAAAGCGTATATTCCAACTCCGAGATTCTTGCACCAGTCCATAGATGGATCGCTGGAGCTTGCATATTTAGTTAACACCTTTAGGATCGACAAAACCTTCTTGTTGCATCGTATACAACTCTTCTTTAATAAATCTATTAAGGAATGCAGTTTTGTTTATCCATTTGCCAGATTTCATAAAATGCGGCAATTGCTAACATGATTCGGACAGACTTAAGCATAGATACGAGTGAGAAACTCTCATCGTAGTCAACACCTTGAACTTGTCGAAAACCTTTTGCGACAATTCTAGCTTTGTATATAGTAACACTACTATCAGCGTCCGTCTTCCTCTTGAAGATCCATTTATTTTCTATGGCTTGCCGATCATCAGGCAAATCCATCAAAGTCCATACTTTGTTCTCATACGTGGATCATATCTCAGATTTCATGGCCTCAAACCATTTTGCGGAATCTGGGCTCACCATCGCTTCCTCATAGTTCGCAAGTTCGTCATGGTCTAGTAACATGACTTCCAGAACAGGATTACCGTACCACTTTGGTGCGGATCTCACTCTGGTTTACCTACGAGATTTGGTAGTAACTTGATCTGAAGTTACATGATCATCATCATTAGCTTCCTCACTAATTGGTGTAGTAGCCACAGGAACAGATTTCTGTGATGAACTACTTTCCAATAAGGGAGAAGGTACAATTACCTTATCAAGTTCTACTTTCCTCCCACTCACTTCTTTCGAGAGAAACTCCTTCTCCAGAAAGTTTCCGAATTTAGCAACAAGTCTTGCCTTTGGATTTGTGATAGAAGGTGTACCCAACAGTCTCCTTTGGGTATCCTATGAAGACAAATATCTCCGATTTGGGTTTGAGCTTATTAGGATGAAACTTTTTCATATAAGCATCATAACCCCAAACTTTAAGAAACGACAACTTTGGT
This sequence comes from Triticum urartu, assembly GCF_056163025.1. Classification (NCBI taxonomy): domain Eukaryota; kingdom Viridiplantae; phylum Streptophyta; class Magnoliopsida; order Poales; family Poaceae; genus Triticum; species Triticum urartu. Next base: position 640,087,931 of record NC_141875.1, read on the forward strand.
TTCTTGCCAAACCACAGTTCAGATTGTGTCGTCTCAACGGACTTAGATGGTGCCCTCTTTAACGTGAATGCAACTGTCTCTAATGCATAACCCCAAAACGATAGTGGTAGATCGGTAAGAGACATCATAGATCGCACTATATCTAATAAAGTACGGTTATGACGTTCGGACACACCATCACACTATGGTGTTCCAGGTGGCGTGAGTAGTGAAACTATTTCACATTGTTTTAATTGAAGACCAAACTCGTAACTCAAATATTTTACCTCTGCGATCATATCGTAGAAACTTTTATTTTCTTGTCACGATGATTTTCCACTTCACTCTGAAATTCTTTGAACTGTTCAAATGTTTCAGACTTATGTTTCATCAAGTAGATATCCCCATATCTGCTCAAATCATCTGTGAAGGTCGGAAAATAATGATGCCTGCTGCAAGCCTTAATATTAATCGGACCACATACATCAGTATGTATGATTTCCAACAAATCTGTTGCTTGCTTCATTGTTCCGGAGAACGGCGTTTTAGTCATCTTGCCCAAGCGGCATGGTTCGCAAGCATCAAGTGATTCATAATCAAGTGATTCCAAAATCCCATCAGCATGGAGTTTCTTCATGCGCTTTACACCAATATGACCTAAACAGCAGTGCTACAAATAAGTTGCACTATCATTATTAACTTTGCATCTTTTGGTTTCAATATTATGATTATGTGTATCACTACGATCGAGATCCAACGGACTATTTTCATTGGGTGTGTAACCATATAAGGTTTTATTCATGTAAACAGAACAACAATTTATTCTCTTACTTAAATGAATAACCGTATCACAATAAACATGATCAAATCATATTCATGCTTAACGCAAACACCAAATAACACTTATTCAGGTTCAACACTAATCCCGAAAGTATAGGGAGTGTGCGATGATGATCATATCAATCTTGGAACCACTTCCAACACACATCGTCACTTTACCCTTAACTAGTCTCTGTTTATTCTGCAACTCCCGTTTCGAGTTACTAATCTTAGCAACTGAACTAGTATCAAATACTGAGGGGTCGCTATAAACACTAGTAAAGTACACATCAATAACATGTATATCACATATACCTTTGTTCACCTTACCATCCTTCTTATCCGCCAAATACTTGGGGCAGTTCCGCTTCCAGTGACCAGTCTGCTTGCAGTAGAAGCACTCAGTTTCAGGCTTAGGTCCAGACTTGGGTTTCTTCTCTTGAGCAGCAACTTGCTTGCCGTTCTTCTTGAAGTTCCCCTTCTTCCCTCTGCCCTTTTCTTGAAACTAGTGGTCTTGTCTACCATCAACACTTGATGTTTTTCTCGATTTCTACCTTCTTCAATTTCCGCATTACGAAGAGCTTGGGAATCGTTTCCGTTATCCCTTGCATATCATAGTTCATCACGAAGTTCTACTAACTTGGTGATGGTGACTAGAGAATTCTGTCAATCACTATCTTATCTGGAAGATTAACTCCCACTTGATTCAAGCGATTGTTGTACTCAGACAATCTAGGCACATGCTCACTAGTTGAGCGATTCTCCTCCATCTTTTAGCTATAGAACTTGTTGGAGACTACATATCTCTCAACTCGGGTATTTGCTTGAAATATTAACTTCAACTCCTGGAACATCTCATATGCTCCATGACGTTCAAAACGTCTTTGAAGTCCCGATTCTAAGCCATCAAGCATGGTGCACTAAACTATCAAGTAGTCATCATATTGAGCTAGCCAAACGTTCATAACGTCTGCATCTGCTCCTACAATAGGTCCGTCACCTAGCGGTGCATCAAGGACATAATTCTTCTGTGCAGCAATGAGGATAAACCTCAGATCACGGTTCCAATCCGCATCATTGCTACTAACATCTTTCAACACAATTTTCTCTAGGAACATATCAAAATAAACACAGGGAAGCAACAACGCGAGCTATTGATCTACAACATAATTTCCAAAATACTACCAGGACTAAGTTCATGATAAATTTAAGTTCAATTAATCATATTACTTAAGAACTCCCACTTAGATAGACATCCCTCTAATCCTCTAAGTGATTACGTGATCCAAATCAACTAAACCATGACCGATCATCACGTGAGATGGAGTAGTTTTCAATGGTGAACATCGTTATGTTGATCATATCTACTATATGATTCATGCTCGACCTTTCGGTCTCCGTGTTCCGAGGCCATATCTGCATATGCTAGGCTCGTCAAGTTTAACCTGAGTATTCCGCGTGTGCAAAACTGGCTTGCACCCGTTGTAGATGGACGTAGAGCTTATCACACCCGATCATCACGTGGTGTCTGGGCACGACGAACTTTGGCAATGGTGCATACTCAGGGAGAACACTTCTTGATAATTAGTGAGAGATCATCTTAAAATGCTGCCGTCAAACTAAGCAAAATAAGATGTATAAAAGATAAACATCATATGCAATCAAAATATGTGACATGATATGGTCATCATCATCTTGCACCTTTGATCTCCATCTCCAAAGTACTGTCATGATCTCTATCGTCACCGGCATGACACCATGATCTCCATCATCTTGATCTATATCAATGTGTCATTACACGGTCGTCTCGCCAACTATTGCTCTTGCAACTATTGCTATCGCATAGCGATAAAGTAAAGCAATTATTTGGCGCTTGCATCTTATGCAATATAGAGACAACCATAAGGCTTTTGCCAGTTGCCGATAACAAAACATGATCATCTCATACAACAACTTATATCTCATCACGTTTTGACCATATCACATCACAACATGCCCTGCAAAAACAAGTTAGACGTCCTCTACTTTGTTGTTGCATGTTTTACGTGGCTGCTACGGGCTTAAGCAAGAACCAATCTCACCTACGCATCAAAACCACAACGATAGTTTGTCAAATAGACTCCGTTTTAACCTTCGCAAGGACCGGGCGTAGCCATACTTGGTTCAACTAAAGTTGGAGAGACAGTCGCCCGCAAGCCATCTGTGTGCAAAGCACGTCGAGGGAACCGGTCTCGCGTAAGCGTACGCGTAAGGTTGGTCCGGGTCGTCTCGTCCAACAATGCCGCCGAACCAAAGTATGACATGCTGGCAGGCAGTATGACTTATATCGCCCACAACTCACTTGTGTTCTACTCGTGCATATAACATCAACATAAATAACCTAGGCTCTGATACCACTGTTGGGGAACGTAGTAATTTCAAAAAATTTCCTACGCACACGCAAGATCATGGTGATGCATAGCAACGAGGGGAGAGTATGATCTACGTACCCTTGTAGATCGCAACGGAAGCGTTGACACAACGTAGAGGAAGTAGTCATACGTCTTCTTCCCGATCCGACCGATCCAAGCACCGTTACTCCGGCACCTCCGAGTTCTTAGCACACGTACAGCTCGATGACGATCCCCGGGCTCCGATCCAGCAAAGCATCGGGGAAGAGTTCCGTCAGCATGACGGCGTGGTGACGATCTTGATGTTCTACCGACGCAGGGCTTCGCCTAAGCACTACAACGATATGATCGAGGTGGAATATGGTGGCAGGGGGGCACCGCACACGGCTAAGGAACGATCTCAATGATCAACTTGTGTGTCTAGAGGTGCCCCCTGCCTCCGTATATAAAGGAGCCAAGGGGGAGGGGTGCGGCCAGCCCTATGGAGGCGCAGGAGGAGTCCTACTCCTACCGGGAGTAGGACTCCCCCCCCCCCCAATCCTATTCCAAATAGGACTCCCAAGGGGGAAAGAGAGAGAGAGGTGGCCGGCCACCTCTCCTAGTCCTAATAGGACTAGGGGAGGGGGGGAGGCGCGCAGCCCTTATGGGCATCCCTTTCACCTTTCCACTAAGGCCTACTAAGGCCCATATGACTCTCGGGGGGGTTCCGGTAACCTCCCGGTAATCCGGTAAAATCCTGATTTCACCCGGAACACTTCCGATGTCCAAATATAGGCTTTCAATATATCAATCTTTATGTCTCGACCATTTAGAGACTCCTTGTCATGTCCGTGATCACATCCGGGACTCCGAACAACCTTCGGTACATCAAAAATGCATAAACTCATAATAACTGTCATCGTAACGTTAAGCGTGCGGACCCTACGGTTCGAGAACAATGTAGACATGACCGAGACACGTCTCCGGTCAATAACCAATAGCGGGACCTGGATGCCCATATTGGCTCCTACATATTCTACGAAGATCTTTATCGGTCAGACCGCATAACAACATACGTTGTTCCCTTTGTCATCGTATGTTACTTGCCCGAGATTCGATCGTCGGTATCCAATACCTAGTTCAGTCTCGTTACCGGCAAGTCTCTTTACTCGTTCCGTAATACATCATCTCACAACTACCATATTAGTTGTAATGCTTGCAAGGCTTATGTGATGTGCATTACCGAGAGGGCCCAGAGATACCTCTCCGACAATCGGAGTGACAAAACCTAATCTCGAAATACGCCAACTCAACATGTACCATTGGAGACACCTGTAGTACTCCTTTATAATCACCCAGTTACGTTGTGACGTTTGGTAGTACCCAAAGTGTTCCTCCGGTAAACGGGAGTTGCATAATCTCATAGTTATAGGAACATGTATAAGTCATGAAGAAAGCAATAGCAACATACTAAATGATCGGGTGCTAAGCTAATGGAATGGGTCAAGTCAATCAGATCATTCAACTAATGATGTGACCCCGTTAATCAAATAACAACTCTTTGTCCATGGTTAGGAAACATAACCATCTTTGATTAACGAGCTAGTCAAGTAGAGGCATACTAGTGACACTCTGTTTGTCTATGTATTCACACATGTATTATGTTTCCAGTTAATACAATTCTAGCATGAATAATAAACATTTATCATGATATAAGGAAATAAATAATAACTTTATTATTGCCTCTAGGGAATATTTCCTTCAGTAGCCACTGTCGACAATTTGACCGACATGCTTGACTTCGACTCCGAAGACATCGACGGTATGGACGACGATGCGAGAGACGTAGAGGAACCACTGCCCACAGGGCACTGGACAGCCACCTCATCATATGATATGTATATACATGGTGGACACACCCAAAGAAGGCACTGGCGACGAGACAGCGGAGGATGACCCCTCCAAGAAACAACCCAAGCGCCGACGTCAGCGGCGCCACTCTAAGTCTCGCCAAAGCAAAAGCGGTGACACCGGCACAGGAGATAGCAACACTCCGGACAGTGCCGAAGACGACAACAATCCCCTCCAGCAAGATTTAGAGCAGGAGGATGGAGAAGCCAGCCCTCCCGAGAGAGCGGCAGATGGAGAGGCGGAGGATGGTAATTACATGCCTCCCTCCGAAGACGAGGCAAGCCTCGACGATGATGAATTTGTCATGCCTGAGGATCCCGTCGAGCAAGAGCGCTTCAAGCGCCGGCTTATAGCCACGGCAAATAGCCTTAAGAAAAAGCAAAAGCAGCTTCAAGCTGATCAAGATTTGCTAGCTGATAGATGGACTGATGTCCTTGCGGCCGAGGAATATGAACTCGAACGCCCCTCCAAGAGTTACCCAAAGCGCAGGTTGCTACCCCGACTGGAGGAGGAAGCATTAAAACCTACATCTCCAGCGTATGACGCGGCTGATCGGCCACCTCGTGGTCGCGACAGAGAGGCATTTCAGCCAAAAGCTTAGGTCGCACCCCGATGCCACTCAAATAAAAATGTCAAGGCACGGGGAAACACGCTAGACCTGCAAGACGTATTGGAGGACAAAGCAAAACACGCAAGATCGATCTACGGATCACGAGGGCGCGCCACCACGCGGGACGATAATCGTCACGCCGGATACAGTAAAAGTAAATCCGGCCGGGCCGAACACAGCGGACAAGACTCATTTGAGCTGCGTCACGACATAGCCCAGTACAGAGGCGCCACACACCCCCTATGCTTCACAGACGAAGTAATGGATCATCAAATCCTAGAGGGTTTCAAACCCATAAATATAGAATCATACGACGACACAACAGATCCTGCGGTATGGATCGAGGACTTCCTCCTGCACATCCACATGGCTCGCGGTGACGATCTACACGCCATCAAATACCTCCCACTTAAACTCAAAGGACCAGCTCGGCATTGGCTCAACAGCCTGCCAACAGAATCCATTGGCTGTTGGGAAGATCTGGAAGCTGCATTCCTCGACAACTTCCAGGACACTTATGTGCGACCACCAGATGCCGATGACTTGAGCCACATAATTCAGCAGCCAGAGGAATCGGCCAGGCAATTCTGGACACGGTTCCTGACAAAGAAAAATCAAATCGTTGACTGTCCGGATGCAGAGGCCCTAGCAGCTTTCAAGCACAACATCCGCGACGAGTGGCTCGCCCGGCACCTTGGCCAGGAAAAGCAGAAATCCATGGCAGCCCTCACAACACTCATGACCCGCTTTTGCGCGGGAGAAGACAGTTGGCTGGCTCGCAGCAATAACATATCAAAGAACTGCGGTACTTCAGATACCAAGGATAGCGATGGCAGGTCACGTCGCAACAAACATAAGCGCCGCGTCAATAGCGACAATACCGAAGATACGACAGTCAATGCCGGATTCAGAGGCTCTAAACCTGGTCAGCGGAAAAAGCCATTCAAAAGAAGCACTCCGGGCCCGTCCAGTTTGGACCGCATACTCGATCGCTCGTGCCAAATACATGGCACCCCTGACAAGCCAGCCAACCACACCAACAGGGAATGTTGGGTGTTCAAGCAAGCCCGCAAGTTAAACGCCGAAAACAAAGACAAGGGGCTACATAGCGATGACGAGGAAGAGCCCCGGCAGCCGAATACCAGAGGACAGAAGAGGTTCCCCCCACAAGTGCGGATGGTGAACATGATATACGCAACCCACATTCCCAAGAGGGAGCGGAAGCGTGCGCTAAGGGATGTATATGCGTTGGAGCCAGTCGCCCCAAAGTTCAACCCATGGTCCTCTTGTCCGATCACCTTCGATCGCAGAGACCACCCCACTAGTATCCGTCATGGCAGATTCGCCGCACTGGTCCTAGACCCAATCATTGACGGATTTCACCTCACTCGAGTCCTTATGGACGGCGGCAGCAGCCTGAACCTGCTTTATCAGGACACGGTGCGCAAAATGGGTATAGACCCATCAAGGATCAAACCCACAAAAACGACCTTCAAAGGCGTCATACCAGGTGTAGAGGCCCATTGCATAGGCTCGGTCACACTGGAAGTGGTCTTCGGATCCCCAGATAACTTCTGAAGCGAGGAGTTAATCTTTGATATAGTCCCGTTCCGCAGTGGCTATCATGCACTGCTCGGGCGAACCGCATTTGCGAGATTCAATGCGGTACCGCATTATGCATACCTCAAGCTCAAGATGCCAGGACCTCGGGGGGTCATCACAATCAATGGAAACACAGAGCGCTCTCTCCGCACGGAGGAGCACACTGCGGCCCTCGCAGCAGAAGCGCAAAGCAGCCTCTTAAGGCAATCCACCAGTTCGGCGATTAAAGACCTGGACACCTTCAAGCACGCCCGGAGTAATCGACAACAAGACCTCCTGGCACGTTCCGAGCTCGCATAGCAATGCGGCCCCCACCCCAGTACCAACCAAACGGCGAAATCCGTGCTATGCGTACATAATTACGCATTGGAAATACCATGGGCACAGATGGGGAGGGGGGCACGACTACGGCACGCCCCAAGACGCGGCTCAACCGCACTAGGGGCTTCCCGCTTTGTTATTTTTCTCTCTTTCAGGACTTTAATCTCTGGAAGCCATGTCCGGCAGTACGGTTGCCGGACACACGACGCAACAACCAAGGAGGCAGAAAGCTACGTCGCACCACAGAACTCCCAGGTGGTCTCTGATAACGAGTGAAATACTTACATTAAATACCATTCCTCAGCTTGCCCTTCGAGGGGACATGCCAAATAGTCCTACTTTTTACTTATCGCACTACTTGTATCATTCTGCTTCGACGCACCTTTTTGAATAAACAATGCATAGCACTAGACTATTACCGCATTCTCTATTCTTTATTATATATATATGTTCATTCATGACATTCAGCACCCGTACACTCTGGTATGGCCAATACGCCAGGGGCTTAAGCGTACCCCATAATACGGTGTGAGAAGTCCGAACACTTTCGACAGTGCGGCACCCCGAAATTATAGCATTATATGCATCAGCTCCGAATCATGTCTTGGGTCAATAGTTGGGTTTGCCCGCCTCCCATGTTTTGGTACCTTACATTCCGCTATATCGGCTAAGGTAGCACTGGGAGAACTACTACGATGTGCCCCGGTTCAGTTGGGCTAAGCACCTCAGTAGAGAAAGCTAAAACTGACTGTCATGATAAGGCGAGAGCTGGTCGCTGTTCGAGAGGTCTCGAGTCCCTAAAGACTTATGCCTCTTAGAGCGAGGAGTCGGCTTTGTCCGGCTTAAGCGTGTATAGCGCCCCGAGTTCGGCCTTTCGAATACTAGGGGCTTCGCCAAAATTTAAAATTATAGACTTCTATGGCTAAGTGAGAGTGATAAAGCATTATAGTCCGGTTGCCTTGTTCGTTGTGCTGAGCACCTCCCTCGAAGGACCCAACAATGGGGAAAAGAGTGCTTAGGTTTATCCCGAACACCCCAGCACTCGTGGCATGGGGTAGAAGCCGACGACTGGCCATCTCTCAGATTTGATAAACAGCCGCACAGAAGGTAATATTTTAAATTCAAACAAGTGTTGCATAGCGCACATGAACAAGTTCTCATAATACAGGATCACACGAGCAAGTTCATTCAAAAATTACATCCTTCGCACACTCGTCCGCCACAAGACGGGCACCCTTCAGGACACCCTCATAATACATCTCAGGGTGGCGATGCTCCTTGCCCTGCGGCGACCCCTCCTTCACCAGCTTCTCGGCGTCCATCTTGGCCCAGTGCACCTTCGCACGGGCAAAGGCCCGGCGTGCACCTTCGATGCAGACGGATCGCTTTATGGCCTCCAGCCGTGGGCAGGCATCCACAAGCCGCCTCACCAGGCCGAAGTAGCTGTTGGGAAGGGAGTCGCCAGGCCACATCCGGACTATAAGGCCCCTCATGGCCTGTTCGGCCGCCTTGTGCAGCTCACCCAGTTGCTTCAGCTCGTCGCTCATAGGCATCGGATGTTCGGTCCCAGTATACTGAGACCAGAACAGCTTCTCCGTCGAGCTTCCCTCCTCGGCCTGGTAAAATTTCGCGGCATCCGACACGCTGCGGGGCAAATCTGCGAATGCTCCTGGAGAGCTCCGGACTCGAGTAAGTAACAAGTAATTTACTTTCACATGCTTGCTTTGCATATTGAATGCCTTACCCGCCGCTATGCTCCTCATCGCCTCAATCTCCTGGAGGGCCTTTTGGGCTTCGGCCTTGGCATGCTTTGTGCTCTCGAGGGCCGCGGCAAGCTCGGACTCTCGCGTCTTCGAGTCAAGCTCCAAAGCCTCGTGCTTCTTCACGAGAGCCTGGAGCTCTTTCTACACCTCGCCCACCCGTGCCTCTTGTTTCTCCCGCTCAGTGTGCTCCTTGGCCGCTTTGTCTTCGGCCTCGAACAGCGCTTGCTTCAGGGATGCCACTTCGGTCGTGGCCCCTGGCACATTCATGATGATCCTGTCATTTCGCAACCACATTTTCTTTTATATATAGACAAGGTATTACTTACCTTTGTTCTCCTCGAGCTGCCTCTTGGCAAGGCCGAGCTCTTTCTCGGACCCCTCGAGGTCCTGCTTCAATGCGGCAACCTCCACAATCAGTGCGCCAGAGGTCAGCAGCGAAGCCTGCATACGCATACAGACATACTTATATTAGACTCCTGCGGATATTATTTAATCCTCTATTCGGCTTTTCTTTGTGAACACCAAACAGAGCATCAGGGGCTACTGTCTATGCGGTAATATTTTTCCTATATTTTAAATACTTACCTCAAAGCCTGTTAGAAGGCTGGCACAGGCTTCAGTCAGTCCGCTCTTAGCGGACTCAACCTTCTTGATCACCGCACTCATGATAGTGCGGTGCTCTTCTTCGATGGAAGCACTGCGAAGCGCTCCCAGTAGGTTGTCCGGTGCCTCTGGATGGACAGAGGTCACCGGCACGGGCGTCTTGCCCCTTTTGGAAGGGGGCCGCCTGCTCGAGTCCGGAACCACTGGAGGTTCCGGCGCGGTGTTCGGCTGAGAGCCGAACTTGGAGCCCCCGGGAGCCTTGCTCCCTTTGCTCCTGGAGTCCGGAAGGTCGCCTTGAGGCACCTCCGGGACTGTCTCCCCCAGCTCAGTGCCCCTTGAGACAATACGTCGGCATTGTCCGTAGGGCAAGGAGAGGAGGTGGTTGGAAGTGTATCACTATTCATGTCCGACGAGTCCAAGGAACCGTCCGACGATGATACATCGATACGGGCTTGGGGCGGACTGCATAATCATATTCGGCGTTAGGAGAAGCAGTGCGACAAAGGTATGCTATGAGTTACTCTGGTATCTGAATACTTACGACTTCGCCAGGGGCTTGGCCTTGAGCAGCCACTCGTCTTCGCCATCGGCGGCGGTGGTGGAGCAGTCCAGAAGGAGAGTCCTTCCCTTCTTGGACCCTTCGGCCTCCCTGGTTGGGGCGGCCTTCCTTTTCTTGTCTCCCCGGCTGGAGGGGGAGAATCTTCATCTTCCTTCTCCTCGTTTTCACGGGAGGAGGGTGTCTCGGTGTTATCAGACGATGAGTCCGATACCACCTGGCGCCGGGAACTCTTTCATGTTCCCTTGGCCTTCTTCTTGGTCTTCTCCGGCACCTCATAAGGAGCTGGAGTCCGCATCTCCGTCAGGAGAGCGCCCGCAGTGTCTTCGGGCAGAGGGGCCGGACAGTTAATCTGCTCCGATGTCTCCACCCAGTCCTGTCAAAGGCATGGGAGCTCAGACCCCACACATGGTTAAGCTATGGGAAATAAATATCCTACCAGATGTACAGAACTTACCGAATTCGCAGGGCGCTTCGCGCTTAGCCCGCGGTCCTCAGTAAGAGAGGGAGGGACCTCGGCGCCCTTGAACAGCACCCTCCAGACGTCCTTATGCATCGTGTCGAAGAGCTCGTGTAGAGTCTGGTGCTGGGCCGGGTCGAACTCACATAAGGTGAAATCCCGTTGTTGACACGGGAGGATCTGGCGGAAGAGCATGACCTGGACTATGTTGACAAGCTTAAGTTTCTTGCTTATCATGTTCCGGATACACTTCTGGAGTCCGTCCATCTCCACTGATGAACCCCAGGACAGGCCCTTCTCCTTCCAGGAAGTGAGCCGTGTGGGGATTCCGGATCGAAACTCGGGGGCCGCCACCCAGTTGGTGTCGCGCGGCTCGGTGATGTAGAACCACCCCGATTGCCACCCCTTTATGGTCTCCACGAAGGAGCCCTCGAGCCATATAACGTTGGGCATTTTACCCACCATGGCTCCGCCGCATTCCACTTGTTGGCCGCCTACAACCTTTGGCTTGATATTGAAGGTCTTCAGCCATAGGCCGAAGTGGGGCCAGATGCGGAGGAAAGCCTCGCACATGACGATGAACGCCGAGATGTTGAGGATGAAATTCAGGGCCAGATCATGAAAGTCCAGCCCGTAATAGAACATGAGGTCGCGGACGAATGGATGGAGGGGAAACCCCAGTCCGCGGACGAAATGGGGGAGGAAAACCACCCTTTCGTGAGGTTCCGGGGTAGGGATGATCTGCCCCGCGGCTAGCAGCCGATGCGCGATATCCGCGGCTAAGTATCCGGCTCCATGTAACTTTTTGATGTGCCCCTCCATGACGGAGGAGGCCATCCACTTGCCTCCCACTCCGGACATGTTTGAGAGTAGAAGGATGTGGACTTGGGCGATGGAGCTCGAGTGCGCGAGAATGGATGAGCAAGGAGGAAGAAGGTGTGGGTAGAAAAAGGTGATATCTTATCCCTTTATAAGGGTGGACTAAATTATGCGCCCCCACTAGCATGGTAAAACTCGCTTATCCCCCAAGCACCGTAATTGATGGCGCGGTTGGGTTACCCATGTCCGTATTGATGAGAATCCCGCAATAAGGGGAACACGATCTCTGCTTTGACAAGACGTGTCAAGAAACCGCCTCGTGTTATGTGCGGGGTTGGTTAAAGAAAAATGGTTCAAATAATTATCGGGCCGTGGCATGATGTCATGCTGCCAAAACATGTCAGCAGATTAGATTTGTGGTAATATTATTCTCTCTACGGTGGTAAGTGGAACTTATTTTGCAGGGTCGGACACTATCCTTATATTCAAACTCTTCTGTGGTGTACTCGGAGGAGGAACCCGCCTTGCAATGCCGAAGACAACACTACGCGCCGGACTCATCGTCATTGAAGCCTGGTTCAGGGGCTACTGAGGGAGTCCTGGATTAGGGGGTCTCCGGACAGCCGGACTATATCCTTTGTCCGGACTGTTGGACTATGAAGATACGGGATTTAAGACTTCATCCCGTGTCCGGATGGGACTCTACTTGGCGTGGAAGGCAAGCTAGGCAATACGGATATGTATATCTCCTCCTTTGTAACCGACCTTGTGTAACCCTAACCTCCTCCGATGTCTATATAAACCGGAGGGTTTTAGTCCGTAGGACAACATACAATCATACCATAGGCTAGCTTCTAGGGTTTAGCCTCTCCGATCTCGTGGTAGATCTACTCTTGTACTACTCATATTATCAAGAATAATCAAGCAGGACGTAGGGTTTTACCTCCATCAAGAGGGCCCGAACCTGGGTAAAACATCGTGTCCCCTGCCTCCTATTACCATCCGCCTTAGACGCACAGTTCGGGACCCCCTACCCGAGATCTGCCGATTTTGACACCGACAATAAGCATATGAATAAGCAGAGAAATTCTTCGAGGACTTATGAACATAATGATTAGAAAAATAATGCTCATATTCATAGCCCTTAGCTTTTCCCTGCGAAACAGAGTTGTTAGCACCATGATATTCATGTGAGGACTTTGATCCTTTTGAGAAATTTGGTCCATATGAAGAATTTGATCTGGGGTTCCTATTCTTCACAGGTGGTGTCCTGAGGACATTCACCTGAAGTCTTTCAAGGCACCTTTTGGGAACCCAGATTTTCTTCATAGGGGAACCGTTCCTGCAGTTAGTGCCAACATATCTAGCAAATACTTCACCATTCTGATTTTTGAATAGTTTATAGTTGGAGTCAAATGACTCATCATCAGAACGAGGAGATTCACATGCAAATCCAGATAAGTTAGATGGATCAACTGGAGGTCCCTTTGCAGCAACCCATGAGGTTTTGGGGTACTTCTCAGGCTTCCAATATGTACCATCAGCACTGAGTTTCCTCTCATAGGCAATACCTTCTTTCCTAGGGTTCATGTTGAGGATTTGCTTTTTAAGCACATCACAAAGAGTCTGATGCCCTTTGAGGCTTTTGTACATGCCTGTCATGTACAATTCCTTCAGCCCTGCATCGTCAGTGATACTAGCAGTGTCCTCAGATGAGGAATTAGTGATAGCAGAGGCAGGTGAAGAATTTGTAGCATTAGAAGCATTTGAACATTCAGGTGAAGAATTAGCAGATTCACGTTCAATACATTTCAAACAAGGAGGAACAAATTCTTCATGAGCAGCGCTGATCTATTGAGCAAGTAATGAATCACGCTCCTTCTGAAGATCTTCATAACTCACTCTTAGCTTTTCAAGATCTTGCTTTCTTTGAAGAAATTCATAAGAAAGCTTCTCATGATCAGATAAGAGAGTGTTATGATGACCTTGAAGGTTGTCAAACCTAGTCTGAAGTCTCTGAAGATTTTCAGTCAAGGCTTTAGTGCGATCCATTTCTTCACCCAACATATCATCACTTTTGTCTAGCATGTTTTGAACCTTTTCAAAATCCCTTTGTTGTGTTACAGCAATCTTAGCAAGTTTAGAATAGTTGGGCTTGAGGTTTTCATCAGATTCATTCTCACTTGATTTAGAGGAGGTATATTTGAGTACCTTGGCACCCTTTGCCATGAAGCAATAGGTGGGAGCGTAGTCATCATTGCCTTCATCAGCCTTGTTGGTGAGGTCATTTTCCTCAGTGTTGAAGATAGACTTGCTGACGAATGCAGTAGCGAGGGCTAGGCTCGCCACACCAGATTCGGACTCCTTAGATGCCTCCTCTTCCTCATTTTCTTCAGATTCAGCCTCAGAGTCCATTTCCTTGCCAATGAATGCCCGAGCCTTCTTGGAGCTGCTCTTCTTGTGAGATGAAGACTTTGAGGGTTTTGATGATGAAGATTTTGAGGATTTCTTCTTTTTCTTCGCATCATCAGAACTGTAATCCTTGTATTTCTTCTTCTTTGATTCCTTTTCCCACTAAGGACAATCTTGAATGTAATGTCCAGGTTTCTTGCATTTGTGACAACGCCTCTTCTTGTAGTCACTGGATGAGGAATCATTGCTCCTTGAGGGTCTTCCAAAGCGACCACGTCTTGAGAACTTCTGGAATTTCTTCACGAGCAGTGCTAGCTCATGGCTTAGTTCTTCAGGATCATCAAGGCTGCTACCAGAGTCTTCATCTTTGGACTCAGATACTGCCTTGGCCCCCAGTGCACGTGATCTGCCATAGCTCGAACCATAGAGATCTCTCTTTTTAGCAAGCTGGAACTCATGAGTATTTAGCCTCTCGAGGATATCAGCGGGATCAAGTGACTTGTAATCAGCACGTTCTTGTATCATCAATGCCAGAGTATCAAATGAGGAATCAAGTGATCTCAGCAATTTCTTCACCACCTCATGGTCGCTGATGTCAGTGGCACAAAGTGCTTGAAGCTCATTTGAGATGTTAGTGAGGCGATCGAAGGTTTGTTGAACATTTTCATTGTCGAGTCTTTTGAAGCGGTTGAAGAGATTGCGAAGAACATCAACTCGAGAGTCATGCTGTGTTGAGACTCCTTCATTCACCTTGGACAGCCTATCCCAGATAAGCTTAGCAGTTTCCAAAGCACTCACTCTTCCATACTGTCCTTTGCTCAGATGGCCACATATGATATTCTTCACTTGAGAATCGAATTGCTTGAATCTCTTCACATCAGCAGCATTCAGAGAAGGTGTGACTGAGGGAACACCATTTTCCACAACATACCAGAGATCGTTATCAATTGCCTCAAGATGCATTCGCATCTTATTCTTCCAGTAGGGGTAGTCCGTCCCATTGAAGGTTGGACACCCAGCAGAGACCTTGATCATACCTGCGGTCGAAATAACTAAAACTCCAGGCGGTTAAACCAAAATCACACAGAACAAGGGAGTACCTTGCTCTGATACCAATTGGAAGTGCGTTATATCGACTAGAGGGGGGGTGAATAGGCGATTTTTATGAATTCTTCACTGAGGAATTTGCAGGTGAGGAAATTCCTTAGCGAAGAACTACTAGCAGCGGAATAAGTACTCAAAAGTAATCATAATAGAACACAAGCATAGTCATCATGATGAAATGAAGACAGGCACAGAGTACAGAAAGCGTAAGCACAAGATAACACAGGATGAAGACAAACCGACTGAAGAAATTGAACTGAGGAAATTGAGAAAGTCTCCAGTCAAAGTCTTCAAACACAGATATGAGGAAATGAAAGAGTTGAGGAAATAGAACCAGTGATCTTGGTGAAGACAATGATTTGGTAGACCAGTTCCAACTGCTGTCTCAGTTGTACATCTGGTTGGAGCAGCTAGGTATTTAAACCTGAGGACACACAGTCCTCACCGTATTCTCCTTGAGCTAAGGTCACACAGACCTCGCCTAATCACTTGTGGTAAGTCTTCAGGTGACTTCCGAACCTTCACAAACTTGGTCACTCGGCGATCCACAATTACTCTTGGATGCTCTAGACCTTGACGCCTAACCGTCTGGAAGAAGCACAGTCTTAAAAGGTAACAAGCGTCGGATCCACGCAGGATCAATCTCTCTAGTGATGCTCAATCACTTGGGGTTTGTAGGTGTTTGGGTTTGGGTTTTCCTCACTTGATGATTTTCGCTCAAAGTCCTCGGAGGATGGGATGCTCTCAAATGACAAGTGTCAGTTTCTCTCGGAGCAGCCAACCAGCCAGTGGTTGTAGGGGGGCTATTTATAGCCTAGGGAGCAGCCCGACATGATAAGACATAATATTCTAAGACAGCTAGCGCATAGCACAGCAATGGTCGGAATTGTGAGAATCAAATTCCTTAGGGCTATCATGTTCCTCACTATGTAGGCAATCTGCACTGGCGAATTCCTAACTTCTCGGTCAGAACAAATTCCTCAGAGACCAGAAGAACTTCGTCTCTGTCACTGAAGAATATGACTGAACTGTATGAGATTTCCAATGGCTTCACTCGAAGGGATTGATAGGTGTAGGATTTTGAGTTGAGCATCACATGGAAATTTTTCCTTAGTATTTCCTCGACCCCCTTTAAAAGTACGGTGTTTCCTAAGACTCAAGAAAGAGTAAATGAAACTACAAAAAGAAAAGTCTTCACGCTTCATGTTCCTCAAATGAATACCAAGTCTTCAAGGTCACACCAATTTCTTCACTTTCAAAGTCTTCAAAAAGTCTTTAGAAATTCAAAGTCTTCAGTCGAAGAACTTCATTTTTAGGGTTCGACTTTCTCTGTAAATATCAAACTCCTCATAGACTTATAGACATGTTGATACGTCTTCGTCGTATCTATAATTTTTGATTGTTCCATGCCAATATTCTACAACTTTCATATACTTTTGGCAACTTTTTATACTATTTTTGGGACTAACATATTGATCCAGTGCCCAGTGCTAGTTCCTGTTTGTTGCATGTTTTTTGTTTCGCAGAATATCCATATCAAACGGAGTCCAAACGGGATAAAAACTGACGGAGATTTTTTTGGAATATATATGATTTTTGGGAAGAAAAATCCACGTGAGACGGTGCCCGAGGTGGCCACGAGGCAGGGGGCGCGCCTGCCCCCCTGGGCGCGCCCCTGACCCTCATGGGCCACCCCTAAGGCGGTTGGTGCCCTTCTTTCGCCGCAAGAAAGCTAATATCCGGATAGAGATTGTGTTAAAATTTCAGCCCAATCAGAGTTACGGATCTCCGGGAATATAAGAAATGGTGAAAGGGAAGAATCTGAGAACGCAAAAACAGAGAGAGACAAAGAGACAGATCCAATCTCGGAGGAGCTCTCGCCCCTCCCATGCCATAGAGGCCAAGGACCAGAGGGGAAACCCTTCTCCCATCTAGGGAGGAGGTCAAGGAAGAAGAAGACGAAGGGCCCCCCTCTCCCCTTCTCTTCCGGTGCCGCCGGAACGCTGCCGTGGCCATCATCATCATCACCGCGATCTACACCAACACCTCCGCCATCTTCACCAACATCTCCATCACCTTCCCCCCTCTATCAACAGCGGTCCACTCTCCCGCAACCCGCTGTACCCTCTACTTGAACATGGTGCTTTATGCTTCATATTATTATCCAATAATGCGTTGCCATCCTATGATGTCTGGGTAGATTTTCGTTGTCCTATCGGTGGTTGATGAATTGCTATGATTGATTTAATTTGCTTGTGGTTATGTTTCTGCCCTTTGGTGCCCATCATATGATTGCGCGCGTGGATCACACCATAGGGTTAGTTGTATGTTGATAGGACTATGTATTGGAGGGCAAGAGTGACAGAAGCTTCAACCTAGCATAGAAATTGATGCATACGGGATTGAAGGGGGACCAATATATCTTAATGCTATGGTTGGGTTTTACCTTAATGAACATTAGTAGTTGCGGATGCTTGCTAATAGTTCAAATCATAAGTGCATAGAATTCCAAGTCAGGGATGACATGCTAGCAGTGGCCTCTCCCACATAATACTTGCTATCGGTCTAGTAAAGTAGTCAATTGGTTAGGGGCAATTTCGCAACTCTTACCACCACTTTTCCGCACTCGCTATATTTACTTTATTGTTTCTTTATCTAAACAGCCCCTACTTTTTATTTACGTACTCTTTATTATCTTGCAAACCTATCCAACAACACCTACAAAGTACTTCTAGTTTCATACTTGTTCTAGGTAAAGCAAACCTCAAGCGTGCGTAGAGTTGTATCGGTGGTTGATAGAACTTGAGGGAATATTTGTTCTACCTTTAGCTCCTCGTTGGGTTCGACACTCTTACTTATCGAAAACTGTTGCGATCCCCTATACTTGTGGGTTATCAAGACCTTTTTCTGACGCCGTTGCCGGGGAGCAATAGCGTGGGGTGAATATTCTCGTGTGTGCTTGTTTGCTTTATCACTAAGTAATTTTTATTTGTTGTTCTTAGTTGTTCTCTATCTTTAGTTATGGATATGGAACACGAAATACCAAAAAAATTAGGTGTACTTGCTACTCATGGAGATGGGGAACCTCCTAAAACCCTCGATGTTGGTTATGTGAAAAATATTATGTACTACTTTAATAATCCTGAGAAAACCCCGTTGAATTATGTAATGGGAGTAACGTTGGATCAACGTGAATACTTTAGGGATTATCGCTTGACACAAAAAGGGAAACTATTATGGGATCAAATTCATATATTGAATTGGTATGCTAGGCAACTATGCTTGAGATATGATTATACTCGTTGCTCTAAGGTGAAGGCTCCACACCTTCCCTTTTCATGTGAATTTAATGATAATGAAACCTTAGCTTCTTATGCTAATGGTATGTATGATTACTATGATGTGGAACAAATAGAAGAATTTGTTGCTTTTAAGGGTGCTTATGAAATTGAATCTTTGTTTGAAAAGCATGAAGCTTATGATGATGATGTTTATAGGCCTGAAAATTTAGCTATCTTAAAATATTTCTATGATAATTATGAATATAATTCCTATATTAATGCGCTTATTGAGAAAGTCTCCGCTGTCCAAGAAGAGACTAATATTTTGCAGGAGTCTATGGAAGAAGAAATTGATGAAACTGTGAGCTCATTGGATGAAAAAGATGAGGAGGAGAGCGAAGAACAAAAGGAGGAAGAGCGGATTAGCTACCCGTGCCCACCTTCTAATGAGAGTAACTCTTCAACTCATACATTGTTTAATTTCCCTTCGTGCTTACCGGAGGATGATTGTTATGATCCCATTGATTCTTTTGAAATATCCCTTTTTGATGATGCTTGCTATGCTTGTGGCCAAGATGCCAATATGAATTATGCTTATGGAGATGAACTTGCTATAGTTCCTTATGTTAAACATGAAATTGTTGCTATTGCACCCACACATGATAGTCCTATTATCTTTTTGAATTCTCCAAACTACACTATATCGGAGAAGTTTGCTCTTATTAAGGAATATATTGATGGGTTGCCTTTTACCGTTGCACATGATGATTTTGATGAATATAATATGCATGTGCTTGCTGGTCCTACTTCTAATTATTATGAGAGAGGAACTATATCTCCACCTCTCTATGTTTCCAATATGATAAAATTGCAAGAGACTGTTTATACTATGCATTGGCCTTTACTTTGTGTGCATGAATTGTTCTTTTATGACATGCCAATGCATAGGAAGAGAGTTAGACTTCGTCATTACATGATATATGTTACCTTGTGCTCACCACTAAATTACAAATCATTGTTAATTAAAATTGTCTTTGATATACCTTGGGATCCGGGTGGATCCATTACTTGAGCACTATATGCCTAGCTTAATGGCTTTAAAGAAAGCGCTGCCAGGGAGACAACCTGGAAGTTTTAGAGAGTCAATTATTTCTGTTGAGTGCTTTTATATAGTTTAAAAACAACAAAAATAAAGAGGAGAACCCAAAACTTTTTCAAAAAGGAAAGCGAAAGTGAAAAAGACAAGCATTGTTGAAGTGGGAGCTAGCCTTGAACTTTGTTCATGCTCATGGAAACTTTGTGAATCTTGGTTACAGAAACTTTTCAATAAAAATAATTATCCCCTTGTACAATTCCATTGTATTATAAAAATAATGTGCCAAGGTTTGCCTTTAGGATGTTTATATTTGCTTGATGGTTTGTACGGTGCAGGACAGAAACTTTGGCTGTAGTGCGCGATTTTACGTTTTTTGCTGGAACGTCAAATAATTCTGATTATTTTTGCACTGTCTTCCTATACAAATTTTTTATTTTTCCTAATTTTGGTAGAATTTTTCAAGTATCAGAAGTATGGTGAATGTTCAGATTATTACAGACTGTTCTGTTTTAGACAGATTCTGTTTTTTGATGCATAGTTTGCTTGTTTTGATGAAACTATCGATTCATATCAGTGGATTAAGCCATGAAAAAGTTATATTACAGTGGACACAATGCCAAAACAAAATATGAATTGGTTTGCAACAGTACTTAGAGTAGTGATTTGCTTCATTATACTAACGGATCTTACCAAATTTTCTGTTGAAGTTTTGTGTGGATGAAGTGTTCGATGATCGAGAAGGTCTCGATGTGAGAAGAAGGAAGAGGCACCCCAAGTAAATATTCAAGGAGACTCAAGCGTCTAAGCTTGGGGATGCCCCGGAAGGCATCCCCTCTTTCTTCAACAAGTATCGATATGTTTTCGGATTCATTTCGTTCATGCGATATGTGCAATCTTGGAGCGTCTTTTGCATTTAGTTTTCATTTTTCTTTTATGCACCATGCTGGTATGAGATAGTCCTTGGTTGATTTATAGAATTCTCTATGCACTTCACTTATATCTTTTGAGTATGGCTTTATAGAATGCTTCATGTGCTTCACTTATATCATTTGAAGTTTGGATTGTCTGTTTCTCTTTACATAGAAAACCGCCATTTGTAGAATGCTCTTTTGCTTCACTTAGATTTGTTAGAGAACGGGCATATCTTTTGTAGAAAGAATTAAACTCTCTTGCTTCACTTATATCTATTTGGAGAGATGACAGGAACTGGTCATTCACATGGTTAGTCATAAAATCCTACATAAAACTTGTAGATCATTGAATATGATATGTTTGATTCCTTGCAATAGTTTTGCGATATAAAGATGGTGATATTAGAGTCATGCTAGTGGGTAGTTGTGGATTGTAGAAATACTTCTGTTGAGGTTTGTGATTCCCGTAGCATGCACGTATGGTGAACCGTTATGTAACGAAGTCGGAGCATGCTTTATTTATTGATTGTCTTCCTTATGAGTGGCGGTCGGGGATGAGCGATGGTCTTTTCCTACCAATCTATCCCCCTAGGAGCATGCGCGTAGTACTTTGTTTTGATGACTAATAGATTTTTGCAATAAGTATGTGAGTTCTTTATGACTAATGTTGAGTCCATGGATTATACGCACTCTCACCCTTCCACCATTGCTAGCCTCTCTAGTACCGCGCAACTTTCGCCGGTATCATAAACCCACCATATACCTTCCTCAAAACAGCCACCATACCTACCTATCATGGCATTTCCATAGCCATTCCAAGATATATTGCCATGCAACTTCCATCATCATCATATACATGACTTGAGCATTCATTGTCATATTGCTTTGCATGATGTTTTCATGGCTTGTCCGTTTTTTGATGTCATTGCTACTCTAGATCATTGCACATCCCGGTACACCGCCGGAGGCATCCGTATAGAGTCATACTTTGTTCTAGACATTGAGTTGTAATATTGAGTTGTAAGTAAATAAAAGTGTGATGATCATCATTATTAGAGCATTGCCCTAGTGAGGAAAGGATGATGGAGACTATGATTCCCCCATAAGTCGGGATGAGACTCCGGACTTTACAAAAAAATAAAAGAGGCCAAAGAAGCCCAAATAAAAAAGAGAGGCCAAGGAAGCCCACCAAAAAAATAAAAAAATAAAAACAAAAAAATGAGAGAAAAAGAGAGAAGGGGCAGTGCTACTATCCTTTTTCCACACTTGTGCTTCAAAGTAGCACCATGTTCTTCATATAGAGAGTCTCTTGAGTTATCACTTCCATATACTAGTGGGAATTTTCATTATAGAACTTGGCTTGTATATTCCGATGATGGGCTTCCTCAAATGCCCGAGGTCTTCATGAGCAAGCAAGTTGGATGCACACCCGCTTAGTTTTAGTTGGAGCTTTCATACACTTATAGCTCTAGTGCATCCGTTGCATGGCAATCCCTACTCACTCACATTGATATCTATTGATGGGCATCTCCATAGCCCGTTGATACGCCTAGTTGATGTGAGACTATCTTCTCCTTTTTGTCTTCTCCACCATCATATTCTATTCCACCTATAGTGCTATGTCCATGGCTCACGCTTATATATTGCGTGAAAGTTGAAAAGGTTTGAGAACGCCAAACGTATGAAACAATTGCTTGGCTTGTCATCGGGGTTGTGCATGATGTGAATATTTTGTGTGGTGAAGATGGAGCATAGCTAGACTATATGATTTTGTAGGGATAACTTTCTTTGGCCATGTTATTTTGAAAAGACATGATTGCTTCATTAGTAGGCTTGAAGTACTATTGTTTTTATGTCAAATGATAGACTATTGCCTTGAATCACTCGTATCTTAATATTCATGCCATGATTAGA
Organism: Triticum urartu; assembly: GCF_056163025.1. Taxonomy (NCBI): domain Eukaryota; kingdom Viridiplantae; phylum Streptophyta; class Magnoliopsida; order Poales; family Poaceae; genus Triticum; species Triticum urartu. Next base: position 640,110,461 of record NC_141875.1, read on the forward strand.
TTACATGATCAAGATTATGCTAGGTAGCATTCCACATCAAAAATTATCTTTTTTATCATTTAGCTACTCGAGGACGAGCAGGAATTAAGCTTGGGGATGCTGATATGTCTCCGTCTATCTATAATTTTTGATTGTTCCATGCCAATATTCCACAACTTTCATATACTTTTGGCAACTTTTTATACTATTTTTGGGACTAACATATTGATCCAGTGCCCATTGTCAGTTCCTGTTTGTTGCATGTTTTTTGTTTCGCAGAATATCCATATCAAACGGAGTTCAAATGGGATAAAAACTGACGGAGATTTTTTTGAAATATATATATGATTTTTGGGAAGAAAAATCCACGCGAGACGGTGCCCGAGGTGGCCACGAGGAAGGGGCGCGCCTGCCCCCTGGGCGCGCCCCTGACCCTCGTGGGCCATCCGTAAGGCGGTTGGTGCCCTTCTTTCGCCACAAGAAAGCTAATATCCGGATAGAAATCGTGTTAAAATTTCAGCCTAATCGGAGTGACGGATCTCTGGAAATATAAGAAACGGTGAAAGGGAAGAATATGAGAACGCAGAAACAGAGAGAGACAGAGAGACATATCCAATCTCGAAGGGGCTCTCGCCCCTCCCATGCCATGGAGGCCAAGGACCAAAGGGGAAACCCTTCTCCCATCTAGGGAGGAGGTCAAGGAAGAAGAAGACGAAGGGGCCCCCTCTCCCCTTCTCTTCCGGTGGCGCCGGAACGCTGCCGTGGCCATCATCATCACCGCGATCTACACCAACACCTCCGCCATGTTCACCAACATCTCCATCACCTCCCCCCCCCTCTATCAACAGCGGTCCACTCTCCCGCAACCCGTTGTACCCTCTACTTGAACATGGTGCTTTATGCTTCATATTATTATCCAATGATGTGTTGCCATCCTATGATGTCTGAGTAGATTTTCGTTGTCCTATCGGTGGTTGATGAATTGCTATGATTGATTTAATTTGCTTGTGGTTATGTTTCTGCCCTTTGGTGCCCATCATATGATTGCGCGCGTGGATCACACCATAGGGTTAGTTGTATGTTGATAGAACTATGTATTGGAGGGCAGGAGTGACAGAAGCTTCAACCTAGCATAGAAATTGATGCATACGGGATTGAAGGGGGACCAATATATCTTAATGCTATGGTTGGGTTTTACCTTAGTGAACATTAGTAGTTGTGGATGCTTGCTAATAGTTCCAATCATAAGTGCATAGAATTCCAAGTCAGGGATGACATGCTAGCAGTGGCTTCTCCCACATAATACTTGCTATCGGTCTAGTAAAGTAGTCAATTACTTAGGGGCAATTTCGCAACTTCTATCACCACTTTTCCACACTCGCTATGTTTACTTTATTGTTTCTTTATCTAAACAACCCCTACTTTTTATTTACGTACTCTTTATTATCTTGCAAACCTATCCAACAACACCTACAAAGTACTTCTAGTTTCATACTTGTTCTAGGTAAAGCGAACGTCAAGCATGCGTAGAGTTGTATCGGTGGTCGATAGAACTTGAGGGAATATTTGTTCTACCTTTAGCTCCTCGTTGGGTTCGACACTCTTGCTTATCGAAAACTGTTGCGATCCCCTATACTTGTGGGTTATCAAGACCTGTGTACACTCAAAAACACATTAGTCCCTTAACCTATAAGTCTTCAATACACCAAAATCACTAAGGGACACTAGATGCACTTATAGTTGAAGAGAAAATATACTCCTGGCAAGAAAGTAAAGAATATACTCCTAAGATGAGTGTTGTATCTATCTATCTATCTATCTATCTATCTATCTATCTATCTATCTATCTAGCCTAGGAGTACAGATTTCTTGTTTTTTATTTTCAGTATTCTATTGGACAAATTTTGAGCAACTGCCTAATCTTATTGTAAGCCTGGAAGGAAAAATTCTCTTGGACAAATTTTAAACTGTATAAAGGTTAATCCTTTCTATTTTCTAATTCACTTTTTCTGTTATGTTTTCTTCTTTTGTATCTTGCTTCGTTCACTAATACTAATTTCCATCTTTTGCAGGATGGGATATTATCTGTAAAATGTGTACTAGAGTAATTTGCCTTCGGTTCGAAGGAAGCTTCATTTTGTACAACTTTTGGTTGCACCAGACGATTTCCAAATTATGACTATATTGTTAGGAACAACTTTTGGTTGGAACATTTAAGATATAGTATAAGTGTTTGTAACAATGGATGAACTGTTTTTTAGTACCTTTCGATATTTATGTATGTTAAATTGGCTTGCACACTACCAACTGTCAGTTCGCTTACCCACCACATTCTTATTTTTTCATAAGAAAAACAACGCAGCCACGCACACGTGCTTCATGACGGGCTCAGCTTGCTGCCGAGCCTTCTACCTGCTAGTGGATATTAGAGGGGGCATTCGTCTATGAGGCCACATTTGGGGGTGAAAATGGGCAATCCCTATATGGCGCGTAGGTCGCTCGATATCCACATAGCACGTACCCCCTCTCCACCGCTGGAATTTCTATGGGCCAGCCCATTTTCGGGATTCACCCCCAAACCGGTTTTGGGAAGGTTCTAGATCCTTCCCTGAATCAGTTTTTTCTGGTTTCTTTTTTTCTTTCGGTTTTTCTTTTCTTTTCTGTTCCTGTTTTGTTTCAATTTTTTCTTTTCTTTTTTTATTTTTATTCTTATTTACACAATTTGTGGTAATCTTTTTAATATTCATGAATTTTCTAGTTTCTTTTTTGTATTATTTTTTCGTTTTCATTTTAAAAATATATTTTTTCAAATTCATGATTTTTTAAATCGTGAACAATTTTTTGAAATCATGAACATTTTTCAAATACCTGAATTTTGTTTTGAACTAACGTACTTTTTCACTTTTTCATTTTTTGTGAATTTTCTTTTAAATTCATGAACACTTTTTTGTTCATCGAATTCAAAAAATGTTCATCAATGGAAAAATATGTTCAAAAATTAAAAAAAAATGTTCATCAATCAAATTTTGTTCATCGGATTTAATAAATGTTCGTCAGAATTCAAAAATTTGTTCATCAAATTGCAAAAATGTTCTTTAAATTCCAAATTTGTTCATCGAATCTGCACATGCTTATGGGCGTGTCTGTCTATATCTCGCTCGCTGCAAAATATGAAGCAGGCGATGCCCATAGCTGAAGCTTACATGTGTTGCAGTAAGTATGGTCTATTAACATAGGTAATTTCCTTCTTTAGTTTTCAAAAAATCGTGCATAAGAAAATATATATCAAGAAATATGTTTACTTCATTAATTTTGGGAAAAAAGTATAGTGAAAATTGTGATCACATGTTTCAGAAACAATGTTCACATGTATGTTAAAAATCTTCAGTAATTTTACAAAAATATGTGGGTAATTGAATAAGTGTCCAGTTTTATTAATCAAAGTGTGCAATTTTATAAATGTGCTCACACGTTTTTTAAGTGTTAGTACAATTTTAAGAAGTGCCCATCTATTTTTGAAAACATTTAATTATAAGAGTGTTCCATATTTTTTTAAAAGTTCATGTAGTTAATGAAATGGTTCATGCATTTAAAAAATTCTTCATATAATTAAAAAAATCGTGTAACCTATAATTTTCATTTTTTTTAGAAAATAATCATTTAATAAAAAACCATCCATCTTGAAAATGATTGTGTATGTCTAAAATAAATATTTAAGTTTCCTCCAAAAGTAAACAAAGAAAATGGATAACGAAACAAAAAGTAAAAATAAATATTAATAAAGAAAAACATTGGAATAGAATGAAAAAACACAAACACACTAGAACGGGGATCCTTAGAAAAATCACCCAAAACCTAGGAAGAAAACAAAAAAAAAGTCTTACAAGATCAACCCACGTGGAAACTGATCGCATGTGAGCAGTCCTCACTACTCGCAATACGCGAGATATAGCCATTGCACATGATTACAACCATTCTACGTAGTGGTGTAGCTAGAGGGTGGAGAGAGGCCCTAGGATTTTTCCAATTGCTTCATTTCATACCATAGCAAAAGAAGTTAAGAAAATATTTGTAGAAGAAAATTCTTTACAGTTTCACTATTGGCCCACCCTGACTCAATGAACTCAGTGAACTGGATCCGCTACTGATTCTACTACGCTCAAAAGGTAAAAATGGTCACTACTATTCCTTTTAAATTAGTGCTAGAGATTATTCTCCACATAAAAAATAATACAAAGTACCCTTAAAACATGATATGGACTACTACTATCCATCAAATTGCTGACTACTGGAGACCTACAACGATAGCCTCAAGATAATAAGAGATGTCGCCGCACAGCCGGGCTGGTGTGATGGGTCAAATTGCTTGATTTCGAAATGGAAATCCTGCATACCCTTTTATCCATGGACGCGCGCATGGGATGGCGCAGGAAACCGGATCCGATGCCCCCTAAGATCGAAAACAACCCGGCCACAGGACACTATCCACATGGGCCACGACAAGAGCCCTTGATAGCTCGGGAAGGAAAAGACGGGTCGTCGAGCCAGTCGTATGATAGACCGAGGCACTGTGATGCATGTGCATCCCCAGGATGAGGTACCTGACGTCCAACATTTCGGCTCGATCGATCACAAACGCCCAAAGGCCGGAGAGCACGGGCCGTGGCCATGCGTACCTGCCAGCTGTACTCCTTTCACTCAGCACGCAGGTCGCCGGCCGTTGACGCGGTCCACCGAAGACGAAGGAGAAAGAAAAAAAAAACAAGAACCCCACCGAGTGCCCGTACCCGCCGCCATCAAGTGCCGCCGAGGGAGGGAGGGAGGAAGCCGACGGTTACCAGCCCACACACACACTGACACTGAAATCACTCCACGCAATTGAAAGCGAGATACTCCAACGGATGATGCGGTTTCGATCGCGAGGCGACACGTTACCACGAGGATGCGTGGTGGCCTCCCCCTCCCGTCCCGCACCCCACCTACTCATGCGCGCCGCATGAGGATATATTTTTATTTATTTGTTTATTGACATATGCTGCATATCCATGCACGCATCCAGCCATCCATCCTGATCCCAGCGGCGCGAGCGACGGCACCGAAGTGAATGAATGGCTGAGATTGGCACCGCCTAAAAAGCCGAAGCGCTCTGTGCTTGCTTCCTGGCGGGATTACGTAGGCGCAGGCAGCCCTCCTTAAATTCCGAGATACTACGTCGCTTGCCCCTGTGTCCCGCTGGCCGTTTTTCGCTGGAGAGCCGAGGCTTGGGGCAGAGACAGAGACGGGGACATGGCTGCTCCTGCTGCGGAGGTGGAGATGGGGGGAGGCGAGGCGCTGCTGGAGGAGGGCGCCGGCGGCAGTGGCGCAAGGCGGGGCGGCAGGAGGAAGCCGCTGGGGTGGAAGTGCATGCCCTTCATCATAGGTATGTACGTATGTATGCTTCACACGTTCACTTCTACTCCATTCCCGTGTGGATCTCTCCATCTCTCAGCCTGCTTTGGTTTCTTCTTCTTTCCGATCTGTGTTATTGCTTTGCTTGCTTGTGCGTGCGTGCGTGTGTGTAAGAGAAAGACAGAGAGTGTGTGTTTTGTTTGTTTTGTTACTAGGATAAAAGTTACAAGAGCATCATTCATGGCCAGTGGCCACTGGCTTACGGCCTCTACCTCGTACAGTCCAGGAGCGCATCCGTAGCTACCTCGGCCGGTCGTACAGTGCAGGCTCCCCGGCCGGCCGAGCTAGCAAGCTCATCATGACGGCCATGAACAATTTCCACCCCCCAAAAAAAACTAATTCTGGCCTTCCCGCAAAGGAAAAAACGAGTTGAACAATTAGGTCTAGTAATTGTTTGATTGATATAGGGAAGATCAAGGATTAGATTCGCCCGTGTCGCGTTGAATGGTTGGTCATATCTTTCCACGGCACACAAAAAAAGATGAATGGCATTTAGGGACAGATTGCCAAATCTCTCAAACATTTACGAGCTTAAAGATTGTGAGGCTTTGCTACCACAATTATCACACATTCAATGCAGTAGACAGATGTGTATCACGGTCTTCTGATTAGCTGATTCATTTAATTTAGTATATTTTAGGATCTTTTTTATTTGCACAACCTAAGGGGCCACGACGACACAATTGTTAACTTTTACTCCACCCAAGTAGGCGTCAGAGTATAACAAAGCACGACCATTTAGATTCCATAACACCGTGCAATGTCGGAGTATTTAGTTAGCATAGGCAAGAAATGTGCCTCACACTTCCTTTCTATGCAGCAACCGAGACGTTTGAGAAGGTGGGGTCAGTTGGCGTGGCAGCAAATCTCACGGTCTATCTTGTCAACCGCTACAACATTGGGCGGCTCGCGGCAGCAAACATCACCAACATTTTCTACGGTACGCTGAACTTTGCGCCGTTACTAGGCGCCTTCATCTCCGACGCCTACTTGGGAAGGTTCAGAACCCTGGCCTACGGATCCTTCTTTAGCCTCCTGGTATGTCCGCGGTCAAAGTTCTTTTAGTCGTCTTGTTTCGCCTGCTTGTATTGACAAAAGGAAATGTGAGATAAGTGTCATTGCCAAAATAAGTCTAACAAATGAATGAAATAACCAGCATTATGCTTTTAAAAAAACAGCATTATTGATTGATTAATATGAGAAATAGCATGTGCAACGAACCACAGGCAATGGCTAACATTTTATCTGCTTATTATCGCAACAAAACTTGATGTCTCAGCAAATGGCATTTATTTACCGGGTTAGCTGTTCTAAGGAATTACTGTCACGAACTAGAAAAATGTGAACTATACTGAATTTCCTACAATATGTTCGCAGATGTCAGCAACTAATAGATTTTTGCATTGCTCACAGTCTAATCTGCGTACTTATTTGCTGCAAAAACAGGGGATGCTGGGATTGACTTTGTCTGCATCAGTTCCAGCTCTCAAACCACCAGACTGCAGTCAGACAGCCCAATTAGGTGGGCACTGCAACAGTCCATCAACACTCCAGCTGAGCGTGCTATACATATCTCTAGCGTTTCTAACCATCGGCGGTGGAGCAATCCGACCATGCAGCTTGCCCTTTGGAGTAGACCAATTCGATATGACTGATGAAAAAAGCCGAAAGGGCCTGAATAGTTATTATAACTGGTATTATGGCACAACTACTGCTGCCCTGGTGTTCTCCATGACTATTCTCATCTACATCCAGAATAGCATCAGCTGGCCAATAGGATTTGGCATTCCCACATTCTTCATGCTTTTTTCAATCATCATTTTATTCATGGGCACTAGACGTTATGTCCATGTACCACCAGAGGGAAGCATCTTCACTGGAATTGCCCAAGTTTTAGTGGCATCATTTAAAAAGAGAAGACTCAAGCTTCCGCATCCTGACAATATAAATCAACAAGAGTTGCTGCTCTTCAGTCCTCCGATAGGTGGCCACCGTATTTTCAGATTGCCACTTACTTCCCAGTTCAGGTAAAATAAAGAACTAGCCACGATGGAAGTGTCACAACACAGACAAAAAATACCATTTGATAGCGTCCCATTCCCAAAAGTATCGTGTTTTTTTCCAAGAAAACTATTCCAATTAGCTTGCAAAAGTGTTCTATAGGCTTAACATCCATGTAACTTGCTAAAACATGCAGACATTCATGTGCTGGTAAATGTAAGTCATTTTTCTGCAAGTAAGTGAGCAAAACGTCCTGCACTCCTCAACAAAGTGAAATAAAAAGATAAAGAACATGCTAGGCAGATCAAAAAAAAATTACTAATCATTTCAAACAATTATGTGCTAGATGCTAATGTATATCCACCTTTTATTGTCATTTGTACTCAGGTGTCTGAACAAAGGTGCGATTGTAAGGGATGGTGATATAAATGATGACGGTTCTGCAAGAAACTCATGGGAGCTTTGCAGTATCCAGCAAATAGAAGAGGTTAAATGTTTGTTAAGAATTGTGCCTATCTGTATATCTGGCATCATATGCTTCGTCGCGTTGGCTCAACAATTCACATATATAATCTTGCAAACATTAACAATGGACTGTCACCTTGGAACACATTTTGAAATCCCTGCAGGCTCTGTTATATCCATATCCTTAATCGCCCTAACTGCATTCCTGCCGATTTATGACCGAATATTGGTACCTATAGCTAGAAGATTCACCGGAGTGGAAAGTGGAATTACACTTCTTCAGAGACAGGGTATAGGATTGGTGATTTCTCCCATTTCAATGGTGGTAGCAGGGCTTGTTGAACACAAAAGGAGAAACTCAGCATTGTCTAATGGAGGAAAATCACCTATGTCAGTCGTGTGGCTTGCCCCCCAATTGATTCTAATGGGTATTGCTGAGGCCTTCAATGCAGTTGGACAAATAGAATTCTATAATAAGCAGTTTCCAGAGCAGATGCTAACCCTAGCAGGATCCCTCTTTTTCGTTACGTTAGCTGGAGCAAACTACTTGAGTACTGCTCTGGCAAACATTACAAGGAAAGTGACTACCAGAGATGGCCACACAAGCTGGTTGACAGATGACATTAATCTTGGCAAGCTTGATTATTACTTCTATTTCATTGCCCTCATAGGAGTACTGAACCTTTTCTACTTCCTTATATGCTCACACTACTATCAATATAAATCCATGTCACTCCATGCTGAAGAGTCCATCAAAGTACACACCAAGGAAGAGGCAGAAGCAGAGGTCAACGCCAATACAGATGCGCCTAAAAAATAAGTATTGGGAGGGAAATTTGTCCTGCAGAGAGTATATACTTGGAAAATTGTCAACAGACTTTCCTGTTTTGCAATATGGCACAGGACTTTATTATCTTTTTTAATGTGATGAAGAACTAATGTAGCGTAGTTTAGCCAGATGTATGACTGTTATCCAAAGAGCATCAATGAAGAGCTAAAAGGTCTATTGTATTCCAATTTGATGAAGTGTGAGTTTCTGGATCATAATGATGCCAGCAATATTTTTGTGGAACTTAATTAAGTCAGTAGTGTGTCTGCAGCAAGTACACACAGGCCGTACTTGCTAGTACAGCCTTTTGTGCATATAATATTTATTTATTTTTAAATGCATTCACATAATGTTTAGATTATTTACGGCTCATTTGAGGATTGGACTAGGGCTCCCAAAACTAATGGCAACTAAGCAGTTAGATTAAACCAATCACGCCCTTGTGGACTGTGCCTCCACTAATAGGTGTTCAACATGTGAAGAAACTAACAAGTTAAATAACCTTTTCGTTATACTTTCAGGTGAAGTTCAAACATCCCCGCAAAAAAAAGGCGAAGTTCAAACAGTACGGACATAGGGTCATCCTTCAATGAACTGCCTCAAACAACTGTTTCCAAAAAAAAAAACCTTAGATTTGTTTTATCTGAATTTGGGTAGAATGTTAAGGATATGCACAATAGCATATTCAAACGAGTATAGAAATCAAATCCCAGCAATGTTTCTGTATATGAGTTTACAGTAGCCAAAAAAATATCATATTTTAGGGAACGGATATGACAAAAATTTACCCACCGTGGGAAGACGTGGAACAATAACTGGACCACCACGAACTTTGTCAAGAGCAAAACTTATTCGTAATGCCCGCCCCAGCATTACCTGTAGAATTTAAAAAAATCCAGGTCATTTGTTTGATCCTTCTATGAATTGAATATCTAGCAATAGCAGTTTGTAAGGCAACTCTCTTCATAAAGAACCTTTCCATCCATAGCGTCCATGGCATACTTAGCCTCATAATGATTTGAGAACTGGACAAAACCAAAGCCTCTTGACCTTCCAGAGTTTTTGTCATACATTATTCTCACTGCAACACGAAATAGTATCCATATAACTTCACTGTATTAAGATAAGTTTAACACATGTAAAAACAGCATTAGGTATTAATTTTCTGGGATGAATAGAACAAATGATACTGCAGTTCCATATGGCCACAAAATCTAATACCAGGCAAACAATGATATAACTCAGTCAGCTAGTTCCACAGTATATGCACATTGACATGTTATTACTCAGACTCAGAGTATGCCCCTGTGTTAGGTCAATCAATAACCACATGCCACGGACAAACTTGCTCAAAATAGAAATGATGGACACTGACAGAAACCCAGGCGCATGAACCAGACTACATGCAGGTACAGAGTAATGTACACTTGTTGGGGGCCACTGCAGACTAGCTATCTATGACATAAAACTAATCAAGTATATGGCTACCTCTTAGAGTCTTAGTATCAACACATCAGAAGTATAGGATCTGTCGGTACTGCAAGAGCAATATGCATGAATTATATCGCCTTTTAGGAAGAAAGGGCGCAACTAGATTCATGAACACCCAATTCAGAAGTAATAACTCAAAATCAGCTGATACATAGGGACTGTCAAAAGAAATTGCAAGTAGCAACAGAAATACTTGGATCCAGTTAACCTGATCAATGGATGCAGATATAAAAATATGAATTATCAAATATTTCAAGCAAATCCAACTTATGCATTTTTTGAATTGTCTAGGAGCTAATTGTTTGTTCATGAATTACATAATGAAGTGCACCCAACCATCTTACTCAAAAGTAATTAGATACTACGCACAGCACACAGCTGGTAGTTGCAGCTTCCTCTACCAACATATATATTACTGTGAATGTACATTGTTGTCTTGTTGATGTTGCTGCTATTCACTCTCCTTTTCTTTGGAGTTGTTGCAATCAGCACACGTGTTTTCAGGACCAGCTCCAGAGTGATTGATACAGATGCCAATCAAGCCAACCAGAGGTTAGTAAGATTGGGACTCCAAGTTCTAACCAGATATATTCCAACCCATATGTAAAGGAAAATGGCCATAAACAAAAGAAAGTAATGAAAATTTGAGGTGTGCTTAACAACTCTTCTAAGTGGTCAGAATACCGTCTGACGAACTCCACATTCATGTGTCAAAAGGCTGAGCCGACTGTTAGTCACAAGACTTAAGACCCAATGGCCAAGGGTCCGAGGCAATCCACTATTGCACCTGAGCCTTTTGAAACCTAATGCTGATGCTCATCCATTGTTCACACTTCACAGTAGACTAACCATTTGACAAAGTAAAATTCAAACGTTAATGCCTAAAATAGATTCCAATAGCTTGAGACTGGTGGTCCTTGTGTGATATATCCTTACCCTTCCCAGGGAAGTACTCTTCAGCTACCTTGTGATGGATCATGGATGGCATGGCCTAAATTGAACTAAGCCCCAGAGTTTTCTTTGCGATCTGTTTTGTATAACAGGATCTGACAGATTCAGCAGCACTGAATTTCCCAAGTGATGCATAAGTGTTAGAAAGTAACAACACGTGTCCATAATCAAATGATTCCACTGTAAGCACCTTCTCCGCAGCAACATTAGTGAACTTCATGTCACTGTGCAAATGACCCCCTCCCATAAGGGCTTTCCAAGCATTTAGTCCCAATTTATTGTCAGTCAAGCTAGCCACTCCTGCTGCTTCGTCCAAGCGGCCAGCTCTTGCTAACATATCCACTATGCATCCAATGTGCTCCTGACATGGATTTATGCCCTTATCGTTTATCATTCTTCTAAAGATGATCAACCCATCATCCACCAGGCCAGAATGGCTGCATGCTAGCAATGTGTTCAAGTATGTTACACTGTCTCGGCCCTCGCTAGATTTCTCCATCTCATTAAAAAGTGTTATTGCTTCCTCTCCTTGGCCATTTATACCAAAGGATAATATCATAGTATTCCACGAGACAGTATCTCGACAAATCATCTCATCAAACAATTTTTGGGCTAGAGCCACATATCCACACTTACCATAAACTGCCATAAGGGTGTTAAGAACAGGTCTGTACAAAGACAAACCTGACTTGTAGCTATACCCATGAAGCTGAACACACAGGTCAAACTTAGCAATCACATAACAGGCAAGCAATAAGGTGACTAACGTTACATAATCAATCGCAAACAAGCCTCCATGCCTCATCTTAGCAAAGAGATCCAATCCTTCTAGCACATCTCCATTTTCTACACACGCCGCCACCATTGCAGTCCATGAGACCAAGCTCTTATCCCTTCTTCCATCAAACAACTTCCTTGCAGAGCTTAAATCCTTACATTTGGAATACATTGTGATTAAGGAATTCACTACAGGAAGCTCTCTACTAAACCCACGGATTACAATCTGGTTATGAACCAACTTTCCTCTGCTTCCATCACCCATAAGTGCACAAGCTTGCACCAAACCAACCATTGCTACCATGTCAGGAACTATACCATTTGACCTCATCTTGACAAACATATGTATAACTTCACCAGCATGCCCTTTCTCAAGAAGGAAACCCATCATCATCGTCCAACTAACAACATTGTTGACAGGAATCTTCCTGAAAATCTCTCTTCCAATCTCAAGACTAGCATAACCCAAGTACATGCCCAGTATCGAGTTTGTCACTGATACATCCAAATCAAGCCCCATCTTGACCGTGTAAGCATGTGCAGTCCCACACAGTCCAACATCACCACAACCAGCACAAGCTTGAGCAGTGCTTATCATAGTCACAACATTATCAATTGGCCCCAACGAATGAAGCAACCTTTTAAACACCAGAACTGCCTCCTCGAACAAATCATTATGCACTAACCCGGAGATCATCGCATTCCAGGTAACTATACCTGGATCCCTCATTTCACCAAACAAAGCACGTGCCTTGATGGGGCAGCCGCACTTCGCATATGAATCAAGCAACGCGGTTCGGACAAAAGGATTGGAGTCCAACCGAAGCTTGACAACCCACCCATGGATGCACTCGGTGAGCACCGCGTCACCCAGCCCGGCCGCGGCGAGCGATGCACCGACCAAGGTGAACGAGTTTGGGCACACTTCTGCCCTCACCATGCCGACAAACAGCCCAACGGCCTCGTCGAACGACCCGGCCCTCGCACTCCGGTAGATTGCCGCCGAGCAGGCGACGACGTCCCTAACAGGCATTCTGTCGAACAGTTCGCGAGGCTGGGCGGAACCGGGTCGTCCAGGAGGGCCTGGGAGCCGTTTCGTCGAGCACCTACCACGCGTACCATCTGAACCCGCCCAGCACCCACCACTCGAGAGGTTATATTGCTACCGACCAAATGAGAAATGGCTTTGGTTTGCATGTGGATTGGTCTTTTACCTTCGGTGACGGTGCCGAAGGAGGAGAAGGCGTCCGTCAGCGACCGCTCGTCCGCGGACCACGAGAGCCCTGTCCATGCTCGCAAGCAAACGAGGCAAACCGAGGTGAGTGACAATGGCCGATTGGGGAATAAGTAGACGGGGACAGGAGGGAGGAGTGTTACCGGCGACGAATAGCTTGTGCTTATTGGAGGCCGGCTGTGGCGGTGGGGCGGGATGGGGAGGGGGCGGCTCGTGGGGCGGAGGGGCGACGGCGGAGAGAGAGCGGCGCAGGTGATGGTGGAGAGGTGCGAGGCGCAGGCGCGAGAGCAGTTCCGGGAGCGCCATGCCGGCGGGGCCGGTGACGGGCGGACGGCTGGCCAACAGAACAGAGACGAGCACGGGGTACAATTCTACAGCAAGGCTGCAGGGGGTATATCGGGGAGTTGCCGAGTTGGGCTTGTTTTTTGGGCTTGACCAGTTTTTTTTTAGGATAACTGGGGCTTTATTCAAAGTTCAAAAACTGAGGAATACAAGCGATGTCGTGCAAAACCCCTAGCTACACATGGCGACCCACCACAAGAGACGCAGCTCCTTTACCTAGCGAGTGGGCCTCGAAATTATTCTCCCTATGCTCGAAACGGAAAATAACAGCAGGAAAAAATTCTACTAAATTGAATCTCCCTAAGAATAGGAGCATAAGCCGGCGACCCTCCGTTCTTGATGTTTGAGATCACTTTCTGACAGTCTGAAGCTATCTCCAAGTCCTGCAAATTTAGGTCCCGAGCGAGGGCTAGAGCCTCGCTGCAAGCTAGTGCCTCCAGGCTAGCTGGATCGATCAAGCCTTCATACACCACTGCTGAGGCTCCCAGATAGTTTCCGGCCTTGTTCCTACAAACCACTGCAGCAACTCCTCTTTCTCCCAAAGTGGAAATAGCGCCATCACAATTCAGCTTTGAAGCCTCACCCGACGGTGGTAGCCAAGCCCTAGCACGGGGCCGCTCCACTCGTCCCAACTCTCGACTTGGCGTTCTGACTGCTGCAATCTCTAGGTCTTCCAAATACCTCTTTATAAAACACATTGTTGTTAACGGACTTTGAAATTCATCTTCATGGATAGCCTTCCATCTAGCCCACCACATCGCTCACATGGTCACCAGAACGCGCGCAAGGTCGTGTTGGTTTGTGGTCTCGAAAAGCCAGAATAGCCATAGCCTAGCATCTTCGTTGTGGTTCGATATCACATGCTCAAGTAGTTCATCATCACCCAGAGCCCAAACGCACCTGGCCACTCAACAACTTACAAGTGAGTGTCTCCATGAGTCTTCCTCCGCATTACATATAGAACAGACAGGGTTGTCTGCCATCTTCCTCTTGTGTCGGACCAGTCCCGTGGGAAGCGAGGTGTGCCCGAGCCGCCACATGAAAACGCGAATTTTGGATGGTACTTTTACTTTCCACAACTGTGTCCATGAACTCCTGTCAACTGCACCGTTGGAGTGTCCCGACCGGTGCTCGAGCCAATCTTTCCTCTGGGCCTTGATTGTCGTAATCATCCGGTACGCTGATCGGACTGAGAAAACACCACACCGGTCATAGCGCCAAGCCCAGAAGTCCTCCTGAACCCGATTGCTGATGGGTATGTTGAGGATCACTTCAATGTCCGGAGCAATAAACTGATCCATGAGGGTTTTCCTATCCCAAGAGCGGGTCGCGGGATTAATGAGTTCCGACACCAACAAAGGTGGGTTAGCTATTTTAGCACAGATCGGTCATAGTTTGTAGTCCCTTGGTATCCAGTTGTCAAACCAGATCCTGGTAGTCGAACCTGAACCAATTCTTTTAATCAGCCCAAGAGACAAAACATCCCTCCCTTCCAAAAGCGAACGCCAGACCTAGGAGGGGGGCTGACCCAAAGTAGCTTCAAGGATGTTTGCATTAGGGTAATAGCGGGCTCTAAGGACCCGTGCGCTCAACGTCTCAGGTTCGTTTAATAATCTCCAGGCTTGGCGGGCAAGTAGAGCCAAGTTGAAAAGCTCGACATCCCGAAAGCCTAAACCTCCCATAAATTTTGGTTTAGTCATTGTATTTCATGACACCCAAACTGTTTTCCTTTGTCCATTCCTACTTCCCCACCAAAACTTCCGAATTATGCCATTGATGTGTTCACAAAGCCCCCGTGGTAGTTTAAAGCACGCCATCGAATATGTAGGAATAGATTGAGCCACTGATTTTATTAGCACTTCTTTACCTCCCGCTGATAAGCACTTCTCCATCCACCCTTGGACATGCTTCCAAATTCTGTCCTTTAGATATCTGAAGGATCCTTCCTTATTCGGCTTGACCAATTGGGTTTAAGAATGATGTTTTAGCCAAAGCTGGGCAAATGGGCTGGGATAGCCGGGCCGGCTCGGTAGGACACCCGCACGGCACGCCAGGGGCCGTGCCTGGGCCTGAAGTATGAGCACACGGGTCGGCACGACACGGCCCATTTATTTATTTAATTCTTATTTAGGATTTTTTTTAAATATATATGGCTGGAAAATAGCCCAATAACAACCTAACAGGTCACCAGCCTAACAGGCCTGGCATGCCGCGGGCCGGCCCGCATAGCTTCTGGGTTGTACCTGGGCTGGAGGGGCCAACACGTAGGCCGGAAAGGCATGGCCCGGCTAATAATCGCGCCACACCTAGCCAAGCCGTGACAGGCACGATTATGATGGGTTGGGCCATCCTGTGCCGGGCCGGCCCGATTACGATGGGTTGGGCCATGCCGGGCCGGGCCGGCCCGTTGGCCAGCTCTGGTTTTAGCATCACCATCATGATGTCGTAGTACTTACTAATGCTCTTTTTCGATTTTAACTTTCATGGGTTTTCTCTACATTGATTTTAGTTGTTTTAATTTTGTCACAAAAAATGTATGATAAGCGTATTTTTTGCTCACCGCGAATAGGAGGTTTGGTTTAAAATTTGCGTATTGTTTATTCATGGGTTACCTGAAAATTAAATCTCAAACACTTTTATAAAACATGTATGTTAACATCAACCATTACCATCATGGTCTTATGTTCATATATACACCATTTCTCCAAAAGCATAAGGTGCATATGCTTTGCAAACTTTATCTTTGATCAAAAATTTATTCGATAATAAGTGGACTACATGATACATAGTGAAAAAAGTATACAAATTGGATTTGTATTAAGAAGTATTTTTCGGTGGTATCAAATTTATCTAGGAAAACCATAGACTAATCATTCATCAAAAGCAAATCTTAGAGACATATGCGTCTTATATTCCAAAAAAGATGGAGTATAATTTGCATACCTTCAATTTCGAGGAGGGCTCCTCAACCTCCATATTCAACTAGGTATCTTTGTAGCCCTAGGCCTCGTCCTCTTTATAAGGCGAGGTCAAACTAGTTGATATGCAACCTTAACTCGTAGTAGGTTCACCCTAATACGGCATAAATGTATCTAGAATTTTTAATTGTTGTGTGTTGTTATTATATCAATTTTGTATAGTTTTTTCACCAATTATTTATTATTATTATTGCTATTAACTAACCTATTAACCAGTGTCTAGTGTGTAAGGGCATATTTATTCCTAAGGTGTTTTGGTGATTGATGACAATGCTTGTGCGGACTAATCGTGTGCCTTGAGTTTCCAAGACGTTTCATCGCTAGGCACAAGACGGTTTGGTGTCCCTCGAAGACTATTGAAGACGGCATTTTTTCTACGTTTCTTTTTGGTGGATTTGAGTCGTAAGAAAGCCATACTATTAAGAGGGGGTCCGTGTCGGAAAGGTTTGGGTGGAATCATTACGTACACGTTTTCTTCCTTGTCCCCTCCTTTCCCCTGCACTTTGGAGCATCCTCCGTTTATCCTCTTTACCTTGTCTTGGCTGCTATTGATGGGCTTGCGGTAGTACTACTCCTTCTTGAGCGGTAGTACCGCAGGCACCCGCGGTAGTACCGTACTTCGGCGCGGTAGTACCGCAGGTGCCCACGGTAGTACCGCTCCTCTGGAGCCGTAGTACCGTGGCCCCCAGGCCAAATACCGCTTCTTCGCGGTAGTAGGGGCGGATGTAATTTTTTACATCCGCGCCACCGCGGTAGTACCGTGCGCGGCCTGGCTCAGCTGCCAGGCGGTAGTACCGCTCCTCTACGGTAGTACTGTATCGGATTTTTGCTTCGTCCGTTTTCCAGCGGAAGTAGGCACGAATGTATTCTTATCCGCGCTCTTCCCAGGCTAGGGGTTTCCTGCCTTGCGGTAGTACCGCAAGGGGGAGCGTTAGTACCGCGCCTGCGGCAGTACCGTCCTCAGCCCATGTGCTTCAGGTCTGCCCTAGCTATTGCTGCTGCTGCGGTAGTACCGCGGTTCCTCACGGTAGTACCGCATGGCCTTGCGGTAGTACCGCTTGTCAGGAGCGGAAGTACCGCATGGCCTTGCGGTTCACCCCAGGAATAAAAACCAAAGACCGAAGACCGAAACCGAAAAGACCGAGACCGAACCCGAAAAGACCGAAACCGAAAAGACCGAATAAAAAACAGTCTGCAAAATGCTAAGATCGAACTAAATATGGTATGTTCGGTCGTGATGTATTGAGGACCGAACAACCCGTATAAACCGAATAGCCCAACCGTGCAAGATATTTGTTAACCTAAAGCCCATCTAGCTCCCGTCCTCACCTCACCTCTCAGAGACAGAGGCATAGGAGGACCCGAGGCACAGAGACGCCTGCCGCTTCACTCGCCTCCTCTTTTCTCCCCCTCGACGAACCCTAGCCGCCACCCGCCGGCCGCCGCTCTGGCCCGATGCCCCATGAGCCGTGAGACGTGACGACCGCCGCAATGAGGCGCACATCGCCTGCGCCTCCCCGACTGATGAAGAATGACACCCTGAGCCACGGCCCGGGCAGGGACAGGTGACGACCGGTGCCCCGTGCGTGCTGCCGTGCTGCTATGCGACGGGCCGCCAACCCCGACCCTCCTGCTCGTTCTCCGTGGCACGTCCATCCACCGCCAGTGTAGCAGTTGGCTGCTGCTATTCGTCACCACCACACCACTCGTCCTCTTCCACACCGGTCGCCGGCTCGCCGTCTTCTGTCCTCTTCTGGTGCTCAACCTCGCAACTAAAGGTGAGCAAGCTACTACTTCTCCTTGTGTGCATCTGTGATGTACAGATTGTTGTCCATTTAAGTGCATCAATATATTGTTCATGTTCTATGATGTTCAGCTTTTGTGATGTTTAAATTCAAGTAGATGTAGTTGCTGTTGGAATGCTCAATACCTTTAAAATGTTCTGATTTGGAGGACTTGATTATATGCACTTTATGTTCTGATTTGCTCATGTCAATGTTGTTTGACAGACCAATCTCCTCTTTTTTTGTAGATGTTTCCTATATCAGAATCTAAACATGATGAGTTGAACGAGAAAGATGACACATTTATGAGTATAGAGGCAGAGGCGGATGCAGAAGCAGCAGCTGCAGCAGGAGGTGACGAGTCCGTCTTACGTAGTATCATTGAAGATGAAGATGCCGAACCAAATATTGTCGAAGGTGCCAATCTAGAAGCTACTCAAGATGACAAGCCAAAAGGACGGAAGCAAATGGCGTCAAGATCAGAAATCTGGGAGCATTTCACCAAAGTTTTTGATGATAAGGGGTTAGTGAAGGAAGGAATGTGCAAGTATTGTGACCGACCAATTCAAGCCGCTACAACATGCAATGGGTCAACACCAATGCGCAGGCACTTTGGTATATGCAAGCCCAATCCGGATAGGAAATTGGATCCAAATCAGACCACTTTGCAAGCAACTCCGGGAGATGCCATTAGCACTTGGAGATATGATGCAGATGCAGTTAGGAAGGCATTTGCTGTAATGGTCATAGAGGATGAGCTACCTTTTGCATTTGGTGAAAAATCTGGATTCAGAAAATTCATTTCAGTTGCTTGCCCCCGCTTTAGTCCACCATCAAGAAGAACTTGTACCAGGGACACTGTGAAAATTTATCTAGATGAGAATTCCAAGTTGAAAAAGTTTTTCAAAGAGAATTGTGGAAGTGTGTGTGTAACCACGGATTGTTGGACTTCTCAGCAGCAAGATGGCTATATGGTAGTGACTGCACACTTTATTGACGAACACTGGAAATATCATAAGAAGATTATAAATTTCATCATGGTGAAGGGCCACAAGGGGAAGGATCTTGGGAAGAACTTGCAGAGATGTTTGATGGAATGGGGGTTAGAGAGAGTTATGACAGTCACCATGGATAATGCGAGCAATAATGATGGCTGCATTGTTCACTTGAGAAAGTGTTTGGTTGAGGCTAAAACTAGCATAGCCGATGGAAAGTTTCTGCATATGAGATGCGCAGCACATATTGTCAACCTTATTGTACAAGATGGCCTAAAAGAAGTTGAACTTTCAATCAAACGTGTCCGAGCTGCTGTCCGATACATCAAGAATGGGACTTCCCGGTTGGAAAAATTCAGGGAGCTAGCATTGGAAGAGAAGGTTCAGAGTAAGGCATTCTTGAACCTAGATGTATGCACTCGTTGGAACTCAACTTACATAATGTTGAAGGCTTCCATCATCTATGCAAAGGTGTTTACAAGGTATGGTGAAGATGACCCATTGTATGCGTTAGACTTGTCTGAAGATAAAGGAGGATTTGGGTATCCATATGAGATGGATTGGGAAAATGCTAGGAAAATGGCTGCCTTTCTTGGGCATTTTTATAATCTTACCGTTCGTGTGTCAGCCTCACTTCATGTCACTTCCAACAACTTTCTTTTTGAGGTTGGCAATGTACACATTTTGGTTCAAAATTAGATGAGCAGTACAGATCCTTTGCAAAAAGCTATGGCAGAGAGGATGAAAGAAAAGTTTGATAAATATTGGGGGTCTTGGCATGAGAATGAAAAGGTGAAGGAGCAGGGTCCTATTGTGAATGAAAGAGGGAAAGGGAAGAAGAAGGAGAAGGAGAAGGAAAATCTCAACTTGCTAATTTTTGTTGCTGCAGCTCTTGATCCAAGATATAAGCTATCTGATTTCACTAGGCTGACTACTTTGGAAATTTTTGGTACTGAGTGTGGAGAGAAGGTGTGGTTTGCTGTTAACAAATGTGTTCGTGATTTGTTTGAAGAATACCGAGTAAGATTAACTACACCGGAACCAATAACAACAGCCTATAGCCAAGTACCACTAGAAGGAGGAGGAGCAAGTATGATGAAGCAACTAATTGCAAGCAGGTTGCGGCAAAATAATAGTGGAGGAAGTGCAAGTAGTAAATCTGAGCTTGAAAAATACCTTGCCGAAGACTCTGAAGACCCTGACAAAAAAATTGACATCCTAGGATGGTGGAAAGAGAATTCATCTAGGTTCCCAATCTTGGCAAATATGGCTCGTGATATTCTTGCTATCCCCATTACAACGGTGGCTTCAAAGTCAGCCTTTAGCACAAGTGGACGCATACTTGATGAATTTAGGACATCTCTAACTACATTTATGGTACATGCTTTAGTTTGTACGCAAGACTAGCTGAGAAGGTCAACAAATCCTGTCGACATCAAGGAGAACTTGGAAGAATTAGAAGTGCTAGAAAAAGGTAAATCAATTAGCCAACTTGTCCATACATGATAGCAGATTACTTGTACCAAACCAATCACATACTAGCAGATTACTTATATGCACGACATACTAATATATATGCATGACTTGTCAACTTTAGTAGATTGAAGATTACTTACCAACACTAAGATTATGAATTTGATTAATCTACTTGTTGCAGAGTTGATTGAAGAATTTGGTGACAAGGTGAAGCAAAAGCGCAAGGTCAATGGTGGTGTTGTTGCTTCTTCCATGGCCAAGTCGACCAACAAAGTGAGATCCACATCCACTCATGGTTGAACTGAAATCATGTGGAATGTGTGCTATGTTCGTTATCTTGTGCTTGTAATTTGTGACCAGACTTGAGAATTGAGAACTGAGAGTGAGAGTACTTTGTTGACGTCAAGTACTATGTGGTTTGCTGCTTATGTCAAGTATTGAACTTATGTGGAATCTTATGTTCGCTGTTTGCTGTTGCATTGAAATCATGTACTGAACTTGATTTGCATGATGCCAAGTACTATGTTGTCAAGTACTATGTGGTGGTGTTACTTGCCTGTTTGCTGCTGCTTGTTATCTTCTTACTTCCTGTCAAATATAAATGATTATGCATGCATGAATCTTGTTGCTGGACCATGAATCATGTCTTCTTACTTTGTGTCGTATGAATCTTTTTTACTTGCTGTCAAATATAAACAAGTTTTGGTACTTTGTTACTTGCTGTTGGTACTTTGTTACTTGTTGTCAAATGTAAATTACTGCCATATGTAAACATGTATTGGTACAGCCATATAGGAAGTAACATGAGGAAGTAATATGAATGTAGTGGTGCAGGAAGTAACACTGATATTAGTTGTAGCAAATTAATTTGGTCTGTCTGGTCGGGACCGAAGACTGAATAGTAAAGACCGAAGACCGAATAGTGAAGAACCGAAAAGACCGAAATTATTTAGGTCTTTAATTCTGGAAGACCGAATTCTTGGAAGACCGAAAAGACCGAACCGAACAAACCGAAAAGACCGAACGCCCGGGGCTACTTGCGGTAGTACCGCTGGTCTGGGGCGGTAGTACCGCTGGTCGCGGGCTGGTAGGTGGATAACGGTTGGATTTTTGTTCTAAGCTATAAAAGGGGTGTCTTCTTCCTCTAGTTGACCACCTCTTCTAACCCTAAGCTCCATTGTTGCTCCAAGCTCCATTTTCGCCCGATCTCACTCCCTAGCCAATCAAACTTGTTGATTTGCTTGGGAGTGGTTGAGAAGGCCCCGATCTACACTTCCACTAAGAGAAATTTGATTCCCCCACTAATCCCTTGCGGATCTTGTTATTCTTGGGTGTTTGAGCACCCTAGACGGTTGAGGTCACCGCGGAGCCATAGTCCATTGTGGTGAAACTTCGTTGTGTCGTTGGGAGCCTCCAATTGAGTTGTGGAGTTTGCCCCAACCTTGTTTGTAAAGGTTCGGCCACCGCCTCCAAGGGCACCAATAGTGGAATCACGACATCTCGCATTGTGTGAGGGCGTGAGGAGAATATGGTGGCCCTAGTGGCTTCTTGGGGAGCATTGTGCCTCCACACCGCTCCAACGGAGACGTACTTCCCCTCAAAGGGAAGGAACTTCGGTAACACATCCTCGTCTCCACCGGCTCCACTCTTGGTTATCTCATGCCTTTACTTGTGCAAGCTTATTTGTGATATATCTCTTGCTTGCTTGTGTACTTATCTTTGTTGCATCATATAGGTTGCTCACTTAGTTGCATATCTAGACAACCTACTTTGATGCAAAGTTTAAATTGTTAAAGAAAAGCTAAAAATTGTTAGTTGCCTATTCACCCCCCTCTAGTCAACTATATCGATCCTTTCAATTGGTATCAGAGCCTCGTCTCTTTATTAAGGACTTTACCGTCCGAAGAGTATGGTTGATGTCGTAGAAGGTGAGGAGGAGCACTCCAGTGCAAATCCGGTATCTTCTACGGGAGATGGGGGAACCGCGGTCTCTCATGAGGAGTTCA
Source organism: Triticum urartu (assembly GCF_056163025.1). NCBI lineage: Eukaryota > Viridiplantae > Streptophyta > Magnoliopsida > Poales > Poaceae > Triticum > Triticum urartu. The sequence continues at coordinate 640,133,217 of NC_141875.1, forward strand.
ATGTGGCGTTGGACACATTGAAAACCTCCATGACGACCGAGGTCAAAAGCATGTTTAAAGATTTCTTAGAAGAGCTTAAACTTTCCACCGCACCGTTGAAAGTGGGTGATCCCACCAACAAGGTGACGGATGCTATCTCCGACAAGGGGGAAGCTACTAGCGAGAAAGCCCTTCCTACTAGTGGTAAGAGTGGCACCGGCATCTTTGCCCATGTGGAACCTCCACTTGTCTATGGTGGACCTCTCCCTTCCACTCATTTGAATCATGCCGGGCCGGCCCCTAAGATTGAGAAGAATGTTGAATTTGACTCTTGGGTCTATCGTTTTAAGCGTCATTTAAATCATGTGAACACTAACCTTTGGAGAATCATTGAAGAAGGTTTCTATCCGCATGACCAAAGCAACTTCACTCCTAGAGAAGCTGTGGATAATCAATTCAATGAGAATGCTCTCTTCATCATTCAAGAAGCTATCCCACTGGAAGACCTTCCTCATCTCCGGCCTTACTCCTTGGCCAAAGATGCTTGGCGCCAAGTGGTTTCCCTCTACCGGGGAAGCGCAAGCATTCAACGCTCCAACTATGAAGTGGTGCAAGATGAAGCCGATGAGTTTGCAATGAAAGAAGATGAAGAACCTCGTGAGCTCTATCGGAGGGTAACCAAACTCACGGCCTCGCTCCGAGATCATGGAAGCAAGGACATGGATGACAATTGGATCAAGCGCAAATTCCTCAAGGCAATGATGCCCTACCACAAAGCCATGTCCTCCGTCATTCGTCAAAGGCCGGACTTCCACACCTTGTCCTCAAGTGATGTGTTGGATGAGTTCGTTGCTATGAGCATCTTGGACAAGACCGCCGACAATGCGGTACTTCACTCTAAAAGAGTAAAGAAACCCAACCTTGCTCTAAAAGCCAAGGTTAGTATGGAGGAAGAGGACGAAGAGGAAGAAGAGGAGAGCAACCTCGAAGATACAAAGTATGCCTATCATGAACACATGGCCCTTGCTTCAAGGCAATTTTGGAGCAAGAAGAACTCAAGGCCCAACTTCAACAAGAACAATTCAAGTGGCACAAAGGGCAAGCAACGAGTGAGGACTTGTTTCAATTGTGGAAATGTAAGCCACTTTGTTGCGGAGTGCCCTTATGAGAAGAGGGAAGACAATGGTGGCAAGCTCATCCGAAAGGACAAGGCCAAGTCGTTCCCCAACAAGAGCAATTTCACCAAGAAGACTCCTCCCAAGGCATTGGTGGTACAAGAAGAGTACAATGAGGATGATGACGATGATGAAGATGGTGAGTCGGTTTCCATGCCATTGCGACGACTCCACGGGTGTCTCTCTTCGACTCACCCAATGAGAGCATCACCGCCAAGTGCCTCATGGCTAAAGCCACCAACAAGGTAACCCCCAACATCAAAACTACCATCATTAATCATCCTTCTTCGACAGATAGCATTGATGAACATGAGGGAAATAATGTGGAGGTGAATGAGTTTGAGGCCTTTATGGGTAAACTCAAGGGTAAATCCAAGAAGCACTTTGTTGCTCTCTTGGAACAACTTGGTGAAGCCAATGACATGATCGAGGATCACGAAGATACCATCTCTAAGATGGAGGGGCATAGTCGTGACTATGCCGATGAGATTTCAGATCTTTCCAATCCTCTTGAGGAAGAGCATGGTATTCGTTTGGCTCTTGAGGAGTCTCACAACGATGATCATGCTAAATTAAAGAAAGATCTTGATCATGCGCTTGTTGTTTCTCGTGTGCTAAACTCCGAGAAGGCAAAGCTTGGGGTTGATCTTGCTAGACTCAAATAGGAGTTTGACATTCTCGACAAGGCTCACAAAGTCTTGAAGGGTGTTCATGCTACCCTCAAGGAGTCTCATGATCAACTCCAAGTGAAGCTAACCAAGGAGAAAGCCACTTTTCCTCGTATGGTGTTAATGGATAATGCAAATGCTACTAACCCTTGTTGTTAGCATGTGCATCTTATTGAGGAGAATGTTAAGTTGAAGGAGCAACTTAAGAAAGGCCTTGTGTCATGCATACAAGGTGAGAAGAACCTAAACGACCTTTTGAGAAATCAAAAGGGAGTTGTGGCCAAGGAGGGGATTGGGTTCGCACCCAACCCCAAGAACAAGAAGAAGGATAACAAGGCCAAACGACCTCCTCCTCTCAAGCAAACGTTTGTGAAGGAGGGAGAGAGTGCTTCCAAGGAGAAGAAGAACAATGCGAAGGGTGGCGGTGTCAAAAAGGGCAATGCCACCCCTCCCAACAAAGCCGGCGACTTTAATCCTTCTTATGTGTTATGTCGTGCTAGTGATGGGCATGTCTATGCCAAATTTGTTGGTTCTCCTCATGAGTACATTGAATAGTCTATCTGGGTTCCCAAGACCCTTGTTACTAACATCAAAGGACCCATTACAAAATGGGTACCTAAAACCAAGCATTGATCTCTTGTAGGTGTTTGCTTCCGGTGGGGGATCATGGTTGCTCGATAGTGGAGCTACAAATCATATGACCGGAAGCAAGGACTTGGTGGTGGACGTGCACAAGATTCCATCTATGCCCACCAATGTCGAGTGGGGTGATGCCTCATCTTCTAAGGTATTGGGACTTGGCAAGGTTGTCATCTCTCATGATCTCACAATCGAGAAGGTCATGCTTGCTAAGTCCCTTGCATACAATTACTTTCCGTTCGTCAACTTGCAATCATGTGCTTTGCCACTTTCTTTGATATTGATACCATGGCCCTCTTGTGGAGCAAGACTATTAAAGTAGCCTTTGTTGGGCATGTCGAGTACGGTCTATATGTGATTAACTTTTCGGAGCGACCCACTAAGACCGCGACGTGCCTAATAGCTAAAGTTGATGTGGGATGGCTTTGGCATCACCGTTTATCCCATGTCAATATGAGATCTTTGCAAAGTCTTCTCAAGGGGGACCATGTCCGTGGACTAACGAATGTTAGTTTTGCTAAAGATCGTGCTTGCAGTGCTTGTATCGAAGGAAAGCTTCATGAGAAGGCTCACCCTCCCATGACTATCATTTACTCAAAGAGGCCTTTGGAGCTCCTTCACTTGGATCTCTTTGGGCCTCCATCCTTTGATAGTCTTGGGGGTAGGAAGTATTGCTTGGTGATTGTGGATGACTACTCAAGATATACTTGGGTGTATTTATTCAAGAGGAAGAGCGAGACCCAACAAATTGTCATTGACTTTGCAAATGAAGCACAACGTCAACACAATGCAAAGATCTTGACAATAAGAAGTGACAACGGCACCGAGTTTAAGAACTACACCTTGGATGAGTTTCTTAGTGATGAGGGGATCAAGCATCAATATTCCGCACCTTACACCCCTCAACAAAACGGTGTTGCGGAGAGGAAGAACCGGACGTTGATGGATGCAGCAAGGACCATGATGGCGGAGTTCAAGTCTCCATACAACTTTTGGGCCGAAGCCATCAACACCGCGTGTCATGCATCAAATCGGCTCTACCTCCGCAAGGGCTCGAACAAGACTCCATATGAGATACTCGCCGGTAACAAGCCCAACCTTAAGTATTTTCGGGTGTTCGGGTGTAAGTGTTTCATTCTCAAGAAAGGTGTTCGGTTGTGTAAATTTGAGGCTAGAGCTTATGAGGGCATGTAACATGGAGTTTGATGAGAATAACGGCTCCCAAGTGCAGCAAAGTGGCACTTGTGATGTAGGTGATGAAATTCCTCCTCAAGCCATAAGAAGAATGGGTGTTGGTTTTATCCTACCCATTGAGGAACCCCTTGTGGCCGAAGGAGAAGGACAATGCTCCACTCAAGTGGAGCCATCACCAACCCAAGGCCCACACGCTTCCGAAGAACAAAGTGAAGGCCCTCATCCTCGCGAACAAGACCAAGGGCAAGATCATGCTCAAGACGGTGTTGACACACCAAGTGATTCCCAAGGTCAAGTTCTCTCCTCCGAGCAAGTTCAAGATCAAGAACAAGCTCAAGACGTCGCTCAAGATGATCAAGTGACCGCTCCTCAACTCACCACCGAGGAGGAATTGGAGCGTCGTGCCACCAAGATTGCTTCCAAGCTCTCCACCAAGGGTCATCTCATGAAGAATGTACTTGGAAGCATTCAAAAGGGGGTAAGCACTCGTAGACAATTGTCAAACTATTGTGAACATCACGCGTTTGTCTCTTGTGTTGAACCCCAAAAGGTATATGAAGCACTCGAAGATCCGGATTGGCTTAATGCCATGCATGAAGAAGTCAACAACTTCGAGTACAACAAGGTGTGGAGATTGGTGCCAAGGCCAACTGTGACGCCCCGAGGCCGATGCGCCAGGTGTCTTCCAGTTATTCGCTATCGTTGCCATGTCATTTTCTTGCGTGTTGCATTTTATCATATCATCTTATGCATTGCATCATCATGTTTTGAAAACTTGCATCCATCCGGGTTCCCCCACTTCCTTCCGTTGTCCGTTCTGAGCCCAGACACACTTGCACGCGCCCGCGGCATGCCCGAAATATTATTTTATAAGTGGCCGGAAAATGTTCTCGGAATGGGTTGAAAGTTGGCATGCGGTGTTGTTATGTTGTTAGTAGGTCGCCTGCCAAGTTTCATCGCATTCGGAGTCCGTTTGACGCCCCAACGGATAACTATAGCGGCAATATAGCCGGTCTAACGTCGGACATTTTCGGTCCCCGAAAACTATTGCCGGGCTTTCCCTCTCTTTCCTCTCTAGTCCGTTTACACAGTCCGCTACCTACCGCCAGGTCCAACCTAACCTCTCTCGTCAGCCCACGGTCCTCCGCGCGCGCGTCCGAAAGCTGTCCCGGACCCGACCCGGGCAGTCGTCACCGTTGGATCCGGATCATCCCCAAACGTCTACAAAACATCTCTGTTTTGTTTATTATACGCCCTAGCCTATTTTTCCTGACCGTCCGATTTTGATCGGAGAGACAAGATAGCCCCTAACCTAACTAACTCGCTATATATATTAGACTAACCCGAGACCGAATCCCTAATTTTTAGGGATCCTCCTAGCTGCCGCCACCACTCCTCTTGTCTCCTCCCACCTCGGGTTCTTCCCCGATTCAAATCCTCCCTCAATTTTTCCAACCGGACCAACCACTCATCGCCTGCCCGATCCATCACCGCAGCAAGCCGCCGCACCAGCAGGACCCCGCGTCCCCGCTCCATCCCTCCTTCTCCCTGTTCATCTCGTTGCTCCCTCCCATCTCAAATCTCTTTTGTTTCTCTCTTTCTACAGGAACATGACGAGGCCATGGAAGCCGCCCTTCCGTACCTCGTCGCCGGTCCCTGCCCGCCGCAGCCGTGCCTCCCTGGACCCGCGGCTATGGAGTCGGTCTTCGTCCACGCCGCGCCTGCCTTGTCTTGCTCACCATCATCGCCGGGAGCTCCAAGCCGCCCCCAAGCTTTGCTCCATTCCATCATCTCCGCGCCAAGTTCCCTTGCTCGGACCCGCAAGCCATTCCCGCACCGACGTGCTCCTGCAGCGCGCCGAGCCACCTAGCGCCTCCACCACCCCGGCAAGCTTCGCCGCCTGACCTCGGAACGGCCGGCCTCCGTCAGCCCCGTCGCGCCTCCATGGACTTCCCCGGCCACCGCGCACCCGTCCTAGAGTTCGTCCGCCTCCCCAAGCCGCCACGAACTAGATCCGGGCCGGAGACCCCTGTTCCCGGTCGTTCCCTGCCATCGACGCCGCCTTCTTCAGGTCGCTGCGCCCGCACGCGAGGACGGTGACCGCGGCGACGAGTTTTGCCCGCGCCTGGACCCGCTCGATCCCCGTTGACCGCGCACGTCGCCCGATTGGGCCAGATCCGCGCGTGGGCCTCCTTGCCTCGCCAAGGCCCAGCACCCTGCCGGCCTCCCTTCTCCACCGACCGGCCCATAAGGCCTGGTGAGCAGCCCCCTGTCCCTGTGCACTTTTGGGCCGGCCAGATTCTGTTGGAAATATGCCCTAGAGGCAATAATAAAAGTATTATTATTATATTTCTTTGTTCATGATAATTGTCTTTATTCATGCTATAACTGTATTATCCGGAAATCGTAATACACGTGTGAATACATAGACCATAATATGTCCCTAGTAAGCCTCTAGTTGACTAGCTCGTTGATCAACAGATAGTCATGGTTTCCTGGCTATGGACATTGGATGTCATTGATAACGGGATCACATCATTAGGAGAATGATGTGATGGACAAGACCTAATCCTAAGCATAGCACAAGATCGTGTAGTTCGTTTGCTAGAGCTTTTCCAATGTCAAGTATTTTTTCCTTTGACCATGAGATCGTGTAACTCCCGGATACCGTAAGAGTGCTTTGGGTGTATCAAACGTCACAACGTAACTGGGTGACTATAAAGGTGCACTACAGGTATTTCCGAAAGTGTCTGTTGGGTTGACACGGATTGAGACTGGGATTTGTCACTCCATATAACGGAGAGGTATCACTGGGCCCACTCGGTAATGCATCATCATTATGAGCTCAAGGTGACCAAATGGTTGATCACGGGGTCATGCATTACGGTACGAGTAAAGTGACTTGCCGGTAACGAGACTGAATAAGGTATTGGGATACCGACGATCGAGTCTCGGGCAAGTAACATACCGATTGACAAAGGGAATTGTATACGGGGTTGTTTAATCCTCGACATCGTGGTTCATCCGATGAGATCATCGTGGAGCATGTGGGAGCCAACATGGGTATCCAGATCCCGCTGTTGGTTATTGACCGGAGAGTCGTCCCGGTCATGTCTGCATGTCTCCCGAACCCGTAGGGTCTACACACTTAAGGTTCGGTGACGCTAGGGTTGTGAAGATATGTATATGCAGTAACCCGAATGTTGTTCGGAGTCCCGGATGAGATCCCGGACGTCACGAGGAGTTCCGGAATGGTCCGGAGGTAAAGAATTATATATAGGAAGTGCTGTTTCGGCCATCGGGACAAGTTTCGGGGTTATCGGTATTGTATCGGGACCACCGGAGGGGGTCCCGGGGGCCCACCGGGTGGGGCCACCTGTCCCGGGGGGCCACATGGGCTGTAGGGGGTGCGTCTTGGCCTAGATGGGCCAAGGGCACCAGCCCCAAAATCCCATGCGCCTAGGGTTCCACTTAAGGGAAGAGTCCCAATGGTGGAAGGCACCTCTAGGTGCCTTGGGGGGGAGGGCAACCTCCCCTTGGCTGCCGCACCTAGGAGATTGGATCTCCTAGGCTGGCGCACCCCCCCCCTTGGCCCTCCTATATATAGTTGAGGAGAGGGAGGACTTCATACCTCAGCCTTTGGTGCTTCCCTCTCCCCTGTTACATCTCTCCCTCGTAGTACACGGCGAAGCCCTGCTACTGTGACGCCCTGCATCCACCACCACGCCGTCGTGCTGCTGGATCTTCATCAACCTCTCCTCCCCCTTGCTGGATCAAGAAAGGAGGAGACGTCATCCGCTCCGTACGTGTGTTGAACACGAAGGTGCTGTCCGTTCGGCGCTTGGTCATCGGTGATTTGGATCACGTCGTGTTCGACTACATCAACCCCGTTCTTTGAACGCTTCCGCTCGCGATCTACAAAGGTATGTAGATGCATCCAATCACTCACTGCTAGATGAACTCCTAGATGGATCTTGGTGAAACGAGTAGGAAATTTTTTGTTTTTGCTATGTTCCCCAACAGATTCGGCCCGGGACATGTTTCTTTTTCCACAGAACGTTTTTTTCTATTAATCCTGAGACTACAGATTTGCAGAAAAGTCCCTAGAGTTCATGCATATAATAACTTCAGAATTGTGCATCGGATTAAAATAAATTATATATGAAAAATGCTTAGAATTATGTGTGGATTAATAATATGCCATTTTCATCTATGTTTAAAATGCTTAAAATGTTGTTTGTTTAAATTTTTGCCCTTGCCATGCTAAAATGCTTTATTTCATAACTAAATAACGGTAACTCGGATTTAATAAACTTTATACGTAAATGGGGTGGAAAAATGCCTAGATTATCATGGTGGCTTTACTTTGCATGTTTAAAAACTCTAAAATTGTGTTTAGGGCAGAAAAGTACCAAATTCATAATATGCACATGAGGATTTTCCGGACTTGTTGTTTGTTGTTCCGGCCTCATTTAAATTTGCCTAGATAGGTAGTTTTATTATGCTTCACCTCTTGCCATGCTAAACAACATTTAATATTGTTGAGTTCACAAACGGGATCGAAGTAAATTAATTGATGTGGTGTTCCGTCAATATGTAACTCGTTGCATATTGAGCTCCACTTAATTTGTAGTATTGCTTGTTGCACTTTGCCATGCCATGCTTCATTAAACCGAACATGCATCATAATTGTTTGTGCATCATGCCATGTTTATGTGGTGGTTGTTTACTATGTTGTTTGCTTCTTTCCAGTGTGCTTCTTCGGGTTGGTTTCGATAACGTCGTGTTGTGAGGATCCGTTCGACTTCGTCTGTTTGTCTTCTTCATGGACTCGTTCTTATTCCTTGCGGGATCTCAAGCAAGATGACCATACCCTCGAAATCACTTCTATCTTTGCTTGCTAGTTGCTCGCTCTATTGCTATGCCTATGCTACGATACCTACCACTTGCTTATCATGCCTCCCATGTTGCTAAGCCAAGCCTCTAACCCACCTTGTCCTAGCAAACCGTTGTTTGTCTATGTTACCGCTTTGCTCAGCCCCTCTTATAGCGTTGTTAGTTGCAGGTGAAGGTTGGAGTTTGTTCCATGTTGGAACATGGATATTTTGTTGGGATATCACAATATCTCTTATTTAATTAATGCACCTATATACTTGGTAAAGGGTGGAAGGCTCGGCCTTATGCCTGGTGTTTTGTTCCACTCTTGCCGCCCTAGTTTCCGTCATACCGGTGTTATGTTCCTTGATTTTGCGTTCCTTACACGGTTGGGTTATAATGGGAACCCCTTGACAGTTCGCCTTGAATAAAACTCCTCCAGCAAGGCCTAACATTGGTTTTACCATTTGCCAGCTAGCCTTTTCTTTCCCTTGGGTCGGCCAACCCAAGGGTCATCTTTATTTTAACCCCCTGGGCCAGTGCTTCTCTAAGTGTTGGTCCAACCTGAGCGATGTCCGGCGCCCCCTGGGCAACCAGGGTTTATGCCAACCCGATGTCTTGCTCATCCGGTGTGCCCTAAGAACGAGATATGTGCAGCTCCTATCGGGATTTGTCGGCACATCTGGGTGGCTTTGCTGGCCTTGTTTTACCATTGTCGAAATGTCTTGTAACCGGGATTCCGAGTCTGATCGGGTTGTATTGGGAGAAGGAATATCCTTCGTTGACCGTGAGAGCTTGTGATGGGCTAAGTTGGGACACCCCTGCAGGGTTTTGAACTTTCGAAAGCCGTGCCCGCGGTTATGGGCAGATGGGAATTTGTTAATGTCCGGTTTTAGAAAACTTGACAGCTTAACTTAAGTAAAATGCATCAACCGTGTGTGTAGCCGTGATGGTCTCTTTCCGGAGGAGTCCCGGAAGTGAACACGGCGTTGGAGTTATGCTTGACGTAGGTTGTTCTAGGATCACTTCTTGATCATAGTTTCTCGAACGTGCTTTGCCTTCTCTTCTCGCTCTCTTTTGCGTATGTTAGCCACCATATATGCTAGTGCTTGCTGTAGCTCCACCTCATACCCTTTACCCTTCCTATAAGCTTAAATAGTCTTGATCGCGAGGGTGTGAGATTGCTGAGTCCCCGTGACTCACAGATTACTTCCAAAACCAGCTTGCAGGTGCTGATGATATCGTGCAGGTGACGCAACCAAGCTCAAGGAGGAGCTAGATGAAGACCTTGTTCGTTATGTTGTCCCGTTTCTAGTTGATCAGTAGAGGAGCCCAGTTGGGGCGATCGGGGATCTATAGCATTAGGGGTAGTCTTCTTTTATTTGGGTTCCGTAGTCAGACCGTGATTGTATCTGGTTGATCGTAATGCTTTATTCATGTATTGTGTGAAGTGGCGATTGTAAGCCAACTATGTACCTCCTTCCTTATTCATTACATGGGTTGTTGTGAAGATTACCTCACTTGCGACATTGCTTACAATGCGGTTATGCCTCTAAGTCATGCTTCGACACGTGGGAGATATAGCCGCATCGTGGGCGTTACACCAACGGGGAACCACAATGTCATTGGAACCAAGTGGATATTTAAGAACAAGCAAGATGCTCATGGGACTGCTATGTCTTGAGCTTGCGTTGGTTTTCCCCGAAGAGGAAGGGATGATGCAGCAGAGTAGCGTAAGTATTTCCCTCAGTTTTTGAGAACCAAGGTATCAATCCAGTAGGAGGCCACGCTCAAGTCCCTCGTACCTGCACAAAACGATAGCTACTCGCAACCAACGCGATTAGGGGTTGTCAATCCCTTCACGGTCACTTATGAGAGTGAGATCTGATAGATATAATATTTTTGGTATTTTTGGTATAAAGATGCAAAGTAAAAAGTAAAGGCAAAGTAAAAAAGCAAAGTAAGATTAAAGTGATGGAGATTGATATGATGAGAATATACCCGGGGGCCATAGGTTTCACTAGTGGCTTCTCTTAAGAGCATAAGTATTCTATGGTGGGTGAACAAATTACTGTTGAGCAATTGACAGAACTGAGCATAGTTATGAGAATATCTAGGCATGATCATGTATATAGGCATCACGTCCGTGACAAGTAGATCGAAACAATTCTGCATCTATTACTATTACTCCACTCATCGACCGCTATCCAGCATGCATCTAGAGTATTAAGTTAAAAACAGAGTAACGCCTTAAGCAAGATGACATGATGTAGAGAGATAAATTCATGCAATATGAAATAAACCCCATCTTGTTATCCTCGATGGCAACGATACAATACGTGCCTTACTGCCCCTTCTGTCACTGGGTAAGGACACCGTAAGATCGAACCCAAAGCTAAGCACTTCTCCCATGGCAAGAACTACCAATCTAGTTGGCCAAACCAAACGGATAATTCGAAGAGACTTGCAAAGATAACCAATCATACATAAAAGAATTCAGAGAAGATTCAAATATTATTCATAGATAGACTTGATCATAAACCCACAATTCATCGTCTCAACAAACACACCGCAAAAAGAAGATTACATCGAATAGATCTCCACAAGAGAGGGGGAGAACTTTGTTTTGAGATTCAAAGAGAGAGAAGAAGCCATCTAGCTACTAACTATGGACCCGAAGGTCTGAGGTAAACTACTCACACTTCATCGGAGGGGCTAGGATGATGTAGAAGCCCTCCGTGATGACGGCCCTCTTCCGGCGGAGCTCCGGAATAGGCCCCAAGATGGGATCTCATGGATACAGAAAGTTGCGGCGGTGGAATTAGGTTTTTGGCTCCTGTTCTGATCATTTGGGGGTACGTGTGTGTATATATAGGAGGAAGAAGTACGTCGGTGGAGCACCGAGGGGCCCACGAGGTAGGGGGGCGCGCCCTAGGGGGGGGGCGCCCCCACCCTCGTGACCTCCTCTTTGACTCCCTGGAGTAGGGTCCAAGTCTCCTGGATCACTTTTGGTGAAAAATCACGTTCTCGAAGATTTTATTCCGTTTGGACTCCGTTTGATATTCTGTTTCTCCGAAACACTGAAATAGGCAAAAAACAGCAATTCTGGGCTGGGCCTCCGGTTAATAGGTTAGTCCCAAAAATAATATAAAAGTGGAAAATAAAGCCCAATATAGTCCAAAACAGTAGATAATATAGCATGGAGCAATAAAAAATTATAGATACGTTGGAGACGTATCAGGCATCCCCAAGCTTAATTCCTGCTCGCCCTCGAGTAGGTAAATGATAAAAAGAGAATTTTTGATGCGGAGTGCTACTTGGCATAATTTCAATGCAAATCTTCTTAATTGTGGTATGAATATTCAGATTAGAAAGATTCAAGACAAAAGTTTATATTGACATAAAAATAATAATACTTCAAGCATACTAACAAAGCAATTATGTCTTCTCAAAATAACATGGGCAAAGAAAGTTATCCCTACAAAATCATATAGTCTTGCTATGCTCCATCTTCACCACACAAAGTATTTAAATCATGCACAACCCCGATGACAAGCCAAGCAATTGTTTCATACTCTAACTTTTCCAAAACTTTTTCAATCTTCACGCAATACATGAGCGTGAGCCATGGATATAGCACTATAGGTGGAATAGAATGGTGGTTGTGGAGAAGAAAAAAAAGGAGGGGAAGATAGTCTCACATCAACTAGGCGTATCAACGGGCTATGGAGATGCCCATCAATAGATATCAATGTGAGTGAGTAGGGATTGCCATGCAACGGATGCACTAGAGCTATAAATGTATGAAAGCTCAACAAAAGAAACTAAGTGGGTGTGCATCCAACTTGCTTGCTCACGAAGACCTAGGGCAATTTTGAGGAAGCCCATCATTGGAATATACAAGCCAAGTTCTATAATGAAAATTCCCACTAGTATATGAAAGTGACAACATATGAGACTCTCTATATGAAGAACATGGTGCTACTTTGAAGCACAATATATGAGACTCGCTATATCATGGTGCTACTTTGAAGCACAAGTGTGGAAAAAAGGATAGTATCATTGCCCCTTTTTATTTATTTTCTTTTTTTGGGCCCCTTTTTTTCTTTGGCCTTCTCTTTTTTTATTTGGGACAATGCTCTATTGAATGATCATCATCACACTTTTATTTATTTACAACTCAATGATTACAACTCGATTCTAAAACAAAGTATGACTCTATATGGATGCCTCCGGCGGTCGGTATGCAATGAATCAAGAGTGATAGGTATGAAGAAATTATGAACGGTGGCTTTGCCACAAATACTATGTCAACTACATGATCATGCTAAGCAATATGACAATGATGAATGTGTCATGATGAACTAGATGGTGGAAAGTTGCATGTCAATATATCTCAGAATGGCTATGGAAATGCCATAATAGGTAGGTATGGTGGCTGTTTTGAGGAAGGTATATGGTAGGTGTATGATACCGGCGAAAGGTGCGCGGTATTAGAGAGGCTAGCAAAGGTGGAAGGGTGAGAGTGCGTATAATCCATGGACTCAACATTAGTCATAAAGAACTCATATACTTATTGCAAAAATCTAGAAGTTATCAAAGCAAAGTATTACGCGCATGCTCCTAGGGGGATAGATTGGTAGGAAAAGACCATCGCTCGTCCCCGACCGCCACTCATAAGGAAGACAATCAATAAATAAATCATGCTCCAACTTCGTCACATAACGGTTCACCATACATGCATGCTACGGGAATCACAAACTTTAACACAAGTATTCTTTAAATTCACAACTACTCAACTAGCATGACTTTAATATTATCACCTCCATATCTCAAAACAATTATCATGTTTCAATCTTTTCTTAGTATTCAACACACTCAAAAGAAAGTTTCACAAATCTTGAATACCAAGCATATTATTATTAAGCAAATTACCATGCTATTAAGAGACTCTCAAAATAATTTAAGTGAAGCATGAGAGATCAATAGTTTCTTTAAAACAAATCCACCACCATGCTCTAAAAGATCTAAGTGAAGCACATAGAGCAAAATTATAACGCTCAAAAGATATAAGTGAAGCACATACAGCAAAATTAACTAGCTCAAAAGATATAAGTGAAGCACATAGAGCAAAACTACATAGCTCAAAAGATATAAGTGAAGCACATAGAGTATTCTATCAAATTTTAATTCATGTATGGCTCTCTCAAAAGGTGTGTACATCAAGGATGATTGTGGCATACTAAGACACAAAGACACAAATAATACAAGACGCTCCAAGCAAAACACATATCATGTTGGTGAATAAAAATATAGCTCCAAGTAAATTACTGATGGAAGTGGACGAAAGAGGGGATGCCTTCCGGGGCATCCCCAAGCTTTGACTTTTTGGTGTCCTTGGATTATCTTGGGGGTGCCATGGGAATCCCCAATCTTAGGCTCTTGCCACTCCTTGTTCCATGATCCATCCAAAGAATTCACCCAAAACTTGAAAACTTCACAACACAAAACTCAAAATAGAAAACTCGTGAGCTCCGTTAGCGAAAGAAAACAAAAGACCATTTCAAGGTACTGTAATGAACTCATTATTTATTTATATTGGTGTTAAAACTACTGTATTCCAACTTCTCTATGGATTATAAACTATTTTACTAGCCATAGATTCATCAAAATAAGCAAACAACACACGAATAATAGAATCTGTCAAAAACAGAACAGTCTGTAGTAATCTGTAGCTAGCGCAAGATATGGAACCCCAAAAATTCTAAAATAAATTTCTGGACTTGAGGAATTTATCTATTAATCTTCTGCAAAAATAATAAACTAAATATCACTCTTCAAATAAAAATGACAGCAGTTCTCGTGAGCGCTAAAGTTTCTGTTTTTTACAGCAAGTTCAACAAGACTTTCCCCAAGTCTTCCCAACGGTTCTACTTGGCACAAACACTAATTAAACACAAAAAAACAACCAAAACAGAGGCTAAATAATTTATTTATTACTAAACATGAGCAAAAAGCAAGGAATAAAAATAAAATTGGGTTTCCTCCCAACAAGCGCTATCGTTTAACGCCCCTAGCTAGGCTCAAAAGCGAGGATAGATCTAGGTATTGCCATTTTTGGTAGGCAATCCATAAGTGGCTCTCATGATAGTTTCATATGTTAATTTTATTTTTTCTTGGAAAGTGTTCCATGCCCTTTTTAATGGAAATTGAAATCTAATATTCCCTTCCTTCATATCAATAATCACACCAACCGTTCTAAGGAAAGGTCTACCAAGAATAATAGGGCAAGAAGGATTGTAATCTATATCAAGAACAATGAAATCTATGGTCACATAATTCCTATTTGCAACAATAAGAACATCATTACTCCTTCCCATAGGTTTCTTAATAGTGGAATCCGCAAGATGCAAGTTTAGAGAGCAATCATCAAAATCGCGGAAATCTAGTAAATCACACAAAGTCTTGGGAATAGTAGAGACACTAGCACCCAAATCACACAAAGCATAAAACTCATGATCTTTAATTTTAATTTTAATAGTTAGTTCCCACTCATCATAGAGTTTTCTAGGGATAGAAACTTTCAACTCAAGTTTTTCTTCATAAGATTGCATCAAGGCATCAACAATATGTTCGGTGAAGGCTTTATTTTGACTATAAGCATGTGGAGAATTTAGCACGGATTGAAAAAAGGAAATAAAATCAATTAAAGAGCAACTTTCATAATTAAATTCCTTGAAATCCAATATAGTGGGTTTAGCAACATCTAGATTTTTATTTCTTTCAATCCCACTTTCATCAATTTCATCATTAAGATCTAAATACTCCAAATTTTTAGAACGCCTTCTAGGTAAAGGAAGATAATATTCAGTTTCATCAAGATTCATATTGCCAAACAAAGATTTAATAGGAGACACATCAATAACTTTTAGATCTTCATCTTGATTTTCATAGGAATTGGAGGAACACGCTTTAATAAAGGCATCTTTGGAAGCACGCATCCTAACGGTTCTTTCCTTGCACTCATCAATGGAAATTCTCATGGCTTTGAGAGACTCATTGATATCATGCTTAGGAGGAATAGATCTAAGCTTTAAAGAATCAACCTCAAGAGAAATTCTATCAACGTTTCTAGCCAAATCATCAACTTTAAGCAATTTCTCCTCAAGCAAAGCATTAAAATTCTTTTGTGAATTCATAAATTCTTTAACACTATTCTCAAATTCAGAGGGCATCTTATTATAATTTCCATAAGAGTTGTTGTAGGAATTCCCATAATTATTAGAAGGATTACTAGGATATGGCCTAGGATTAAAATTCCCTCTATAAGCGTTGTTACCAAATTTATTCCTACCAACAAAATTCACATCCATAGATTCATTGTTATTCTCAATCAAAGTAGACAAAGGCATATCATTAGGATCAGAAGAAACACTCTTAGTAGCAAATAATTTCATAAGTTCATCCATCTTTCCACTCAACACATTAATTTCTTCTATCGCATGCACCTTTTTATTAGAAGATCTTTCAGTATGCCATTGAGAATAATTAACCATAATATTATCTAGGAGTTTAGTAGCATCTCCTAAAGTGATTTCCATAAAAGTGCCTCCCGCGGCCGAATCTAAAAGATTTCTAGAAGCAAAATTCAATCCGGCATAAAAAATTTGTATGATCATCCACAAATTCAAACCATGAGTAGGGCAATTACGTATCATTAATTTCATTCTCTCCCAAGCTTGTGCAACATGTTCATGATCAAGTTGTTTAAAGTTCATAATATCGTTTCTAAGAGAGATGATCTTAGTGGGAGGAAAAAACTTAGAGATAAAAGCATCTTTGCACTTGTTCCATGAATCAATACTATTTTTAGGCAAAGACAAAAACCAAGCTTTAGCACGATCTCTAAGAAAAAAATGAAATAGCTTCAATTTAACAACATCATTATTGACATCTTTTTTCTTTTGCATATCACATAAATCAACGAAGCTATTCAGATGAGTAGCGGAATGTTCACTAGAAAGGCCGGTGAATTGATCTTTCATAACAAGATTCAACAAAGTAGTATTAATTTCACAAGATTCAACATCGGTAAGAGGAGCAATCGGAGTGATAAGGAAATCATTATTATTGGTATTGGTGAAGTCACACAATTTGGTAGTATCTTGAGCCATCGCGACAAACAAGCAAACTAACACACAAGCAAACAAGAGCAAACGGGCAAAAGAGGCAAATAGAGAGGAAGGATAGAGAGAGAGAGGGCGAATAAAACGGCAAGGGTGAATTGGGGGGAGAGGAAAACGAGAGGAAAATGGCAAATAATGTAATGCGAGAGATAGGGTTTGTGATGGGTACTTGGTATATTGACTTTTTGCGTAGACTCCCCGGCAACGACGCCAGAAATCCTTCTTGCTATGTCTTGAGCTTGCATTGGTTTTCCCCGAAGAGGAAGGGATGATGCAGCAGAGTAGCGTAAGTATTTCCCTCAGTTTTTGAGAACCAAGGTATCAATCCAGTAGGAGGCCACGCTCAAGTCCCTCGTACCTGCACAAAATGATAGCTACTCGCGACCAACGCGATTAGGGGTTGTCAATCCCTTCACGGTCACTTACGAGAGTGAGATCTGATAGATATAATATTTTTGGTATTTTTGGTATAAAGATGCAAAGTAAAAAGTAAAGGCAAATTAAAAAGCAAAGTAAGATTAAAGTGATGGAGATTGATATGATGAGAATAGACCCGGGGGCCATAGATTTCACTAGTGGCTTCTCTCAAGAGCATAAGTATTCTACGGTGGGTGAACAAATTATTGTTGAGCAATTGACAGAATTGAGCATAGTTATGAGAATATCTAGGCATGATCATGTATATAGGCATCACGTCCATGACAAGTAGATCGAAACAATTCTGCATCTACTACTATTACTCCACTCATCGACCGCTATCCAGCATGCATCTAGAGTATTAAGTTAAAAACAGAGTAACACCTTAAGCAAGATGACATGATGTAGAGAGATAAATTCATGCAATATGAAATAAACCCCATCTTGTTATCCTTGATGGCAACGATACAATACGTGCCTTGCTGCCCCTTCTGTCACTGGGTAAGGACACCGCAAGATCGAACCCAAAGCTAAGCACTTCTCCCATGGCAAGAACTACCAATCTAGTTGGCCAAACCAAACGGATAATTCGAAGAGACTTGCAAAGATAACCAATCATACATAAAAGAATTCAGAGAAGATTCAAATATTATTCATAGATAGACTTGATCATAAACCCACAATTCATCGTCTCAATAAACACACCGCAAAAATAAGATTACATCGAATAGATCTCCACAAGAGAGGGGGAGAACTTTGTATTGAGATTCAAAGAGAGAGAAGAAGCCATCTAGCTACTAACTATGGACCCGAAGGTCTGAGGTAAACTACTCACACTTCATCGGAGGGGCTAGGATGATGTAGAAGCCCTCCGCGATGACGGCCCTCTTCCGGCGGAGCTCCGGAACAGGCCCCAAGATGGGATCTCGTGGATACAGAAAGTTGCAGTGGTGGAATTAGGTTTTTGGCTCCTGTTCTGATCGTTTGGGGGTACGTGTGTATATATAGGAGGAAGAAGTACGTCGGTGGAGCACTGAGGGGTCCACGAGGCAGGGGGGCGCGCCCTAGGGGGGCCCACCCTCGTGACCTTCTCTTTGACTCCCTGGAGTAGGGTCCAAGTCTCCTGGATCACGTTCGGTGAGAAAATCACGTTCCCGAAGATTTTATTCCGTTTGGACTCCGTTTGATATTTTGTTTCTCCGAAACACTGAAATAGGCAAAACACAGCAATTCTGGACTGGGCCTCTGGCTAATAGGTTAGTCCCAAAAATAATATAAAAGTGGAAAATAAAGCCCAATATAGTCCAAAATAGTAGATAATATAGCATGGAGCAATCAAAAATTATAGATACGTTGGAGACGTATCAGGGACCATCATTCGCAACAAGGCAAGATTGGTGGCACAAGGCTACTCCCAAGTCGAGGGTATCGACTATGGTGAAACCTTTGCTCCCATTGCTCGCCTTGAATCCATTCGTTTATTGATTTCTTATGCTTCTCATCACAACTTTAAGTTGCAACAAATGGATGTGAAGAGTGCTTTTCTTAATGGTCCTATTAATGAGTTGGTCTATGTCAAGCAACCCCCCTGGGTTCGAGGATCCCTACTTTCCCGATCATGTGTATCAACTCGATAAGGCACTCTATGGGCTTAAACAAGCCCCACGTGCGTGGTATGACCACCTTACCGAGTTGTTACAAGATCGTGGGTTTGAAGTTGGGCTAATCGACCCCACTCTTTTTACTAAGAAGGTGAAAGGGGAGTTGTTTGTATGCCAACTATATGTTGATGACATTATCTTTGGTTCCCCTAACAAAGCTTTCAATGAGGAATTCGCCGCTCTCATGACCTCAAAGTTCAAGATGTCTTCCATGGGAGAGTTGAAGTTCTTTCTAGGGTTCGAAGTGAAGAAAAGAAGAGAAGGAACCTTCATCAACCAAGCCAAATACACTCAAGACTTGCTCAAGAGATTCAAGCTAAGTGATGTCAAGCCGGCTTCCACTCCAATGCCCACCAAGTGCTAACTTGACATACATCCCAATGGTAAAGCGGTGGATCAAAAGGTTTGTTATCCGCCAAATACTTGGGGCAGTTCTGCTTCCAGTGACCAGTATGTTTGCAACAGAAGCACTCAGTCTCAGGTTTAGGTCCAGACTTGGGTTTCTTCTCATGAGCAGCAACTTGCTTGCCGTTCTTCTTGAAGTTGCCCTTCTTCTTCCCTTTACCCTTTTTCTTGAAACTAGTGGTCTTGTTGACCATCAACACTTGATGCTCCTTCTTGATTTCTACCTCCGCTGCCTTTAGCATTGCGAAGAGCTCGGGAATTGTTTTATTCATCCCTTGCATATTATAGTTCATAACGAAGCTCTTGTAGCTTGGTGGCAGTGATTGAAGAACTCTGTCAATGACACTATCAACAGGAAGATTAACTCCCAGTTGAGTCAAGTGGTTGTGATACCCAGACATTTTGAGTATATGTTCACTGACAGAACTATTCTCCTCCATCTTACAACTATATAACTTATTGGAGACTTCATATCTCTCAATCCAGGCATTTGCTTGAAATATTAACTTCAACTCCTGGAACATCTCATATGCTACATGACGTTCAAAACGTCGTTGAAGTCCCGGTTCTAAGCCGTAAAGCACGGCACACTGAACTATCGAGTAGTCATTAGCTTTACTCTGCCAGACGTTCTTAACATCATCAGCAGCATCTACAGCTGGCCTGGCACCCAACGGTGCTTCCAGGACATAATTCTTTTGTGCAGCAATGAGGATAATCCTCAAGTTATGGACCCAGTCCGTGTAATTTCTACCATCATCTTTCAACTTTGCTTTCTCAAGGAACGCATTAAAATTCAACGGAACAACAACACAGGCCATCTATCTACAATAACATAGACAAGCAAAATACTATCAGGTACTAAGTTCATGATAAATTTAAGTTCAATTAATCATATTACTTAAGAACTCCCACTTAGATAGGAATCCCTCTAATCATCTAAGTGATCACGTGATCCATATCAACTAAACCATAACCGATCATCACGTGAAATGGAGTAGTTTTCAATGGTGAACATCACTATGTTGATCATATCTACTATATGATTCACACTCGACCTTTCGGTCTCCGTGTTCCGAGGCCATATCTGCATATGCCAGGCTCGTCAAGTTTAACCCGAGTATTCCGTGTGTGTAAAACTGTCTTACACCCGTTGTAGATGAACTTTGAGCTTATCACACCCGATCATCACGTGGTGTCTCGGCACGACGAACTTTGGCAACGGTGCATACTCAGGGAGAACACTTTTACCTTGAAATTTAGTGAGAGATCATCTTATAATGCTACCGTCAAACAAAGCAGAGTAAGATGCATAAAGGATAAACATCACATGCAATCAATATAGGTGATATGATATGGCCATCATCATCTTGTGCCTTTGATATCCATCTCCAAAGCACCGTCATGATCACCATCGTCAACGATGCGACACCTTGATATCCATCGTAGCATCGTTTTCATCTCGCCAACTATTGCTTCTATGACTATCGCTACCGCTTAGTGATAAAGTAAAGCAATTACAGGGCGATTGCATTGCATAAAATAAAGCGACAATCATATGGCTCCTGCCAGTTGCCGATAACTCTGTTACAAAACATGTTCATCTCATACAATATAGCATCATGTCTTGACCATATCACATCACAACATGCCCTGCAAAAACAAGTAAGACGTCCTCTACTTTTTTGTTGCAAGTTTTACGTGGCTGCTACGGGCTGAGCAAGAACCGTTCTTACCTATGCATCAAAAACCACAACGTTAGTTCGTGTAACACCCACGATGCGGCTATATCTCCCACGTGTCGGAGCACGACTTAGAGGCATAACCGCATAGTAGGTATGTCGCAAGAGGGGTAATATTTACACATCCCATGTACTGAATAAGAAAGGAATAAAGAGTTGGCTTACAATTGCCACTTCACACAATACATAAATATAGCATTACATCATCCAGATACAATCAAGGTCCGACTACGGAACCAAATAAAGAAAGACAACCCCTAATGCAATAGATCCCCGATCGCCCCGACTGGGCTCCACTACTGATCAACTGGAAACGAAACAACAAAACGAACATGATCCTCACTAAGCTCCCACTTGAGATGGGTTGCTTCACCTGCACTGGTATCATCGGCACCTGCAACTGTTTGGAAGTATCTATGAGCCACGAGGACTCAGCAATCTCACACCCGCGAGATCAAGACTATTTAAGCTTATGGGTAGGATAGGGTAGTGAGGTGGAGCTGCAGCAAGCACTAAGCAGATATGGTGGCTAACATACACAAATAAGAGCGAGAAGAGAAGCAATGCAATGGTCTTGAACTAGAAGTGAACAAGAGGTGATCCTGAGACTACTTACGTTCAAGCAATACACCAAAACCGTGTTCACTTCCCGGACTCCGCCGGAAAGAGACCATCATGGCTACACACGCGGTTGATGCATTTTAATTAAGTTAAGTGTCAAGTTTTCTACAACCGGACATTAACAAATTCCCATATGCCCATAACCGCGGGCACGGCTTTTGAAAGTTCAAAACCCTATAGGGGTGTCCCAACTTAGCCCATCACAAGCTCTCATGGTCAACGAAGGATATTCCTTCTCCCAGGACGACCCGATCAGACTCGGAATCCCGGTTACAAGACATTTCGACAATGGTAAAACAAGACCAGCAAAGCCGCCCGAATGTGCCGACAAATCCCGATAGGAGCTGCACATATCTCGTTCTCAGGGCACACCGGATGAGCAATCCGTACAACTAAAACCAACCCTCAAGTTTCCCCGAGGTGGCGCTGCAAGGGGCTCTATTTTGGACCAACACTCAGAGGAGCACTGGCCCGGGGGGGTTAAAATAAAGATGACCCTCGGGCTCCGGAAACCCGAGGGAAAAAGGCTTAGTTGGCAAATGGTAAAACCAAGGTTGGGCCTTGCTGGAGGAGTTTTATTCGAAGCGAACTGTCAAGGGGGTCCCATTCCCCCAACCGCGTAAGGAACGCAAAAATCAAGGAACATAACACCGGTATGACAGAAACTAGGGCGGCAAGAGTGGAACAAAACACCAGGCATAAGGCCGAGCCTTCCACCCTTTACCGAGTATATAGATGCATTAATTAAAATAAGAGATATTGTGATATCCCAACATATCCATGTTCCAAACATGGAACAAACTTCATCTTCACCTGCAACTAACAACACTATAGGAGGGGCTGAGCAAAAGCGGTAACATAGCCAAACAACGATTTGCTAGGACAAGGTGGGTTAGAGGCTTGACATGGCAATATGGGAGGCATGATATAGCAAGTGGTAGGTATCGCGGCATAGCAATAGATCGAGCAACTAGCAAGAAAAATAGAAGTGATTTCGAGGGTATGGTCATCTTGCCTGAGATCCCGCAAGGAAGAAGAACGAGTCCATGAAGAAGACAAACAGACGTAGTCGAACGGATCCTCACATCTTCGGAACGAAACCGAAGCTAACGAGAGAAGTAACCCGGAAAGAAGCAAGCAACATAGTAAACAACCATCGCATAAACATGGCATGATGCACAACCAAGTATGATGCATGTATGGTTTAATGATTAATGGCATGGCAAAGTGCACAATCAATACTACAAGTTAAGTGGAGCTCAATATGCAACAAGTTGCATATTGACGGAACACCACATCAATTATTTAGTTCACTCCCAGTTAGGTACTCAACAATATTAAATGTTGGTTAAGATGGCAAGAGGTGAAGCATAACAAAACTATACCATCTAAACAATTTAAATGGGGCCGGATATAACAAACAACAAATCCGGTAAATCCCCGTATGCATTTAGCAAATTAATGCAAACAACAATTTTAAACATTTTAAAAGTTATTATCATGATGCGGATGACATGCAAGTTTTATGCAAGTTTTAAGAAAATGTTGACATAAGCATATTATGAAGCATTTGTCATCGTGGCGGAAACGAAAGGGATGCCACGACAACGACAACAGAAATGGTGCCACGGCAACATTCCAGTTCTGGCAACTCATTGAGACGTCGGTGCAAAAGAAAATGTGGAGGGAGCATGCAAAAGATGGTGGGGTGATCCCGGTTACCGGGTTCCCACGGGTCGACGACGGTGACAAGGCAAAAGAGGGGCAACATGCACCGACAATTCGAGCATGGAGCAAGCACGAGCATCTCATACATCACACATGCATTCTCTCGGGGTTACACCTTCGAAGCGTGCGTTATCGGAGGGGTTCGAGTTCGATGCGGTGTAGGGGAAGTAGACGTTCTCGGGACATTAGTAGTGGAAGTAGTCGTTCTCGCACGCTCTAGGGTCGACGGTAGAGGTTCTCGCGATCTCGACGATGGTAGTGGTACATGTTTATCGTAGCATGAGTTTCCGTAGATGATCGGGGTCACGGCTATGAACTTGATGCATCGTTGAGCTTGGCATCCGAGGAATTCCACGTAGTCGTACACGAGTCATAGTCGAACTTGACGGTTCCGTTACACGGTTCTTCGAAGACGGTAGTTTTTCTCGGTTCGGAGACGAGCTTGACGGATCCGAGGGCTCCGGACATCGGGGTACTTGGCGCAATGCCGTGTAGTCGTACACATTCCGTAGATCTTCATGTCATCGGTGTCGGGGTACTTGGGGTCTTTGGACTTTCCATTCCCGTTCTTGCGACGACAGTCGTTCACGTTCGTTCGGAGAGGTACTTGGTATTGCGAAGAGGTACTTGGCGGTAGTGGTACTTGGCGCAAATCCACGAAGACGGCAGGCAACGAGCAGTGACGCGGTGAACCGACGCAGCAACGCAGGCGGGTGCTCGAGCAGGACTTGGCACCGATCGTCGTCCTCGCGTACTCACACGACAAAAGCAGGGGACGGTGGCGGCGCCGGGCTTGAGGAGGCCGAGGTCAACAAGCAGTGACGCGGTCGATAGCAGCTTAGCTGGAACAGGGGAACGATGGAGGCGCAGGAACGGCAGGCCTCCGGCGTGGCAGGGATCTCAGGTGGCTGCGGCTGGATGGGTTCGAGCACTGCTGTGGGGAGCTCCTCTCCCGTATGGCACGTCGCGCGAGGCTGAGGCCACCGGAAGGAGGAGGTCAGGAGCTGCTCGAAGCATCAAGGGGGAGGCCATGGCGCTTGGAGCTCCTGTTGGCGGCAACGAAGAGAGGCGGTGGCGCTCCTGGCAGATGACGAACAGGGGAACGATGGCAGAGAATGAAGCAGCGACGAGGCGGAGCAGGGGCCAGCGACGAGGCAAGACGACGAGGAGGAGCCTGCGAGGGACCCTGGCAGGGAGTGAGTGGAGGGCGGCGCTCGATCCTCGGGCACGAGCGGGGAAGGAGAGGTGGCCGTGGTAGGTTGAGGGCAGCGCTCGGCGGCGGTAGAATTGGATGCAGGGTGGCGAGCGATGGAGGGTTGACGGGAGGAGGAAAGGGATCGGGCACAGGGGCTCTCATGGCGTGTGGAGTGAGTGGCGGCGCAAGGGAAAGGAGATGGGGATCGAGAGGGAGAGAATGAGAGGACAAGGGTCGGGCTAGGTTAGAGGAGAGGGACTAGGCTATTGCCTCCCGGAGCAGATGGGCCTTAGAGGCCGGCCCAGTAGAGAAAAGGGGCTGCGCCTAGGCGCAGATGGGCCTAGATCTTGGCTGGGATCTCTCTCTCATTTCCTATTTCCTTTAACAGAAAAGCATATAGAGAAGAAAAAGAAGAGAGGGGTTTAGGGAAAGAATTTGCGCACGAGGGTAATATTTCTGGACTCACAAAAAATGTGAGGAATTAAATAAAATGGCAAGAGGATTTTTGGAGAAAAATAGATTCGCACATGTTGAATTTAATCAACATGTTTGAATTTTTAAACCCATTCGAAAGGACTCTAAATGGGCTGAGATTTTTAGAGGAGCCTCGATAAAAGAGTTGAGAAATATTGGCAAGGTTTGAAGGTCAAACTCGAAGAGAACAGACATGGAAAATATTTTGCACGTGTGTTATGGTAAATTCCAAAGGAAGGAATATTTATTATAGCTCCCTAATATCAGGAGGATATGTTATAAAGAGAATCACCATGTGAATTCCCTCGGTTTAAATGGACCGAAGATCCATGCAATTTATTTAGTTGAGTTGGAAAGATTAAAGACATGATGACATGATGCAATGCACATGATGCAATGATGAATACAACAAGCAAAAAAAAACAAATCACACAACGAATCTCGGAAACCCTGGAAGGCATCTGAAGCTCCGGCCTTGGGGCGTTACAACACTCCACCACTACAAGAGGATCTCGTCCCGAGATCTAGAATGACACCGGAGGAAAAACGAAAGAGGAAGAGACGAGATAAAATTAAGTTGCTTCTTTGACAAACGAGTGAAACCAAAGAACCTTGAAAGGTTAAACCATTTCGAGAAAAGAATACAATGAAGATGAACAAGGTTGAAAACACTCCGTTAGAAAAGAGGAACAAGGAACATTACGGGAACCTTGTAGGTTGAAAGACATAAGAAAAGGGTTACGATGGACAAGAAGTACATGCAAGCACTCCGGTTGAAACGAGATAAATAAGGAACGATAAAGATAAATTACGATAACACTCCGGTTAAAACAAGATAGAGAAGGAAAAAGAATGATATAATTTGGACAGCACTCCGACTATAAATGGAAAGAATTCAACATGAACTAGACAAGATGAGAGGATACTTGATGAAATCAGCAACACATTGCCTCCGGAACAAATGTAAGAATGGAATCAAAAGAATGGAGAAGAAGACCACATCTTCTACCTCAAATGAGATTGGAAAATCATCTTTAGGAGAAGGGTCGAATGGAGTTGTAGGAAATCCAACAACGAAAGAACATGGTTGTAGTGGGCTTATGGAGCACCTCTCAAAACTATGAGGTGAAATTCCGCCACTAACGGAAACAAGATTGGATTGATAAGAACAAGGAGAGGAGAAACTTATTTCACTGGGAGGATAAATGAAGAACTTGGGTCATTTATAAGCACCATAAATAGTAACAATCCTTAGGGAAAACTTTAGGTGAAATATAACCCAAGATAACTCCAATGAAGAGATTGATGGGTTGCAAAGGATCTCCTGAACAAAGAGAAAACGATGGGTTTAATATCTCATTCTTAACAACTTGCGAATCATGAAACACGAAGTGAAATTGTCAAGAATGACATAAGACCACTTCAAAAGATAAGATAGGAAGAACTGCACTTCGGAATGCAAGATGAAGAATACTTGAACTCCTCTGAAAAGAATCTCGATGAACACTTCGAGAAGGAATTAAATCCTTTATGAACCAACATGTAAAGCCTCCATGAAGAACTCTGGTAATAAAAGAATGATCAAACGAAAGGAAAGAGAAGTTGAAAACATAAGGTGAAGCCTTGCGATGATTAGATGGATATGATGAGAGCTTGTAACTTCCGGAACAGAAAAGATGAACCAATTGAAACTGAGAATTACTTCATCGCGAACAAACTCCGGAAGAATGAATCCATCATTTGGATGAAGCAAGAATAAGGATTATGTTATGCGTATCCTTCACCAATTTAAATTGATGACAAGCAACGGATTTGGCATACTACTTATTCTCGTTGAAAAAGGATGAAGATAGATATAGCGCAACTTGAGAAGGTCTTCAACGAACCACCGGTAGGATTGAAGCAACGAATAAATTGATATGATAGCCAAGGAATAAAACTCTTGAATGAACCACTGTAAGGATTAAACATGAAAGTACCAAAAGCACAATTCACCGGGAAGAATTGGAAAACGAAAGAAGATACTTGGGGAAATTTAGATACAAGAGAATGAAGAGATCATGAGCTGATTAGATAATACTTGAATGATGCACCGGAAATATTTGGATAACAAGAGCTAAAAGCTGGAATGAATAATTCTTAGATGATGTGTTCCGGAGAAAAGCAAACTGAAAAGACTCCTGAATTGCTCCGGGTGAGTGAAAAGAATTCTCACAATCGAAAACAACTATTAGAGGATGGCATGAAGCTAGAACCATGAATCTTGAGAGAACGGGCCAAGATTTGAGAGAAACTCTTCTACGATCTACAAATGTTGAGAATGACGATGAGAAACACCACCATGAATCGCTGAGATACTCCGGGATGAAAATTAGAAAGGTTGAACCAACGATGAAAAGAATTTGAAAGATCTAGGATAAAGACATTTGACTGATGATAACTCATTCTTACGTCAAACTTTGAAATGAATTTGAGAATAACTCCGGGAAAATAGAAGAGTCAGGTAAGATCCTGGAAAAAGACCTGTGGGTTAGGGCCCACTCAAAAGAAACACCGTTGAAGAGATTGCTTGAAAAGAGAGATTGCACCGGTTGAATTAAATGGCTTGAATGAGATAACAACCTCGAAAAAGCTTGAACGAAAGCAGAGTGGAAACACGAATCTTCGAGATATCTTCAGCACTCTGGAACAATTGAATAGCAAGAAGTGGATGGTTAAGAGGTGCACCGGCATGAGAAAACATTTGAAATGAGGAAAGGATATGATCAACAAAGCTTGACTTGAAACCACCGGAGAAGAAAAAGAACGAAAAATGATGAACTTGTAGAGCATCTTCATGAGAACCACCGGCTAAGAACATTGACGGAAAAGAATGGAGAGACTTCGCATCAATAAGATGGATACTTGATTAAGAAAACCGAGTCCTTGAAGAAACAAGGGTGGGAGGGCGGGAAAACAAAGGCATCTTGGGACGGAAGAAATGAGCACCATTGAGAAGAACTGATAATTGATCTTGCGGATGTTGAAAATGATCGGATCCACTTGAAGAGGAGCACACCGGTTGAGAAGAAATTGAGATGGCAAACTCGAAGATCAAGAAGGCTTTGTATTCACATAGGAGTATGAGAACACCGCTTAGGAAAGGTATGGAATCAACATTTGACTTCGAAGCAACTCGAATACCACAACTCAAAACAAAACAAAGTATTGGCTTGCAGAATAAGCCGGAACAAACATATGATAGAGATTTCGTCCGAAGTTTTTGTGGTGGGGCCCACACGGGCTCGATCGTACAACACCATCATGTACAAGGCAGTGCACATGACATACGAAGCGTCCCCGAGTCAGCATAGCCAAGGACTCTTTAAGACACAATGAGACCACTATAAAACCAACCGTGGATAGGCGGACCACTAGACGTCGAACCACAATCTCATATCATGCATCTGTCGGAAAGATATCCTAGGAGCTACTTGAATTCCCACTTATAAACTCCCGAAACTTTCCGGTTATGCAATCAGGTGTTGGGGATACAGGGGAAGCATAATATCTCACCCAAAACTAACAAATCCTACATCCAGCTGTATCCATCCTTCAACACATAACCAAGAAACCTTCGGAAATCATTTACCTCAACCTTCGAAAAGCATATGTTATACGAGTTATGGCAATACTCCCGAACTCCCGCCCCAGTACTGGGTGGCATTGAAGTTATCTCACCAACAACTGCATAAAAGAGATTTTCGATGTCGGCGAACTCAGGTATTCCAGAACTGCAACGATAAAATTGTGACGACAACACCTCGGAGCTCAACTCCCCGGGACACTGCCACAACCCCTAAATGTCAGGAGGCACCAAGAATAATGTTCTCGTCACAAGACTATCAGAACGATTCCAAGATACCCGTGTGATGCTAAAAAAATTTCATGAAATTTGAGGAGAGAAGAGTCTACGTCAGGAGGCCTCACCAGAGCGACGAAGGGACTGAGGAGTAAAAAGAATCCTACTCTCCGATATATATAATCCTATAAGACTCAAAACATTTCCTTCTAGACTCAACAACACCGGCGATTCGATCAAGCAGGGGGCTCCTAAGTGAAGGAAGGCTCTGATTACGAACTTATAACACCCACGATGCGGCTATATCTCCCACGTGTCGGAGCATGACTTAGAGGCATAACCGCATAGTAGGCATGTCGCAAGAGGGGTAATCTTTACACATCCCATTTACTGAATAAGAAAGGAATAAGGAGTTGGCTTACAATCGCCACTTCACACAATACATAAATATAGCATTACATCATCCAGATACAATCAAGGTCCGACTACGGAACCAAATAAAGAAAGACAACCCCTAATAAAATAGATCCCCGATCGCCCCGACTGGGCTCCACTACTAATCAACTGGAAATGAAACAACACAACGAACACGATCTTCACTGAGCTCCCACTTGAGCTGGGTTGCTTCACCTGCACTGGTATCATCGACACCTGCAACTGTTTGGAAGTATCTGTGAGCCACGAGGACTCAGCAATCTCACACCCACGAGATCAAGACTATTTAAGCTTATGGGTAGGATAGGGTAGTGAGGTGGAGTTGCAGCAAGCACTAAGCAGATATGGTGGCTAACATACGCAAATAAGAGCGAGAAGAGAAGCAATGCAACGGTCGTGAACTAGAAGTGATCAAGAGGTGATCCTGAGACTACTTACGTTCAAGCAATACACCAAAACCATGTTCACTTCCCGGACTCCTCCGGAAAGAGACCATCACGGCTACACACGCGGTTGATGCATTTTAGTTAAGTTAAGTGTCAATTTTTCTACAACCGGACATTAACAAATTCCCATATGCCCATAACCGCGGGCACGACTTTCGAAAGTTCAAAACCCTGTAGGGGTGTCCCAACTTAGCCCATCACAAGCTCTCATAGTCAACGAAGGATATTCCTTCTCCCAGGACGACCCGATCAGACTCGGAATCCCGGTTACAAGACATTTCGACAATGGTAAAACAAGACCAGCAAAGCCGCTCAAATGTGCCGACAAATCCCGATAGGAGCTGCACATATCTCGTTCTCAGGGCACACCGGATGAGCAATCCGTACAACTAAAACATCCACTATGAGCAATCCGGGTGCCACGACAACATTCCAGTTCCGGCAACTCATTGAGATGTCGGTGCAAAAGAAAATGTGGCGGTAGCGTGCAAAAGATGGTGGGGTGATCCCGGTTACCGGGTTCCCATGGGTCAACGACGGTGACAAGGCAAAAGAGGGAAACATGCACCGACAATTCGAGCATGGAGCAAGCACGAGCATCTCATACATCACACATGCATTCATTCACGGGTGGTTGTCTCGGGGTTATACCTTCGAAACGTGCGTTATCGGAGGGGTTCGAGTTCGATGCGGTGTAGGGGAAGTAGATGTTCTCGGGACATTCATAGTGGAAGTAGTCATTCTCGCACGCTCTAGGGTCGATGGTAGAGGTTCTCACGATCTCGATGACGGTAGTGGTACATGTTTATCGTAGCACGAGTTTCCGTAGATGTTCGGGGTCATGACTATGAACTTGATGCATCGTTGAGCTTGGCGTCCGAGGAATTCCGCGTAGTCGTACATGAGTCATAGTCGAACTTGACGGTTCTGTTACACGGTTCTTCAGAGACGGTAGTTGTTCTCGGTTCGGAGACGAGCTTGACGGATCCGAGGGCTCCGGACATCGGGGTACTTGGCGCAACGCCGTGTAGTCGTACACATTCCGTAGATGTTCATGTCATCGGTGTCGGGGTATTTGGGGTCTTCGGACTTTCCGGTCCCGTTATTGTGACGGCAGTCGTTCACGTTCATTCGGAGAGGTACTTGGTCTTGCGAAGAGGTACTTGGCGGTAGTGGTACTTGGTGCAAATCCACGGAGACGGTCTTGGCAGGCAACGAGCAGTGACGCGGTGAACCGACGCAGCAACGCAGGCGGGTGCTCAAGCAGGACTTGGCGCCGATCGTCGTACTCGCACGGTGGCGGCGCCGGGCTTGAGGAGGCCGAGGTCAACAAGCAGTGACGCGGTCGATAGTAGCTTCGCTGGAACAGGCGAACGATGGAGGCGCAGGAACGGCAGGCCTCCAGCATGGCAGGGATCTCAGATGGCTGCGGCTGGATGGGTTCGAGCACTGCTGCGGGGAGCTCCTCTCCCGTATGGCGCGTCACGTGAGGCTAAGGCCACCAGAAGGAGGAGGTCAGGCGCTACTCGAAGCATCAAGGGGTCGGCCATGGCGCTTGGAGCTCCTGTTGGCGGCAATGAAGAGAGGCGGTGGCGCTCCTGGCAGATGACGAACAGGGGAACGATGGCAGAGAATGAAGCAATGACGAGGTGGAGCAGGGGCCAGCGACGAGGCAAGACGATGAGGAGGAGCCTACGAGGGACCCTGGCGGGGAGGTAGTGGAGGGCGGCGCTCGATCCTCGGGCACGAGCGGGGAAGGAGAGGTGGCCGTGGTAGGTTCAGGGCGGCGCTCGGCGGCGGCAGAATTGGAGGCGGGGCGGCGAGCGATGGAGGGTTGACGGGAGGAGGAAAGGGATCGGGCACGGGGGCTCTCATGGCGTGTGGAGTGAGTGGCGGCGCGAGGGAAAGGAGATGGGGATCGAGAGGGAGAGAACGAGAGGACAAGGGTCGGGCTAGGTCAGAGGAGAGGGACTGGGCTATTGCCTCCCGGAGCAGATGGGCCTTAGAGCCCGGCCCAGTAGAGAAAAGGGGCTGCGCCTAGGCGCAGATGGGCCTAGATCTTGGCTGGGCTCTCTCTCTCTCTCTTATTCCCTATTTCCTTTAACAGAAAAGCATATAGAGAAGAAAAAGAAGAGGGGGGTTTAGGGAAAGAATTTGCGCACGATGGTAATATTTCTGGACTCACAAAAAATGTGAGGAATTAAATAAAATGGCAAGAGGATTTTTGGAGAAAAAATAGATTTGCACATGTTGAATTTAATTCAACATGATTGAATTTTTAAACCCATTCGAAAGGACTCTAAATGGGCTGAGATTTTTAGAGGAGCCTCGATAAAAGAGATGAGAAATATTGGCAAGGTTTGAAGGTCAAACTCGAAGAGAATAGACATGGAAAATATTTTGCACGTGTGTTATGGTAAATTCCAAAGGAAGGAATACTTATTATAGCTCACTAATATCGGGAGTATATGTTATAAAGAGAATCACCATGTGAATTCCCTCGGTTTAAATGGACCAAAGATCCATGAAATTTATTTAGTTGATTTGGAAAGATTAAAGACATGATGACATGATGCAATGCACATGATGCAATGATGAATGCAACAAGAAAAAAAAACAAATCACACAACGAATCTCAGAAACCCTGGAAGGCATCTGAAGCTCCGGCCTTGGGGCGTTATAGTTCGTCAAGTTAGTGTTGTTTTAACCTTCGCAAGGACCGGACATAGTCACACTCGGTTCAACTAAAGTTGGAGAAACTGACACCCGCCAGCCACCCGTGTGCAAAGCACATCGGTAGAACCAGTCTCGCGTAAGCGTACGCGTAATGTCGGTCCGAGCCGCTTCATCCAACAATACCGCCGAACCAAAGTATGACATGCTGGTAAGCAGTATGACTTGTATCGCCCACAACTCACTTGTGTTCTACTCGTGCATATAACATCTACGTAATAACCTCGCTCTGATACCACTATTGGGGAACGTAGTAATTTCAAAAAAAATCCTACGCACACACAGGATCATGGTGATGCATAGAAACGAGAGGGGATAGTGTGTCCACGTACCCTCGTAGACCGAATGCGGAAGCATTAGCACAACGCGGTTGATGTAGTCATACGTCTTCACGATCCGACTGATCCAAGTACCGAATGCACGGCACCTCCGAGTTCAGCACACGTTTAACTCGATGACGTCCCGCGAGCTCCGATCCAGCAAAGCTTCACAGGAGAGTTTCGTCAGCACGATGGCGTGGTGACGGTGATGATGATGCTACCGACGCAGGGCTTCGCCTAAGCACCGCTACGATATGATCGAGGTGGATTATGGTGGACGGGGGCACCACACACGGCTAAGAGATCAATGATCAATTTTTGTGTCTATGGGGTGCCCCTGCCCCCGTATATAAAGGAGCAAGGGGGAGGAGGCGGCCGACCAGGGAGAGGCGCGCCAAGAGGAGGAGTCCTATTCCCACTCCCACTAGGAGTAGGACTCCTCCTTTTCCTAGTAGGAGTAGGATAGGGGGAAGGAAAGGGAGAGGAGGAGAAGGAAAGAGGGGGCCGACCCCCCTTGCCCTAAACCAATTCGGTTTGGGCCTTGGGGGGGAGCGCCCCACACTCCCCTTGCTGCCCTCTATTTCCACTAAGGCCCATGTAGGCCAATTAAGCCCCCCGGGGGGTTCTGGTAAACCCCAGTACTCCGGTATATGTCCGAAACCTTCTGGAACCTTTCCGGTGTCCGAACATAGTCGTCCAATATATCGATCTTTATGTCTGGACCATTTTGAGACTCCTCGTCATGTCCGTGATCATATACGGGACTCCGAACTACCTTCGGTACATCAAAACACAAAAACTCATAATACCGATCGTCACCGAACTTTAAGCGTGCGGACCCTACGAGTTCGAGAACTATGTAGACATGACCGAGACACGTCTCCGGTCAATAAACAATAGCGAAACCTGGATGCTCATATTGGCTCCCACATATTCTACGAAGATCTTTATCGGTCAAACCGCATAACAACATACATTGTTCCCTTTGTCATCGGTATGTTACTTGCTCGAGATTCAGTCATCGGTATGTCAATACCTAGTTCAATCTGGTTACCGGCAAGTCTCTTTACTCGTTCCGTAATACATCATCCCGCAACTAACTCATTAGTTACAATGCTTGCAAGGCTTATAGTGATGTGCATTACTGAGTGGGCCCAGAGATACCTCTCCGACAATCGGAGTGACAAATCCTAATCTCAAAATATGCCAACTCAACAAGTACCTTCGGAGACACCTGTAGAGCACCTTTATAATCACCCAGTTATGTTGTGACGTTTGGTAGCGCACAAAGTGTTCCTCTGGTAAACGGGAGTTGCATAATCTCATAGTCACGGGAACATGTATAAGTCATGAAGAAAGCAATAGCAACATACTAAACGATCGAGTGCTAAGCTAACGGAATGGGTCAAGTCAATCACATCATTCTCCTAATGATGTGATCTCGTTAATCAAATGACAACTCATGTCTATGGTTAGCAAACATAACCATCTTTGATCAACGAGCTTGTCAAGTAGAGGCATACTAGTGACACTCTGTTTGTCTATGTATTCACACATGTATCATGTTTCCGGTTAATACAATTCTAGCATGAATAATAAACATTTATCATGATATAAGGAAATAAATAATAACTTTATTATTGCCTCTAGGGCATATTTCCTTCAAGAATGCCTCTTTATTGAGTGAAAAATCTAATCTGGCTCATATGAACTGCTCAAGCACCAATATTTAGGCCTGAATATATTTTTATTTCCTGTCATGTGGTAGATCCAAAATTATAAGATGAGTCTGTGAAACCTATTTTTCAGCACTTAGCAAATTTTCCACTTCGGATCTATCCTTTCAATATCTATGTAGGCAGTTTAACTCAGAAAATAATAACCCACCAGGTACCATTACTCCCCTCTTAAACCGCCAATTGCTCATCTCTGCAACTTGATGATGTCAATCTCTGGTTTAACACTTATGCATGCCCCAACACTTTCTGCCTTTTAACCTTTAACAGATTAACCATGAATCTTTAAACCGGCACAAACCTTCTTTCAGGCTTATTGGATAAATGGCCAAGTCCTTTTATTCTTGCAATTGGGTTCAATCCTGGGTTACAGAAGAAGAACTGAACGGGTATGTTGCCACTGGCGCTTTAGCCAAAAAGGAAGACATCCACTGGAGAGCCCCCGGTCCTGAAAATCCTCCTGAACCCAAGGAAGTGGAAGTGATCATTTTTGTTGACCACCTGAGTCGAGGATTCAGCCCTCCCGGATCAAAAAATTTCCGTGATGTGCTTCATTTCCTCCAACTTCACCCTCAAGATATTGGACCTAACTCTGTATCCAATACTTGCAATTTTCAAGTGTTCTGTGAAGCTTACCTGCAAGAAGAGCCCATGGTCGAACTGTTCAGAGATTTTTACTATTTAAACCGCCTTACAGAATTTGTGGACGGGCCCAATACTGAACTTGGCGGGGTTTCAATCCAAAAGAGAAAAGATGTCAGCTTTCCTCATGCTAACCATCATAGCCACCCTAAGGGCTGGAATCAAACTTGGTTCTAGTGCCAAGATACATCTCCAGCTGGTGAGAATCCTCTGCCGGGTTACCGAGCTCACCGGCTTACCAGTACACATCCACTCCCCCAGAGACTCACTGCAAAGGAACGGGCCAAGTATGCACCACAACTTTCAAAGCTCAGAGCCTTTGTGGCGAATGGTTTAACAGGCGTTGACTTTGTCCGTTGCTGGGTCTCTTGGAGTATTTTTCCCTTAAGCCGTCGCCCTGGTTTAATGTGTGGATACATAGGGGACATGAAAGACCCTCAACACCACACTGATATTCAGCTGACTGATGCTGAAATTACTAAAGCCGTCAAGAAAATGCTGAATGAACCGGTGGCCGAGTGCAGCAAGACGGGGCTTAGTCTGTTCTGCGCTTCAAATAAACTGCCAGCTGTAATTTTTGCCTAACTCCTGCTTAATCCATACTCTTGACACTCCCTTACTATCTTTTCAATTTTTAACAGGGTGATGATCTGTTCTGGAAGAAGAAGCCGCAGGATAAACCGGCCAAAACAGCTCGTCCCAAGACCAAGGCCAAGAAGCCCGCCAAGAGGAAAACCGCCGAATCTACCGAGTTAAACATTGATGATGACAATGATAACCCAGAGTCAGAGGTAGCACTTGACTCACTTGGCTCCTTTTTCATACACCTCATTGACAATGACTATTATCAGGATGATGCTGAAGCTAGTCGTGCAAGTGATGCAGAGGTAATTATTCTTTCATCTAGCTCAGAAACTCTGCCCACGCAGAAAACCCGACATGCAAGCCAGAAAGTAAGATTTTCTCACCCTCTAGCTCACTTGGATCCAAACTTTATTTTGAAGAAACATCAACACGAAGCTCGCCGCACAACCTGGCACATCGACCATGTGGTAAATTCTTCTGGTTTACCGAACACGATGGTTCGTAAATGCCGCCCAGAGGTGTCTTATACTTCTGACACATGTTATCCCAAGGCGGGTTACTTCTGACAACCTCTTAATCCGTCTGATTCAAATTATCAGGGAACTTATCATTCTTCCTCTGGCGAATCAACAGGAACACAAATTCCAACTCTCATAACTGTTCCTGGGTAAGCATATTCAATTGACCCTTCATATCTTATACTTGATCTTTGTACTGACCTGATCTACACTTATTATTTTCAGGGCCCAAGCCAGAGCCAGTAAACGGGCCAAAGTGAATAAGCCAGCTGATGATAGCATTCCAACTGATCCGGATAAGACCCCGAAACAGTCTAATCCAAATACTGAAGCTATTCTTGATGATCCGGCACCGCAAGATCATGAAATCTTAGTTGAACATATGGAATTTGACCCGATGATTGATGCTGATAAACCCAAGCCCAACGAAAGTTGCTGATGACAACATTGACGATGTTATGGTCACTGGTGTTAGTTATACAGCCCCAGGCAACCCCACTGCTCTATCAAAACATAGTGCCAAAGAAGAATTTTCTGCTATTGACAAAGGGAAGTGGAAGGCAGACTTGGAAAGCTATGCCCACCTCAGCGCCCAAGATATTTATTCTGGGTTTTTAAACCGTTTGTACACAAACCGTGACTATGAAGTCGGTTTACTGCATATGATGAAGGAGCGATATGAGGTAAATGTTGTTAACTCTGCATAAATATTCTTCCCTTAGCCGCCAAGTTTATTGAACATAATAGAATGGAATGTTCTGTAAACTTCCAAGAACTATATAGAACAACTCCAGTAGCCCCCAAGGCCTAAAACTCAAGTGCTTTCACGGGCCGCACAGCCGTTGAGTTAAACCTTTATACCTTATAAGCCAGACCTCACACAGCCAATCGTCGTTTTAACTTTGACAAGTTCAGGGTCTGTATAAGATTGACTTGTCAAAAGTACGGCGGGTCGTTCCAGGATTACCTGGGCGGAGTGGCAGACTTGAAAAGGCAGGATAACCCAGGGTTTTAGGTGAATACACCTGGCTTCCAAGCCTGGCTTTTAAGCCTATTACAAGGGTTATAAAAACTCTTTGTTCTTTAGAACAAGGAGCCCCCAAGCAATATTTTTGAGCTGTGCTCAATGGGCGCCTATGTTTGAGTTGTGCTTTTGCAACAGACTCTCTTTGGTCCCTGTTAACCTGGGTAGAAGCCCCCAAGTCTTTTTGTGGCCAATAAGACGGATCAAAGGGTAATCATAACTTTGCTCTATAAAGAAAAAGCCCCCAAGTGACCAAAAACTCGTTGTTTTAAAGAAAAAACGATAGAGGCCCTGCTTTAGTAGGGATGCCGGTGTATTATATTGATCATAATATGTACATTGTCAAAAATATGTACATCAGAAGAGCTAGTGGCTCCAGTGTAGTAAGGCCGAAGATGAGCAATATTCCACGGCCGGCGGGTCTCTTCCTCTGACGTGCGTGAGTCCTTGTGGTCTCGAACATCGATAAGGTAATAGGATCCATTGTTCAGATTCTTGCTGACCACAAAGGGTCCTTCCCAAGGTGGGGATAACTTGTGCATATCAGTCTGATCCTGGATAAGCCGGAGGACCAGA
The DNA here is from genome assembly GCF_056163025.1 of Triticum urartu. NCBI lineage: Eukaryota > Viridiplantae > Streptophyta > Magnoliopsida > Poales > Poaceae > Triticum > Triticum urartu. The sequence continues at coordinate 640,171,032 of NC_141875.1, forward strand.
TCGCCTTCTTGGAAAGTTCTGGTTTTCTAACGGCGCAGATCTTGCTGGTAAATCGCCGAACGAGCCGCCACGATGTCACGTTCCTCATCCAACAGGTCAAGTGCTTCCTGACGTTGTTTTTCATTGTCAGCTTCAACATAAGCCGCCACACGAGATGAGTCATGACGGATGTCACTAGGGAGAACCGCCTCTGCTCCGTAAACCATAAAGAAAGGCGTGTAACCCGTAGACCCGTAGGGGGTGGTATTAATGCTCCATAACACGGAAGGTAACTCCACCCAACAACCCGGCGTCCTCTATAAGGGAACCATAAGCCGGGGTATGATGCCTTTAAGGATATCTTGATTAGCTCTCTCAGCTTGACCATTAGAATGGGGGTGAGCCACTGATGATACATCAAGCCGGATATGCTCACGTTGACAAAATTCTTCCATAGCACCCTTGGAGATATTAGTGCCATTGTCTATTATAATGCCGTGTGGAAAGCCAAAACGGAAGATCACCTTTTTCATGAATTGAACCGTCGTTGCTGCATCACACTTACTGACTGGCTCTGCCTCTACTCACTTAGTGAACTTATCAACCGCCACCAAAAGGTGGGTCTTCTTATTCTTGGATCTTTTGAAAGGTCCAACCATATCAAGCCCCCAAACTGCAAATGGCCAAGTAATTGGAATCTTCTTCAATTCTTGAGCCGGCACATGGGCTCGTCGTGAAAATTTCTGACATCCATCACACCTGCTGACCAGGTCTTCAGCATCAGCATGAGATGTTAGCCAATAAAACCCATGACGAAAAGCTTTAGCCACAAGAGACTTTGAACCGGCATGATGACCGTAGTCTCCTTCATGAATCTCACGCAGGATCTCACGGGCCTCTTCTAGAGAAACACAACGTTGAAAGGCCCCTGTAACACTGCGGTGATGCAGCTCTCCATTGACAATTGTCATTGACTTAGACCGTCGGGTTATCTGCCTGGCTAAGCTTTCATCCTCAGGTAACTCGCCCCGAGTCATATAAGCCAAATAAGGGACTGTCCAATCAGGAATTACATGAAGAGATGCCACCGACTGAGCTTCTGGGTCAGGAATAGCCAAGTCCTCCTATGTAGGTAACTTGACCGATGGGTTATGCAAAACGTCAAGAAAAAAATTAGGCGGCACCGGTTTACGTTGAGAACCCAACCGGCTTAAGGCATCAACCGCTTCATTTTTTCTCCGATCAACATGCTCAACTTGATAACCTTTGAAGTGACCAGCAATAACATCCACTTCTCGTCGATAAGCCACCGTGAGTGGATCCTTAGAATCCCAAGTACCAGAGACTTGTTGAGCCACCAAATTTGAGTCACCAAAGCACCTAACCCGGCTTAAGTTCATATCCTTAGCCATCCGAAGACCGTGGAGCAAGGCCTCATATTCAGCTGCATTGTTAGTGCAAGGGAACATCAAAGGGAGAACATAACAAAATTTATCACCTCGAGGGGAAGCGAGCACAACTCCAGCCCCCGAGCCCTCCAATTGCCTGGACCCATCAAAGTGAATAGTCCAATACGTGTCATCTGGCTTTTCCTTAGGCATCTGCAGCTCTGTCCAGTCATTGATGATATCCACCAGCGCCTGAGACTTGATGGGCATGCGAGGCATATGTTTCAAATCATGAGGACCAAGCTCAATGGCCCACTTGGCTATCCGACCTATGGCTTCTCTGTTCTGAATAATGTCCCCTAAAGGAGCAGAACTAACCATAGTGATGGGATGACCCAGAAAATATTGCTTAAGCTTTCGACTGGCCATGAACACCCCGTATACAAGGTTCTGCCAGTGCGGATATCTCTGCTTGGACTCAATAAGCACCTCGCTGATGTAGTAAACCGGCCTTTGAACCTGATATTCCTTGCCTGCCTCCTTCCGTTCCACCATAATAGCCACGCTGTGTAACACCCCGGATGTAACTTTCCCAATTTGTACTCCAACTCTTGTCGTTTCCGGCGTTAAGTTATATTTATTCCTCGGGTTCGGATCTTTGTCTCCGTGTGTTGTTTTTCTTTTTCGTGCATCTCATATCATGTCATCTCGTGCATTGCATTTGCATACATGTTCATCTCATGCATTCGAGCATTTTCCCCGTTGTCCGTTTTGCATTCCGGCGCTTCGTTCTTCTCCGGTGGCCATTTCTATCTTTCTTTCGTGTGTGGGGTTCAAACATTTCCGGATTGGACCGAGACTTGTCATGCGGCCTTGGTTTACTACCGGTAGACCGCCTGTCAAGTTTCGGGTCATTTGGACTTCGTTTGATACTCCAACGGTTAACCGAGGGACCGAAAAGGCCTCGTGTGTGTTGCAGCCCAACACCCCCCAAATTTGGCCCAAAACCCACCAAACTCAGCTCCATGTCCTAGATCGTTCGATCATGATCGCGTGGGCGAAAACTGCACCTCATTTGGACTCTCCTAGCTCCCTCTATGCCTATTTAAACACCCCCCCATTTCGGATCTCGTCTTCCTCCCCGTCCTCCTCCTAAAAAAAAACAGATCAACCCCGCCACCGACGGACGTGTCTGGATCCGACCGGACAGCGTCCACCCGCCGCCGCCATCCAACCCGCCGCCGCCACGTGTCCCCGCGGGACCAGTTCGCCGCCGCCACCGACGCGGGCCCGAGGCCCAGCGCCGGCCCCCGAGGCCCGATCCGCCGCCGCCTCCTCCTTCGTCCGAGGCCGCCGCCGCCCGACGCTCCGCCGGCCGCCGCCCTCGTCGCCGGCGCGCCCCGCCGCCTCCTGCATCGGCGCCGGCCGCCGCCGCCCCTCGCCGGCGCGCGGGCCGCGTCCACCGCCGCCGGGCGCCGCCACCGGCCTCCCCCGGTCTCCCCGACGCCGCCCCGGCCTCTCCCCGCCGCCTCGCCGGCCTCCCCTCCTCCACCGGCTCCGGCGACGAGCTCCTCCGGCGACTCGTGCTACAGTGCCTCGGCCGCCTCGTAATCCGTGCCGCTGGATCTAGATCTGGGTTGACCCCTCTCCCCCGAAACCCTAATTTTTATGCGATGTTTGACTGCTTATATCTCCGCAACCGTAGCTCCGTTTTGGGCGTATGATATATCAAAATCTTCGTCTCGACATGTACATAATTTCATTCCATTGCATCATTTGCATTTGAGGTCATCTTGTTGCCCAAAATGCTGTTAGAAGGAGGCTTCGTGAGTTAAATTGCAGATCCGTTAGTTCATCATGCACTTTTGTCATTTTTGCCATGTTTAATCCGTGCATGATATGCCTGTGCCTCTTTGGGATGAATTGTTAAGCATTTTGTCTTCTTTCCAGAGGTGCCACCCATGCATTTTTAGGGTGTGTGTGTTGTCTTGTGCAAGCTTGCAAAGAGAGGTACCTGAGATTGTTGATTTCAGGGACTTAGTGATTTTCACTAAGTCTGGGATATTTTAGTTCATGATGCTATATGTCCAGCTTGTTTCCTAGTGATCCGTGCCTCTTTTGTGGATGATCAGTAAGGGAGTTTTGATATTTATGTTATGCTCTATCCATCCATGTCTTTGTTTGCATATATGGAGTGCTCTAGGTTGACTCAAGCGAGCTCAACTTTTGCTTCGTTGTTAATCTGGGCAGATCGTCAACTTGTTTGTGATTTTGCCGATGCTACCGTTAGTGTTCCATGCATGCTATGCCATTGCTCTTGCCATGTCGAGCTTGTATTTTGTGCCTTCTTAATGGATGTATGCTTTCCTTGCTATGACTTGCACCATGGTGAGTGCATCGAGCTCGTTTACATGCCTTCGTGAGTTAAATTTCTGCATGTCTCAGTTTTCACTAAGTCTGAAAACTGATTGTGTTCGAGCTATGTTCGTGAGCTCGGTAGAGTATTTTGTGAACCCTTTTGGCCCCAGGTCACTTTGAGTCTTTTGTTAAGCTTGTTGAGTAGCTCCATTCCATGTTCTTACTTGTCATGTTCAGGTCATTTATCATGTTGTTTTGCTGCTCCGAAGAGAGCATCGTGATCTGAAATTTCAGACTAGCGTTAATTTCACTAAGTCTGGAATCTGTTTTGCATATTCATTTTTGCCATGCTTGTTTGAACCTCTTAATGGATGAATTTGCCTGTGGCTCAGTGCTAGTGTTTTGTTAACCATCTTGTGTACATCACTTCCATGTATTTTGTTTTCATGTTTGGTGGCTGTAGCATGTTCTTCTTGCATTTTGCATCCCGCATCGCATCCCGCATAGCATATCATCATTTCATCATATTGCTTGGTCTTGCACGTGGTTGATTGTATCCTTGTTGCTTGTTTGTCTTGTTTGGGTAGAGCCAGGAGACGAGTTCGCTACCGAGGAGCCCGTTGAGTTTGCTTGTGAGGATCCAGTCAACTCTGACGACTGTGCAGGCAAGATGATCATACCCTCGAAATCACTACTATCTTTGCTATGCTAGTTTGCTCGCTCTTGCTATGCCAATGCTACGATGCCTACCTTTTGCTTGTCAGCCTCCCAATTGCCATGTCAAACCTCTAACCCACCATGTCCTAGCAAACCGTTGATTGGCTATGTTACCGCTTTGCTCAGCCCCTCTTATAGCGTTGTTAGTTGCAGGTGAAGATTGGAGCCATTCCTTGTTGGAACATTTATTTACTTGTTGGGACATCATTATATTGCTAGGTTATCTTAATGCATCTATATACTTGGTAAAGGGTGGAAGGCTCGGCCTCTCGCCTAGTGTTTTGTTCCACTCTTGCCGCCCTAGTTTCCTTCATATCGGTGTTATGTTCCCGGATTTTGCGTTCCTTACGCGGTTGGGTTATAATGGGAACCCCTTGATATTTCACCTTGATTAAAGCTTTTCCAGCAATGCCCAACATTGGTCTTACCATTTGCCACCTAGCCTTTTTTGTTCCCTTGGGTTCTGCAGACTCAAGGGTCATCTTATTTTAACCCCCCCGGGCCAGTGCTCCTCTGAGTGTTGGTCCAAACTAGAGCACCGTGCGGGGCCGTCCCTCGACAACTTGGGTTACGTTGACTCCCGTATGCTTAGCTTATCCGGTGTGCCCTGAGAACGAGATATGTGCAGCTCCTATCGGGATTTGTCGGCACAGTGGGTGGTGTTGCTGGACTTGTTTTACCCTGTCGAAGTGTCTTGAGTTACCGAGATACCGAGTCTGATTGGAATGTCTTGGGAGGAGGTCTATTCCTTCGTTGACCGTGAGAGCTTGTCATGGGCCAAGTTGGGACCCCCCTACAGGGATTGAACTTTCGAAAGCCGTGCCCGCGGTTATGGGCAGATGGGAATTTGTTAATGTCCGGTTGTAGATAACTTAAACCTTAATTAATTAAAATGGATCAACTGAGTGTGTTGCCGTGATGGCCTCTTCTCGGCGGAGTCCGGGAAGTGGACACGGTGTTGGAGTAATGCTTGCGCAGGTTGTTCTTCTAGATTCTCGCTCGTGCTTTGCCTTCTCTTCTCGCTCTCATTTGCGTATACGTTAGCCACCATATATGCTAGTCGCTTGCTGCAGCTCCACCTACACTTGCCTTAACCTTCCTATAAGCTTAAATAGTCTTGATCGCGTGGGTGAGAGATTGCTGAGTCCCTGTGGCTCACAGATACTATAATTCCAGATGCAGGTCCAGGTGATTCCGCTCCAGGTGACGAGTACGAGTTCAAGTGGGAGTTCGACGAGGACTCTCAGCGTTATTATGTTTCCTTTCCCGATGATCAGTAGTGGTGCCTAGTTGGGGTTATCGATTTAGGGCCTTGTTGCATGTTGGGGGGTCTTTTCTATTTTGGCACCGTAGTCGGGCCATGAGTGATTTGTATGATGGATGTTATTTATGTACTTTGATGTGACGTGGCGAGTGTAAGCCAACTACGTTTCTCCCCTTTATATTATTTATGTACATGGGATGTGTAATGATTTCCCGACTTGCGACATTGCTTTCAATGCGGTTATGCCTCTAAGTCGTGCCTCGACACGTGGGAGATATAGCCGCATCGAGGGCGTTACAAGTTGGTATCAGAGCCTTCCCCGACCTTAGGAGCCCCATTGCTTGATCGTTTTTAGCAGCCGAGTTGTGTCTAGAAAAAAATGTTTTGAGTCCTTAGGAATTATATATCGGAGAGTTTAGGAATTCTTTTTACTTCCCAGTCTCCTCATCGCTCTGGTACGGCATCCTGACGTAGAGTTTTGACTCTTCTCTTCTCAAATTTCACTAAATTTTTTTTAGGATCACGCGAGTATCTTGGATTTGTTCCGATGGCTTATGATGAAAATACTGTCTTGGTGCCTCCTGTCAGGGGTTTAGTGGAAGTGTCCCGGGGAGTTGAGCTCTGAGGTGTTGTCATCATAATTTTATCGTTGCAATTCTGGTATACTTGAGATTTGTGCGCGACATCGAAAATCTCCTTTATGCAGTTCGTTGGTGAGATAACCTCGACGCCACCCAGTACTGGGGCGGGAGTTCGGGAGTATCGCCATAACTTGTATAACGGATGCTTTTCGAAGGTTGAGATAGATGGTTTCCGAAGGTTTCTTGGTTATGTGTTGAAGGATGGATACAGCTGGATGTAGGATTTGCTAGCTTGGGTGAGATATTATGCTTCCCCTGTATCCCCAACACCTGATTGCATAACCGGGAAAATTTCGGGAATTTCATAGGTGGGAATTCAAGTAGCTCTTAGGATATCTTTCCCACAGATGTATGATATGAAATTGGGGTTCGACGTCTAGTGGTTCGCCTATTCACGGTCGATTTTACAGTGGTCTCGTTGTGTCTTAAAGAGTCCTTGGCTATGCTGACTCGGGGACGCTTCGTATGTCATGTGCACTGCCTTGTACATGATGGTGCTGTACGATCGAGCCCGTGTAGGTCCCACCACGAAAACTTCGGACGAAATTTCTATCATGTATTTGTTCCGGCTTATTCCGCAAGCCAACCCTTGGTTTTATTTCGAGTTGTGGCATTCGTTTTGCTTCGACGTCATATGTTGATTCCATCCCTCGTTGTTGTACCCCTTCTACCTGATTCTTCGTGGCTTCGCAATTTAGGAATATGTGACCACTTCAAGAGAAGTGCATTCGTTCATTTTGTTCGGATGTGAAGAATTTATGTTGCAATTATCATTCCGTTGGATTCAGCTTCAATATTTGTCTATTTGTGTGCTAATGGTGGTCAACCTGTTCAGGATGGCTCCCGCTAAGAGCACCAGTCAGAACCAGAATCAAGATCTGCCACCGCCTCCACCTCCTCCAGAGGCATGGCAAGCTGTGATGGCCGCAACCAATGCAAACACTCAGCTGATCATGCAAATTATCCAAGAGCGCAATCAAGGCAGTCAAGGGAATCAAGGCAGCAATCAGAGTCACTTTGCTACACTCAACCAGTTCCTTGCTAACGGGCCAAAGACTTTCAGTAATTGTGTTGAGGCAACCGATGCTGACGATTGGCTTGTGGATCTGTGTAAGCATTTCGAGTGCAGCAACGTCAGGCCTGAGGACTTTGTGAAATTCGCTTCCTTCCAACTCAAAGATCAGGCTGCAGAGTGGTTCCAGCAGTACAAGGATTCCAGAGGTGGACGTGTTATCACTTGGGATGATTTCCGTCAAGATTTACGCGCTCATCACATTCCTCAAAGTGTGGTTGAGAGCAAGCGTGAGGAATTCCGCAACCTGAAGCAAGGTTCTTTGTCAGTCTATGACTACAACAAGTTGTTCCAGAAGCTCGCCCGTTTTGCCAAGCAGGATGTTCCTGATGAGAAGAGCATGATCTATCAGTTCAGGGGTGGTCTTCGTGAGGAAATTCAGCTCGCTCTTGTCCTCTTTGAGCCGTTGAGATACGATGAGTTCTACAACATGGCACTGAAGCAAGAAGCTGCTCAGTTGAAGTGTGATGCTTCCAGGAAGCGAGTCAGAGACACTACACCTTCTTCCTCTACTCAAGTGGCCAAGCAGCAGAAGTATTGGCTTCCTCCTCCTCCGTTCCGTCAGCCGTATCAGCAGAAGAGCAAAGGTGGCAGTGGTTCTTCCCACCCACCCAACCCAGGCTTTCAGAACAAGGCTTTGTCTCAAGCTCCAAGATCGAGTGCTCCGTATCACCGTCCGCTTTCAGAGGTCACGTGCAACAAGTGCCAACAGAAGGGTCACTATGCCAACAAGTGTTTGAACCAGAGGCGTCTTCCTCCTCCTCCTCCTGTGAGATCGGCAAGTACAGCTGTGGTCAAGCATAACCCCAAGCATGCCAAGGTCAATTTGATGAATGCAGCTCAGGCAGAGGACTCGTCAGATGTGATCATGGGTAACTTTCCAGTTAACTCTTTTCCAGCAAAAGTTCTTTTTGACTCTGGTGCATTGCATTGTTTCATGTCAAGATCATTTGTTTCCAAGCATGACTTCATTTCACAAATGTTGGGTAAACCTATGGGAGTGGTTTCTCCGGCTAAGTCTATGAGGGCTACTTCAATAGTTCCGGATGTTTCTATCATGTTGGGTGATTTCAAGTTTCTGGCTTCTCCAATGATTCTTGGTAACTCGGATATTGATCTTATTCTCGGGATGGATTGGCCTTCTAAGCACAAGGCTCATCTTGATTGTGCAGCCAGACAGATTCAATTGACTCATTCGTCTGAGGATGTAATAGTCTTTGCCGCTCGGGATAATACTATCCGTCTGTTTTCTCTCAATGCGAAGGGTGAATTGGATGCCATCTCGCAAATTCCAGTCGTGTGCGAATATCCAGACGTCTTTCCAGAAGAGCTCCCAGGAATGCCTCCGCACCGGCCAGTTGAATTCGTTATTGAACTTGAGCCTGGCACGGAACCTGTGTGCAAACGTCCTTACAAGCTCGGACCTGAAGAATTGAAGGAGCTGAAGAAGCAACTCGATGAGCAAGAAAGATTGGGTCTCATCCGGCCTAGCACTTCTCCGTGGGGTTGTGGAGTTCTTTTTGTGAAGAAGAAGGATGGAACGGACCGACTTTGTGTTGATTACCGTCCAGTGAACAAGAAGACCATCAAGAGCAAATACCCACTTCCCAACATCAATGAGCTGTTCAAACAACTCAAAGGTGCCCAAGTATTCTCCAAGCTTGATCTCCGTATGGGTTATCACCAGATTCGCATTCGTGAAGAAGATATTCCCAAGACAGCATTCAGAACAAGCTTTGGTTCATATGAATACACTGTCATGTCTTTTGGCCCCGCCAACGCTCCTCCGACGTTCTCTCGCATGATGAACTTCATCTTCAACGCCTACACCAATGACTTCGTTTTGGTCTATCTCGATGACATTCTGGTTTTCTCGAAGAACAAGGAAGATCATGCCAAGCACTTGCGTTTGGTTCTCGATAAGCTCAGGGAACATCAGTTCTACGCCAAGTTCTCCAAGTGTGAATTTTGGCTCGATGAGGTTCTTTATCTTGGTCATATCATCTCTGCCAAGGGCATTTCCGTGAATCCCGAGAAGGTATTCGCAATTGTGAATTGGGAACCTCCTCAGAACGTGAAGCAACTCCGCAGTTTTCTCGGTCTCGCAAGCTATTGCCGAAGATTCGTTGAGAACTTTTCCAAGATCGCGAAGCCTCTCTCAAATCTTCTTCAGAAGCACGTCAAGTATGTTTGGTCTCCAGAGTGTGATATTGCTTTCAACACTTTGAAAGAGAAGTTGATCACTGCTCCAGTTCTGACTCCACCTGATGAATCCAAGCCATACGAGGTCTTTTGTGATGCCTCTCTCCAAGGTCTTGGCGCAGTATTGATGCAAGAGAAGAAAGTTGTTGCTTATACCTCTCGCCAGTTGAAGCCTAATGAGAAGAACTACCCCACTCATGATCTCGAGTTGGCGGCAGTTGTGCATGCTCTTTAGCCTTCTCCCCGAACCCGGCTTATGAACCGGCTTAATGCCGCAATACGACCCGTCAGACGTTGCACATCATTGACACACGCCGGTTTAGCCAGAGAAGTGATGGCTTTGATCTTCTCCGGATTAGCTTCAATGCCCCTATTAGACACCAGAAAGTCCAAGAGCTTGCCTGTTGACACACCAAAAACACACTTGGCCAGGTTAAGCATCATTTTATAAACCCGGATATTATCAAATGTTTCCTTCAAATCGTCTACTAATGTCTCCTTCTTTCTGGATTTCACCACAATATCATCCACATAAGCATGAACATTGCGCCCAATCTGATTATGAAGGCAATTCTGCACACATCTCTGATAAGTCGCCTGGGAACTCTTGAGCCCAAAAGGCATAGACACATAGCAGAAGGCTCCAAAGGGAGTTATGAAAGCTATCTTCTCCTGGTCCTTAACTGCCATTTTGATCTGATGATAACCAGAGTAAGCATCCAAAAAGCTCAAACGCTCACAACCCGCTGTAGCATTGATAATCTGATCAATACGAGGGAGAGCAAAAGGATCAGCCAGACAAGCCTTGTTTAAATCCGTGTAGTCCACACACATACACCAAGTGTTCTTCTTCTTAAGTACCAGCACCAGGTTAGCCAACCACTCAGGATGAAACACCTCAATAATAAACCCAGCCACCAAGAGTCGGCCTACCTCTTCACCAATGTCCTTACGCCTCTCTTCGTTGAAGCGACGAAGAAATTGCTTGACCGGTTTAAACTTGGGATCAATATTAAGAGTGTTGTCGGGGATATAACCCGCGGTATAAACCGCCAGGTGTATGACCCGGCTAGAGCTTGGCGACTCACTGGCGACCCGCTTGGACCTGGCGGTTTATGATTCATCGGTGACCCGGCGGGTGGGTCAGATGGACGACAAGGCCCAAGGCCCAGCAGGCCGGTTCATGTGATGGTGGGCCGGCTTAAGAGGAAAGCATAAGGAATAGTCCCTTACAAAGGAAGCAAGACTAGGACTCCACTTATAGAGTAATCCTAAACCTACTAGGACTAGTCATGTAACCCGCCCCTTCAACATATATAAGGAGGGGCAGGGCACCCCAAGAGGGACGGAAGATAATATATAGGGCTAGACTCAATAAGGAGAGATGGCTTATGCGGCGACTCCATGAGGATCATAATGAGACCTAGCCACAAACAGCATGTAGGGCTATTACCGGATGATGTTTTCCGGGGCCCGAATCTATCTAAATTCGTGTCTTGTGTGTTGCCTCTCTCGTCCCGATCAACCCCTCTCAAGCTACCACATAGATGCATTGGCCTGACGACTAAGTCCTCACACTAGGACATCTGCCATGACAAATCCACGACAGTTGGCGCCCACGTGGGGCTTGCGCACGGTGGTGATGAGTTCTTGGAGGGATCTCTCCTAGGGTTTGAGAAGCTCGCGATTTTGTCGGATGAGGAAGAACTGACAAGTTCATTATTTGTGATCTGGAACATGATTAACTTTGCGGCCGGCATGAAACAGTCGCACAGGTTTAAATTTAGATCTGGGAATACAAGTTGAAGAGAAATTAGGGTTGCGCTGTGCACACCCGAATGACCCATCAAAATCAGATCGATTTTTCACTGTGTCGCTGCTAGAAGCCAAGTCGGACAGGATTTTTTGCGCTGCAAAGTCGCTACAAATCATATCCTCATTGTTTGTTTTTGGAGCTATGAATGAAGAAGATCGCATCCAGAGCATCTGACATATGCGAGTTCGCTTCAAATCCCGAGCTCATATGAAGATGAACCATCACACAAAATTGACAGGGTACTAGATGCAAGTATGCAGGTACTCAAATCCTCAAGGGAAAATTACCATAAGAGAAAAAAAACACGATCCGGAAGATACGACGCGGGAATCAAAACCAAGAACGAATCAGAAGAAGACTGGGACGGGGGTTGGATTCGGTCTCTGCTGACCATAACCACGTTCCGAGCCGCCCCCACGCGGACCTCGCGTCCAGCTGCTGGCCTCCACCGGCGCGCCACCGCTGTCAAGTTACCATCGCCAGTCGCCGCGGTGCCTGACTCTCCTCAGGTCACCTACCGCAAGTCGCCGTTGCGGGCGCGCTGACCGGCTCCTAGGCTATACTTTGAGCCGCCTCAGCTGCTGGCCACCTCTGAGCCGCCACTCCGAATGGCTGTCGCCTTTGCCCGCTCCGCCGTCTGCCTTGGGCCGCCCCGGTCGAGCCGCAGTCGCCTCCCCCTCTGCCAAACCTCGCACCGTTCAAGCCGCCATCTCGAATCGATCAAGCTCAACCTCGTCAATAAGCCGCTGGCACCATGGCCTTGTTGAACCGCCAACTGTGACTCCGCTTCAGGTCAGCATCCTCAACCCGCCGCCTCGGGCTACTCCGAGTTAAGCCGGATCTCTATTGCAGCCTGCCTCATCCTCGGCTTGCGTGGCCAGTCCACCTCCCTGTCGAGCCGCCGTTGTGGCCGCAGCCGGCCGGCTTCCAAGTTCCACTACAACAGCAAGTCAGCAAACGAGCAAATGAGGCATCAAGGGCATAGTACGGGAAGACCAAAAATCAATTCATCTACCGGGCACTAGTCTTTGCTTCTTGTGCATTGAAGGAAAATAGAACAAAAAGAAGACGAAGCTTGAGGGAAGTTCTTCACAAGTATTTTATGCGCTGCTTGCCAGTCTATTCTGGGTCAAACCCGCTGAGGGAGTCTAGGATTAGGGGGTATCCGGACAGCCGAATTATATCCTTTGGCCTGACTGATGGACTATGAAGATACAAGATTGAAGACTTCGTCTCGTGTCCAGATGGGACTCTACTTGGCGTGGAAGGCAAGCTAGGCAATACGGATATGTGTATCTCCTCCTTTGTAACCGACCTTGTGTAACCCTAGCCCCCTCCGGTGTCTATATAAACCGGAGGGTTTTAGTCCGTAGGACACAATAACATACAATCATACCATAGGCTAGCTTCTAGGGTTTAGCCTCTCTGATCTCGTGGTAGATCTACTCTTGTACTACCCATATCATCAATATTAATCAAGTAGGGCGTAGGGTTTTACCTCCATCAAGAGGGCCCGAACCTGGGTAAAACATCGTGTCCCCCGCCTCCTGTTACCATCCGCCTTAGACGCACAGTTCGGGACCCCCTACCCGAGATCCGCCGGTTTTGACACCGACATTGGTGCTTTCATTGAGAGTTCCTCTGTGACGTCGCCAGAAGGATGGTATTACTGTTGGGGGAGCTTTGGCTGTCGGCCAAACTCTCTGGCTAGGCGATTTCATCATGACCGCCTGTTCGGCCGCCGCGCCGACGATGACTTCTCGGGTCATTGAAAACAGCCTCCACGTTAAGTCGGCACTCGCCGAACAGATGGATCCGGTGGAGCTCGCCTCCATAAAAAAGCTCTTGGATCGCATCGCCGCCCTGGGAGTCGCTACAGACTATGATCGGATTGGGCTTAAACCCGATCAAAGGGAGATTAACTCTCTGCCGGTCACCCATCATATTGCAGTGGTGGAGGAACAATGCGGCGACCTCTCCTCCATATTGAGGACCAACTATGTCCGGATTCCTGAGCTCTCCGAGCCGGATACCCGTTCGCGGGAGGACATCATCCAATCCCAGAACTTAGAGTCACGCAGCGGGCCAGGATTATCGGGCAACACCCCAGAACCAGAATTCCCAAAACTTGAAGTTCCTCGGCCCCTGGATCCTAGATCAGGTAAGGGTTCGGATTCAATACCACCCACCCACCCAAACATAAGCGATCTTTCCCACATCAGGCAAGAGCCCCAGGAAACAGTACATCACTATTGGGCCAGATTCCTCCTTGCGATGAACAAGGTTAAGGACTGTCACGAGGAAGAAACAATCTTATTTTTCTGCAATAATTGCATGGACAAACGAAAGTACTGTGCGATGGAAAGTACCTGGAAAACCGAAACAAACTTTTGGGATAATCCGGCCCTAAATATGAACCCAGTCCGAAATAAAAGGGTGCACTATCAAAAGACACCCGGGTCAACTACCAAAAAGCAAAAACTCTCTATAGGGCATGGAACCGTACTAGAGGGATGGCTCAATGGACCCTGCAAAATTCATAGTACAGCGGATACAATACCAACGCACAGCCTTAGAGCATGTTGGATACTCCGGCAGGTGGCCAAAAGTGGTGAGGATCTTCTTATCCCAAATGCCACAGAGCACCATCCCGTGGATAACAATACGGTGTTAACAGTCTTTGAGACATTTGCGTCAAATAATAGGCGCAAGCGAACACTCCGCACCATGGCCGAAATCTGCCACGTAGCAGCAATAAATCCATGGAGTGACACGGCTATTACCTTCAATGCCAGTGATGAACCTAAATTCCGAACAGCACGAGCACTAGCCGCACTGGTCCTCAGTCCAATTGTGGATGGCTTTCGACTCACCAAGGTACTCATGGACGGCGGCAGCGGATTAAACCTCATCTATGAGGAAACCCTTCAAAAAATGGAAATAGACTGGAACCGCATCGAGCGAAGCAGCACAACCTTCAGAGGAATAATCCCCAGTCGGGAAGCGCGCTGTACAGGCAAAATCACACTAGATGTGGTGTTCGGCACGCCCGAGAATTATAGGTCCGAAGAGATTACGTTCCAAGTGGCCCCGTTCAGTAGCGGTTACCACGCCCTGTTAGGGCGGGAGGCGTTCACAATCTTCCAAGCCATACCCCATTACGGGTACATGAAGCTCAAAATGCCCGGGCCTAACAGAATTATCACTCTTGCTAGTGATCCGGACATAGCACTCCGCGCCAAAAACAAGACAGCCGCACTGGCCCTCGAGGCATTATCCGAAGCCCTAGCGGCTGAGGAACTGACTGTGCTGCGCTCCACGGTGAACAGGGACGATGTGATACTCGACAAGAGATCCAAGTCCACCTCCTTTAAACTGGCGGATGAAATAGTCAAATTCCAAGTCCATCCAACGGACCCTACAAAAACAGCTTCCATCGGGGCACAATTAACCCCTGACGTAGATGCCGCATTACGAGAGTTCCTACGCGAGAACTGGGACATTTTTGCCTGGCACCCTTCAAACATGCCAGGAATCCCACGCAGGCTGGCCGAGCACAGCCTCAATATTCTAAAGGAATTCAAGCCGGTCAAGCAGGCTCTTCGGCGTTTCTCTGAACCTAAGAGACAAGCCATGGGAGAGGAACTAGCCAAGTTATTGGAGGCCGGATTCATTAGAGAAATAAAACACCCGGACTGGCTAGCAAACTTGGTGATGGTACCAAAGAAGGATAAATCCTGGTGCCTTTGTGTCGATTTCAAGGACCTCAATAAAGCTTGCCGAAAGGATCCCTTCCCCTCCCCCGCATTGATCAAATTATCGATGCCACCGTAGGACACGAGTCATGGTGTTTCCTCGACGCATACTCCGGTTACCACCAAATCAAGATGGCGGAGTCCGACCAAGCCGCAACGGCATGCATCACACCATACGGTCCCTTCTATTTCAACACAATGCCTTTTGGGCTAAAAAAACGCCGGCGCAACATATCAGCGCATGATTCAGACATGTCTGGAGAAACAAATCGACAAAATAGTAGAGGCATACGTAGACGATGTGGTCGTCAAAACCAAGCACGTCGACTCTTTGATAGATGACTTGAAGCTCACATTCGACAACCTCCGAACATACGACATCAGGCTCAATCCAGAAAAATGTGTTTTCGGCATACCAGACGGAAAGCTCCTGGGTTTCATTGTCTCCAGTAGAGGTATTGAAGCTAATCCGGCCAAAATCCAAGCTTTGTCACAGTTGGCTACCCCAACAGACCTCAAACAAATCCAGAAGTTAACTGGATGCGTGGCGGCTCTAAGCCGCTTTATCTCCCGCTTAGGAGAAAAGGCTTTACCCCTTTATCGCCTCCTTCGGCGCACTGAACACTTTGAGTGGACGGACGCTGTCACAACCGGATTGGAAGAAATAAAGGCCATTTTGGCAACCAACCCAATCCTGGCCACGCCAAACATCGGTGAACCAATGCTGTTGTACATTGCGGCAACTCATCAAGTTGTAAGCGCAGTGCTCGTTCTCGAACGAGATGTTGCCGGACATAAATTCCCTCTTCAAAAGCCGGTATACTATGTATCCACTGTCCTCACTCCATGCAAATCACGGTACCCACATTATCAAAAGATAGCCTGTGCGGTATTCATGGCATTCCAGAAGCTGCGACACTACTTTCAAGAGTGTTCGATTACAGTAGCCTCGGAAGTGCCACTTAATGATATTATAAACAACCGCGACGCTACGGGCTGGATTGCTAAATGGGCCATTGAGCTCCTCCCATTTGACATAACATACAAACCTCGACGGGCCATCAAGTCGCAAGTATTGGCCGACTTTGTCGCCGAATGGATGGAGGCCGAACTCCCTAAAGAGTACGGTGCATACTCCAATTGGATCATGCACTTCGACGGTTCTAAAATGCTGGCTGGTCTAGGGGCTGGCGTCGTCCTGACGTCCCCAACCGGAGATACCGTTCAGTACGTACTGCAAATATTGTATACAGACTCCAACAACGCAGCCGAATACGAAGCTCTGTTGCATGGTCTTAGGATGGTAGTCTCCATGGGCATTCAACGCCTGGAGGTGCGTGGGGATTCAAACCTTGCAATATCCCAAATAAATGGAGACTTTGATGCCAAGGATCCGAAAATGGCGGCCTACCGAAAAGCCGTCCTAAAAATGTCAGCTCGGTTCGAGGGACTCGAATTTCACCATGTGGCTCGGGAAAACAATCAAGCGGCGGATATCCTCGCCCGCATCGGTGCAAAACACGACGCGGTCCCCCCCAACATATTTCTGGAAAGGCTGTTCAAGCCATCCGTAGTATGGGAAGGGGACACCGGTAACAATTGTCCGGACCTGGCGAAAATGCCCGATACCAAATACTCTGACACAATCGGAGGCTCCGCCACCGAAATAACACCTTCAGCCCACGTAATAATGGCCATTATCGCCCCGTGGACAGAACCATTCCTGGCCTACCTAACTAGGCAGGGACTTCCAGAGGACCAAAATGAGGCACGCTGCATAGTGCGGCGATCTAAGGCCTACAGGGTCCACGAGGGAGAATTGTATGAAAAAGTACTACCGGAGTCCTTCAAAGGTGCATCTCCGAAGAGGAAGGGCGGAACCTTTTGGAAGAAATCCAAGCCGGACTCGGCGGTCACCATGCCGCAGCTCGGGCTCTTGTAAGCAAGGCCTTCCGTACATGATTCTATTGGCCAACGGCCCGGGCAGATGCACATGACTTGGTCCAACGTTGCGCCAGTTTCCAGCTCTTTGCAAATCAAAGCCACATGCCACCCACCGCCCTCCAAACAATCCCCATTATGTGGCCCTTCGCAGTCTGGGGGCTTGACATAGTTGGACCCCTTAAAGGGGAACCCACAAGAAAAAAAATACTTACTGGTCATGGTGGATAAATTCACCAAATGGATAGAGGCCAAACCTGTTAAAACAACTGAATCCGGACCAGTGATAGACTTCATATCTGGGGTCGTACACCATTATGGCGTCCCCCACAGCATCATCACTGACAACGGCACAAACTTCACAGCCGATGAGGTAAAACTCTAGTGCAGCAAAATGGGCATTAAGCTCGATTATGCTTCAGTCTATCACCCACAAACCAACGGTCAAGTCAAGCGAGCAAACGGTCTTATAATGAGCGGCATTAAACCTAGATTAGTGCGTTCCTTAACGGAGTCTAACACGCACCGGGTAGAGGAGCTCGACTCCGTACTCTGGGGGTTGCGGACCACGCCGAATCGTAGTACCGGATATACACCCTTCTTTATGGTGTACGGCGCAGAGGCAGTCTTGCCCTGTGACATAATTCATGACTCACCTCGAGTGCAAATGTACAAAGAAAGAGAAGCCAAGCTCGATCGGCAGGACACCCTGGACACCCTGGAGGAGGAGCGCGACGTAGCCAAAGCCCGTTCCGCATTTTATCAGCAACATGCTCGCAGATACCAAAGCAGAGAAGTACATGCCAAAACTTATAACATTGGCGAACTAGTTCTACGCCTGCCGGATAAGAAAAAGAACAAGCTCGAGCCCAAATGGGAAGGTCCCTTCATTCTTGACCAAGTTCTGACTGGTGGAGCGTACCGACTGTGGGATGCATCGACTAGTCGACCCGAGCCGAACCCATGGAACGCGGCCAGGCTTCGAAGATTCTACGCCTAGCACCGGACTCTATGTTCGTCCCCTCCCTTTGTCCATTTTTTGCATATACATTATCTGTCTTGTTTTTCTTCCTTCCTTTCTTTTATTCTTTCTCTAGGCCTTCAAGGGCCAACTTGTACCTCGCTTGCACATTATAGATGTGCCAACCGCGCTCATCATACCTGGGGGCTTCTTTCATAGAAGCTTAATTATTTATTTGGGCCTCGTGCCCCGCACATGTGTTATGCTTCCACATGTACCTTTTTCGCCATTATATGCATCGATATGACTTAAGTTTTGGCCAAGCTGG
The DNA here is from genome assembly GCF_056163025.1 of Triticum urartu. Classification (NCBI taxonomy): domain Eukaryota; kingdom Viridiplantae; phylum Streptophyta; class Magnoliopsida; order Poales; family Poaceae; genus Triticum; species Triticum urartu. Next base: position 640,189,454 of record NC_141875.1, read on the forward strand.
GTTGCCTGGCTCTTGTATTTATGCCCTATGTTCCCATTAATTCAGCTAGGGCATAAGGGGAGCACCTCTGCGATTGTTACTGTCGGGTCAGCCGGATGTGTACCTCAGACTGGGTGAAGCCAAAAGCTAGCGTTATTAAGGGAATATTCGATCGGTGAACAAAAGATGATTTTTAGTTATTTTCCATACCCGCCCCCAGATATTTTTCCTGCGTTTCCTATCGCAGTCCGGACATGCACTTTAGGGCATGCTTACCCAGGGAAAGGAACCCTTAACGGAACTATTCTCCCTGGAAGATGTTTCTTACTACCCATGTAATATAACATAACTAGTTGGGCACTTGTCTGTTCAAGCACTTATGACCCCTACGCCTGGTCTCCACGCATGCCTCGGTTCTTATATAACTGTGCGGGTATTCGAATACACTCCGGACTATCGGGTCCCGAGGTTGAAGCGAAAAGGTCCGCCAAGACAAATGATCTACAATCCGGCTAGAAGGCATTATACATGTCACTTTCATTACATAGTCATGCAGACTGACTAAATTCCTCTTCTATACCATCCAACAGGCGGTCTAGCTTACAATCCTGTAGGGAATACTTTGCGGCTAATTCTACTTGCCCATAAACTAAGCTAACGGGGATCTCTTTTCCGTCGGGCCCCACAGGTCCGACCTCGGCCATGTGATTTGGGTCTACCTTGGTATACCGCGTCTTCACCATGGCCCAGGCTTCTCTAGCACCCTGTCGGCAGGCTGATATATTCCATAATCGGAAGCACCGCCGTGCTCCCTTGAGCTTCTCCGCAAGCTCTACAACGCCCTCTGGCAGGGAGATGGATGGCCACAAGGCCTGGGCAACACCCTGCATCACCTGCCGAACTTGGTCGTGCAGATGTGACAGCTCGGATAGAAGATCACCCGCAGACCCGGGCATTTCCTCCGCGGGACGACCTGTCAGCATACCTACAGACATAATGCTGTTAGTCGGCTTCTTTGCCGAACTCCTTTAAAAGGATTCGTTCAAGCACTTACTGAAAATGCCGCGCCGAAGCCGCTTATTCTCCTTCTCGGAGTCTGCAAGCTGGCCCCGAACGTCTTTTAGTTCCACGCTCAGCTTAATATTGGCATCTTGGAGATTGTTTTTCTCCTGCCTAACCTCAGTCAGCACGCGTTTGCCATCCTCTAGCTGTCGCATAACATGCTGGTCCTCCGAATTTTCTTCGGATTCATCTGCAACATCTGTTGTTAGATCTGCAGCCATGCCGCACATTATATGGTAACCATCATTCTTTAAAGTAAATGTTACCAGCAGGGGACTTTTTCGGTTCCTGCAATGCGGCCACAACATCCCGTAGTTGGGTCTTGCATTCCTCTAGCTCCTGTGACAACCTAGTATTCTTCTCTGTAAGAACCTGCACAATAAAGATGATCCTTAAATCAGTTCTGCTAACTGTTTCAAGTCTTAGGGGCTACTGATACATATAAATCGTCATATTTACTTACCCGTACATCCTTTACATACTGATCTGTGGCTCTGGCTAGACCATCTTGAGCAGCTCGGAGGTACGCCTCTCCAGAATTGAAGGCATCAAATGCCTCTGGTGAGAAACAAGTGTCACGGAGTACGGCCCGGCGGCGCCTATGATTCATGGCGCTTTCCACTTCTAAGTTTGTAGCGGATAATCTATCTGCATCCTCTGTAGGGGGATTATCCGGCACCCGCCCCATATCGGCTTCCGCCTCTATGTCCGGTCCTGGCGCCCGGCTGGTGGAAGCATGGTTAGTAACATCGCCAGACATATTTCGGCGAGCGTTTTTTCTGTTAAAGAAACACGGGCGTCATTATATTTCGAGAAAGACGACAACCATGGAGCGGGGTTTGTTATACCTTTGCGCCGGCGTCTCCGTCCTGACCACCTTCCCTTTTGACCTACCCAGCCTCGGTGCCTCCTGTTGGCGCGTTGCTGCGGGTTCGACAGGGCGTCCCGAATGCTTTCCCTATAAAATGCCATGTGTATATGGTGGGTGAAGTGTCCAAAAGGGGATCCTAGTTTTGGAGTTGGGATTTTTTTGGTTTTTCTTACGTGCGATGCAGGGAGCAGTCCGGGATAGTCGGCCGTAATGGCTACCATGGCATCGTCGTAGCTTAACTGATAGAACTGCCGGTCTATCAGCTCCACGGATATAACCGAATCTTCTTCGAGTCCGGAGTCGAGGGCCCAGTCAGGGTCCTCTGGTTGTGGAGAAGGGCTGCTGACCTCCTTTATGGCTTTTCGCAGTTCCTGCCGCAAAGTGGCAAGGTGAAGACTTACGACAAAGAATGCGGGAAAAATGGGAGCGGGGAGATATAACTTACCCAGCTTGGAGGATTCTACATGGAGAATCCATCCCGTGGCTTGATGCGGGTGAACTCCTCTTCCTCACCCTTGAACAATTCGGACAGAATTTTCGCTAAAGCGGCAACATTGTCCAGACCCTTACGCCCGCAGCGGGTGGTGTCATCCGCCCCGTTATAACACCACAAGGGGTGCCCACGATATTGAAGTGGTTACACTCCCCGCATTATGCAAATCGACATAACTTCGATTATTATCAATCCTGATTGAGCCAGAGCTTTGATCCGGTTCATCAGATAGAGGACTTCTCTGTTGTCTTCCACCTGGGGGCTCCATCAGCGCTTCTTCAGAGGAGCATTGTTGAACTCAGGAAGACCCCGCCGAACAGGGTCTGGAAGGGGAAGGTCCTCCATATAAAACCATTCTAAAGGCCAGTCTTCGGACAACTTCTTCGGGGTACCGGACAGGTATCCGGTATCGGCGATGCGCCATATTTCGGCTCCGCCCACTTGATAAAGTGACCCCCTCTATGTGCGAGGGACGAGGCAAAATAGCCTTTTCCACAGCTCGAAGTGAGCCTCGCAGCCCAGGAACAACTCGCAGAGAGCTACATAGCCGGCGATATGTAGAATGGAGGTAGGGGTGAAATTGTGTAATTGGAGGTCGTAGAACTCTAGGAGCCCGCAGAGGAACGGATGAATTGGAAATCCGAGTCCCCTTAGTAAATAAGGAACAAGGCAGACCTGTTCCCCCATGGAGGGACAGGGAAAGCTCTCCGCTTGCTCCCCTCCATTGTAGGTGGCAAGCCCGGCTCGAACAGGCACCATATACGCCAGAGGGAGAAATCCCTTGGTCTGCAGTTCGACCAATCGACTGTGTGGGACTGAACACCTCTCCCAATCACCGGGCTTAGGACTACAGGGGCGGGAGGAGGAGCTGCGGAGGTCGGCCATGCTAGAATGGATCTTTCCGAAACGTGCTCTGATGGAGTCTCGCTGAGGGGAGGATGGTGTGGATCGGATCTAAGAATCCCTATCCCTTTAATAGACAATTTATTTATCTAGCTAGGGGGGCAAATGTAAAAATGCCCAAGCGCCCCCTATTCATTCAACGCATGGGAGATAGCCCTTATTGGGCACAGAAGCCAAGAGATTCAACATTTATGGGGCCGAACACCGCTTACAAACACTTGGAAATTGGAGAAGAACCTGCCTTGCAATGCCGAAGACAATACTGCGCGTCGGACTCATCGTCATTCAAGCCTGGTTTGGGGGCTACTGAGGGAGTCCAGGATTAGGGGGTATCCGGACAGCCAGATTATATCCTTTGGTCGGACTGATGGACTATGAAGATGCAAGATTGAAGACTTCGTCTCGTGTCTGGATGGGACTCTACTTGGCGTGGAAGGCAAGCTAGGCAATACGGATATGTGTATCTCCTCCTTTGTAACCGACCTTGTGTAACCCTAGCCCCCTCCGGTGTCTATATAAACCGGAGGGTTTTAGTCCGTAGGACACAATAACATACAATCATACCATAGCCTAGCTTCTAGGGTTTAGCCTCTCTGATCTCGTGGTAGATCTACTCTTGTACTATCCATATCATCAATATTAATCAAGCAGGACGTAGGGTTTTACCTCCATCAAGAGGGCCCGAACCTGGGTAAAACATCGTGTCCCATGCCTCCTGTTACCATCCGCCTTAGACGCTGTAGGATCGAAAGTATGTCTAGAGGGGGGGTTATTAGACTACTTGACCAAATAAAAACTTAACCTTTTCCCAATTTTAGTTCTTGGCAGATTTTAGCTATTGTAGGACAAGTCAAGCAATCATCACACAATTCAAGCAAGCATGCAAAGAGTATATTGGCAGCGGAAAGTAAAGCATGCAACTTGCAAGAATGTAAAGGGAAGGGTTTGGAGAATTCAAACGCAATTGGAGACACGGATGTTTTTCCCGTGGTTCGGATAGGTTGTGCTATCCTACATCCACGTTGATGGAGACTTCAACCCACGAAGGGTAACGGTTGCGCGAGTCCACGGAGGGCTCCACCCACGAAGGGTCCATGAAGAATAAACCACCCACAAAGGGTCCACGAAGTAGCAACCTTGTCTATCCCACCATGGCCATCGCCCACGAAGGACTTGCCTCACTAGCGGTAGATCTTCATGAAGTAGGCGATCTCCTTGCCCTTACAAACTCCTTGGTTCAACTCCACAATCTTGTCGGAGGCTCCCAAGTGACACCTAGCCAATCTAGGAGACACCACTCTCCAAGAAGTAACAAATGGTGTGTAGGTAATGAACTCCTTGCTCTCTTGTGCTTCAAATGATAGTCTCCCCAACACTCAACTCTCTCTCATAGGATTTGGATTTTGTGGAAAGAAGATTTGAGTGGAAAGCAACTTGGGGAAGGCTAGAGATCAAGATTCATAAGGTAGGAATGGAATATCTTGGTCTCAACACATGAGTAGGTGGTTCTCTCTCAGAACATATGAGTTGGAATTGTGTATGTGTTCTGATGGCTCTCTCCACGAATGAAGAGGAGGTGGAGGGGTATATATAGCCTCCACACAAAATCCAACCGTTACACACAGTTTTCCAATCTCGGTGGGACCGAATCAACAAACTCGGTCGGATCGAAAAGGTAAACCCAGTGACCGTTAGAGATTTTCGGTGGGACTGACATGCAACTCGGTAGGACCGTATATGGTTAGGGTTTGGGCATAACGTAATCTCGGTGAGACCGATTACACAAACTCGGTGAGACCGAGTTTGGTAATAAGCTAACCAGAGAGTTGGTCAGGTAAACTCGGTGGGACCGATTTGCTCTTTCGGTGAGACCGAAAAGTTACAAAAGGGAAACATAGAGTTTACATTGCAATCTCGGTGGGACCGATTCGCTCTTTCGGTGAGACCGAAAAGTTATGAAAGGGAAACAGAGAGTTTGCAATCCCATCTCGGTGAGACTGAGATCCCTATTGGTAGAACCGAATTGCTAGGGTTTGGCAGTGGCTTATGACAAGTGAAACTCGGTGGCGCCGGATAGAAAGAATCGGTAGGACCGAGTTTGGCTTAGGGTTTAGGTCATATGTGGATATAGGAAAGTAGTTGAGGGTTTTGGAGCATATCACTAAGCACATGAAGCAAGAGGCTCATTAAGCAACACCTCATCCCTCCTTGATAGTATTGGCTTTTCCTAAAGACTCAATGTGATCTTGGATCACTAAAATATAAAATGAAGAGTGTTGAGCTTTTGAGCTTGAGCCAATCCTTTGTCCTTAGCATTTTGAGGGTTCCACTTTCACATCCATGCCATGCCAAATCATTGAGCTTTCCTGAAATAGTCATCTTGGAATAGCATTAGCTCAATGAGCTATATGTTGTTATGAATTACCAAAACCACCTAGGGATAGTTGCACTTTCAATCTCCCCCTTTTTGGTAATTGATGACAACATATAGATCAAAGCTTTGACAAATGATAATAAGCATAAAATATATCGTCGCTTTGAGAAGTATGTGACAAGTAAGAGCTCCCCCTAAATTTGTGCATATTTAAGATTTGCTTTGGACTGCAAATTCACAAGGAGTTAGAGTCATGGGTTACTCTTCCATGTCACATACATCTTGGTGGAGCGCTTAAAATGATAAGAATGAAATACATGCACTCATCACCAAGAATAGTGAATGATCACATAAGATAGATAAGATGATAATATTAAGCAAACATTAAGTGTAGCTTATGATCAAACACATGATCATCAATGTCTCACGAGCAATGACATAGTATCTCACACAAAAGCAAACAATGTTCGAAAAACCACCAAATAAGACAAGAGAGAATAAAAGCAACACTCTTTCTCGAAGCCTATGATCTATACATTTTCTCCCCCTTTGGCAACAAGTTACCAAAAAGTTCCTAGAAAATGCATAGTGCTAAGTCGACACTCAGGCTTGATCTTCAGGTGGTGGTGGAGTCCGGAGCACTCCAAGGACGAAGCCTTCTATAGAAGTGGTCGGAGTCGAGGCTGAAGTGGACGCTGGAGCTGGTGGAACTGAGGCTGTAGCTGGTGCAGAAGTGGTGGCTCGGGTGTCAGCAACTGGCACTGCATGTGATCTCTGAGCTCTTGGCACTCTGGCAAATGCATCAGTTGTAGTCTTGCCTCTCCTCTCCTGCATGTCATCCTGAAGTTGCTCCACTGCAATCTGAATCTCTGTCACTTTGACATCCAAGTCATAGAACTTTTGTTCCATGATCCTTTCTAAGCTTGCCTGGTTCTGAGTTAGGGTGGCTAGTCCTTGCTCAATCCGCAGGGTGGATGCAATCAAGTAACCAAGCTGCTCTTGTTTGGTTTTCAGGAAATATTCAGATGCCTCCTCTTGAGTAGGCATCTTGGCAGCTTTCTCCTTCCTCGCCTTCTCCTTCTTGGCTTGTGCTTGGGCAGATGATGGCTCATTCTCAGTCATGACCACTTGATTATCTTCAAAATCTGGATGGATGGGCAGGTGTTCCTTGTCCAATAAGTATATGCCCGTGCCCATCTTAGAGTTGATGAGCTCTTGAATCTGTGGGGCATATCCACAGCTCCTCTTCTGGTCTGCTGCTGTCCTCTTGATTGTTTCAATCATAAGGCTCATGACTTTGAATTTCTGTGGCACGTCAAAGATATGAAGCAAATTGATCGCATGGCCTCTGATCATCTTGTGATCACCTGACTTGGGCAACAAGGTGTGCCTAAGGATCCAGTTGATGGTTGGCAGCCCTGACAGAAGATAGTGTACTGAGCCAAACTTGAACGTATCAAGTGCTTCATTTGGAATTTCCTTGTACATGTTGGACATAGAGTTGTGGTCCATCTTCTTCTTGGCATATACATCCAAGTCATCTTCCTGCTCTTCTAGGGCATTGATCAGCTGAGCCCATTCAGCAACTGTAGATTGGTACCTCATACCTTCAGACATCCAAGTTATCCTACCATCTGGATAGAAGTGTGTCGTGGAGTAGAATTGCACAATAAGTCCCTCGTTCCACTTTGTGAGCTTCTGCCCAACAAAGTCTGCTACTCCACAAGCATTGAAGCTATCTTGCACTCCAGGATAGTGCTCTTCATTGTCCTTGATGTACTCCCAATCAACCCATCTCATGTCACAAACTATGGGCTTCTTGTCCAACAAAACTGTCTCATAGAAGTCCTGCTGTTCCTTAGTGTGAAACCTGTAATCAACAGCAGTTCTTCTCCTTGAAGCATATGGATCTGCTTCTCTCCACTTCCAGAGCCCTGAATCTCTCCTGAGTTTCATATCCTCAGCCACAGGATGAGCATCGTTGTGGTCTGGGATCTTGGGCTTGAGCTTCCTAAGAACATTCTCTTCTTCTTCTTCTGCAGCTTCAGGCACTGGGGCCTTGTTCTTCTCAGTAGCTGGGATGCTTCTTGTATTTCTCTTTGGGGCAGACTTGGGCTTGGAGGCAGCTTTGGGTGCTTCTTTGGTCTTGGATGCAGCAGCCCCTGTCCTGATAGCATCACCCATAAGCTTAGGTGCCTTAGGTGCTGGTGCAGCAACCTCTTCTTCTTCCTCTTCTTCCATGATGGAAGCCTTTCCAAGCACTCTGGCTACGGTCTTCTTGACCCTTTCCTTCCTTTTCTTTCCTTCAGCAGCAACTGGCTCTATGGTTGCAGGCTTTTCAGGAATCTGAGTTGAGGCTCTGGCCTTTGGCATAGGCTGCCTACCTGCTGGCCTTTTGATTTTCAATCTTGGCTTTGTGCCTTGAGCTGAGCCATGTTCCTTCGTGAGCACTACTCTCTTTGAAGTTGCTTCCTCTTCTACCACATAGTCCTCATCCTCTGATTCTGAGGTTCTCTTCTTCCTTTGTCTTGTGGCAGCTTTTGGCAGATTGCTAGGGGTGCTCCTGCTGCCTTCATCTAAAGAACTTGAGGGACTAGTGCCCTCACTCATCTGCACTGGCTGTTCTGACACATTCCGGCTGTCACTCTGATCTGACATGATGAACAAGCTGACTGCTGACCCTGTGAATAGTTTATAGATGAGGTAGAGTGGATGAGCATCACAAAATGCAGAGATTTTTGCAAAAGAATAATTCAAAAACTTAGTTTTAGTTTCCCACTGAAAGCATCTCGGATCTACCGATTTCTAAACTCGGTGATACCGAAGCAGTTTTGGCACCTAAACTAGTGAACTCGGTCAGACCGAGTCACAGTTCGATGGCACCGAGACTGCTAGGGTTTCACAGAGTTCCAAAATTGGTCACATCGATAAGTAATTCTTGGTCAGACCGAGTCTCACTTGTGCAATGGCATAAGCCAAATCGGTGGGACCGAGTTTTTCAACTCGGTGGGTCCGAGATGGTTTCGGCGGAAACCTAACCCTAAGATTTTCGAATTAAACCTGATCTACGAGTTCATTGACTGGATAGAAGTTTAACAAACGTGGCAAGAATCATGATGATCACAATGTGCTAAGAATCGGATTGGGGAATAGCACAAAGATCGAGTCCATACCCTAGTTCGGCGGAGACTCGCTACGGCGGCAATGGCGGGGTTGAATTTCCGTTGACGGCGACGGAGACCAGCGACTGGAGGCGGCTGGCGGCGAGGAGACGATCCGGAGACCAAGTTGGCAGAGCAGGCTATCGCGCGGGCGAAGGGGTTCGGAGAAATTTCCAAATTTTTGCCCGTGACTATATATATAGCCCGACCCTGTCGGTGTGACCGAGTGGAACAACTCGGTGGCACCGAGATGCAAAACTGTATACAGTTGTTGCAACTCGGTGTGACCGAATGGTTCAAATCGGTTGCACCGAGATCGAAAACCTAGATCAACTTAATGATCTCGGTAGGACCGAAAGTAGGGTATCGGTCAGACCGAGAATCATAAAGAGGTTTTGGAAGTTTAAGTCTATGACGAATCGGGGACTCCGAGCGCTCCTCACACAGAGTGGTTTGAATCTGACTTGATCAAATTTTGTGATGTAGCATGAATAGAGTTTGAGACGATAAAAGCATAGATAGCTAGAGGAGGTTCTTAGGCATTCTTGTCCATCCACTTGGCAAAAGGAAATAAAACCAATCAATCAAAACAACAAGTGGATGTCCTCGAATGAGTAAAATATGCAACCAGCATGCTCACACAGTAAGATGGCAAATGAAATATGTGACAAGGCATGCACAACCAATTCTAGCATCTATCAAGCAATTTGCGATGACAAGGTCATCTATATATGAGTATATTGACTTAGGAGTCAAGTGAGAACACTTGATCATAGGTCATACTCATCGTTTAAGCTCAAGTGGGGTTACCACTTTTACATAAAGCATTGTTGTGTTCACATCTTTAGAGTTGCTTTAGCTCAAGTCTTAGAGTAAAGCTCCCCCTAGATGTGATATCCCCCCTTAGAGGGATGAACTAACCTCGGGTTTTGTCGATGATGACTTCATGTAGATGTTGAAGATGTGGATGCTCAATGTTGATGTAGATCACTTGGAGCTATCCATTTGAGTGAATTGCACTTTCAATACCTACATGGGTTAGTCCCACAAGGAACAAACAAGGATATCCATAGACATAGAGTGATGCACACACAAGATGATGTCCATGAAAACTTTTAGGTTACCTTGTCCCTTGTCTTACCAACAAGAGGGTTTGTGACTCCTTGAACTAGTGCAAGATGTGGAAGTTGATTGCACTTGTTCTTGCCAAAATGATAAGAGTGAAGTATGTTGGCGGAGTCACCCTCAAGAACTCTCTAGTTCTTCTTATTTTGGATCCACACCATCTTGATGGGAATCCTTGGAGTTGTAGTCGTACTTGATGAAGTGGAACTTGAAGTAGTCTTGGGAATCCACTTGACTAAGGTCTTAGGAGCTTCTTCAAATGCATCAATTTCCTCTTGAAGCTTGTCCTTGCCTTTTTGCTTGTAGTCTTGTGGTGGAAGATCATCTTGAGCTTGTGTCCCCTTGAAAGAAGTATCATACTTCTCTTGTTGAGGAACAAACTTTGTCTTGGGGTATTGATCTTCTTCCCACTCAACTCCATTGGCATTGAACTTTCGTTCAAAACCAACACCTTGATTCTTCCGGTGCATTCCTTGCTTGCGCACAATTTCCTCGAATTGCTTACTCCCGGCAAGGCTTTTGTACACTCCTTTCTCTATAATTCCCTTCAATAAGCTATTTTCTTGCTCAAGTGTAACTTGGCTAAGAGAATCATTAGTGGAATCAAGAGAACTACTAGAAGCAACAATATTGGATTTAGCATGATCATTGTTACTGCTAGAGGAAGAATCTTTCTTGTTCTTGTTACTAGACTTGACTTGAGGCATGTAAGTGGATAAGAGTAAACGCTTGGCAATGTAAGAAGAACTTTTCTTGCAGAGATCATCATTGATTGCTTTTAAGAACTCATGCTCTTGCTCAAGATTGAGCTTTTCAAAGCGTAATTTCTCATGAGCTCTTAAAAGTTCTCGATGATCTTCGAAGATAGTTTCATGAGCTAACTTAAGAGTGTTTAGTTCTTTAGTTAGAGCCTCAATCTTCTCCTTATCATTGTCATTCGTTTTATCTTGATTAGCATGATTAATTGACGTTTCATCATAGTATTCATCACTAGAGTTGTCAACAAGCAAATCATCACCTAACAAGTCATCTTCATCACTATTGAAATCAACATACTCGGGGTGTGTTACCTTAGGACCTTTGCCCATGAAGCATCTTCCAATTCCTTCATTTGGTGAGTCAAATATGTCGTAGGAGTTGGTTGACACAAGTGCTAGACCGGCAACACCTTCATCTTGAGTATCTTCGGAGTCGGAGTGATAACTTCTCTCGGAGTGGCTGTCGGAGTCGGAGCCGAATACCCATTCACCAACATGAGCTTGATGTCTTCGTTTTGTGTAGCTCCTTGATGATTTTTCCTTCCTTTCCGAATCCTTGCTTCTCCGTGAGTATCTTCGTTCATAACGATCATCTCTACTCCTTCTCTCTCTTGGTGGTGATTCTTTGCTTCTTCTTTTTGGAGAATCTTCTCTTCTCTTGTAGGGAGCCGTACACTCATTGGAATAGTGTCCGGGTCTTCCACAACTGTAGCAGTTTCGCTCTCGACTAGAAGATCTTTTGTCATTGTAGGACCTTGACTTGAAGCTTCTATCTTTGCTTCTACTCTTGTAGAACTTGTTGAAGTTCTTCACCATTAAGCTCAATTCTTCATTGAAGTTTTGTTTCTCACTTGATAATGTAGGGGCTTCACATGAGGCTTTGTAGGCACCACTTGATTTGTTGTGAAGTTCCTCTTTATCCTTAAGTGACATCTCATGAGCAACAATTCTTCCAATCACCTCCGTTGGCTTGAGATCTTTGTAATTGGGCATCATTTGGATCAATGTGCACATGGTATCATATTTTCCATCCAAGGCTCTTAGAATCTTCTTGATGATGAATCTATCAGTCATCTCTTCACTTCCTAAGTCGGCAATCTCATTTTTGATGAGAGCAAGCCTAGAGTACATTTCAGCGACACCTTCACCATCCTTCATTTTGAACTTGTCAAGTTGACTTTGAAGCACATCCAACTTGGATTCCTTGACGGAGTCGGTACCTTCGTGCATATCAATCAAAGTGTCCCAAATTTCCTTTGCATTCTCAAGACGGCTGATTTCGTTGAATTCTTCGGGGCACAATCTGTTGAAGAGAATATCACAAGCTTGAGCATTGTATTGCAACATCTTCAACTCATCCGCGGTAGCCTCACGGTTTGGTTCTTTCCCATCAAAGAAGTCACCTTGCAAACCAACACACACAATAGCCCAAACGGCGGGGTTATGTCCAAGAATATGCATTTTCATTTTATGCTTCCAACTAGCAAAATTAGTACCATAAAAGTAAGGACCTCTACGGTGATAATTTCCCTCGCTAGACGCCATACTCTCCTAGGTTGTGAAACCAAGGCTATGACCACCAAAAGCTATGGAGATCAAAGCAAATGCAGACCAAAGCTTTGATACCACTTGTAGGATCGAAAGTATGTCTAGAGGGGGGGGGTGATTAGACTACTTGACCAAATAAAAACTTAACCTTTTCCCAATTTTAGTTCTTGGCAGATTTTAGCTATTGTAGGACAAGTCAAGCAATCATCACACAATTCAAGCAAGCATGCAAAGAGTATATTGGCAGCGGAAAGTAAAGCATGCAACTTGCAAGAATGTAAAGGGAAGGGTTTGGAGAATTCAAACACAATTGGAGACACGGATGTTTTTCCCGTGGTTCGGATAGGTTGTGCTATCCTACATCCACGTTGATGGAGACTTCAACCCACGAAGGGTAACGGTTGCGCGAGTCCACGGAGGGCTCCACCCACGAAGGGTAACGGTTGCGCGAGTCCACGGAGGGCTCCACCCACGAAGGGTCCACGAAGAAGCAACCACCCACAAAGGGTCCACGAAGTAGCAACCTTGTCTATCCCACCATGGCCATCGCCCACGAAGGACTTGCCTCACTAGCGGTAGATCTTCACGAAGTAGGCGATCTCCTTGCCCTTACAAACTCCTTGGTTCAACTCCACAATCTTGTCGGAGGCTCCCAAGTGACACCTAGCCAATCTAGGAGACACCACTCTCCAAGAAGTAACAAATGGTGTGTAGGTAATGAACTCCTTGCTCTTGTGCTTCAAATGATAGTCTCCCCAACACTCAACTCTCTCTCATAGGATTTGGATTTTGTGGAAAGAAGATTTGAGTGGAAAGCAACTTGGGGAAGGCTAGAGATCAAGATTCATAAGGTAGGAATGGAATATCTTGGTCTCAACACATGAGTAGGTGGTTCTCTCTCAGAACATATGAGTTGGAATTGTGTATGTGTTCTGATGGCTCTCTCCACGAATGAAGAGGAGGTGGAGGGGTATATATAGCCTCCACACAAAATCCAACCGTTACACACAGTTTTCCAATCTCGGTGGGACCGAATCAACAAACTCGGTCGGATCGAAAAGGTAAACCCAGTGACCGTTAGAGATTTTCGGTGGGACTGACATGCAACTCGGTAGGACCGTATATGGTTAGGGTTTGGGCATAACGTAATCTCGGTGAGACCGATTACACAAACTCGGTGAGACCGAGTTTGGTAATAAGCTAACCAGAGAGTTGGTCAGGTAAACTCGGTGGGACCGATTTGCTCTTTCGGTGAGACCGAAAAGTTACAAAAGGGAAACATAGAGTTTACATTGCAATCTCGGTGGGACCGATTCGCTCTTTCGGTGAGACCGAAAAGTTATGAAAGGGAAACAGAGAGTTTGCAATCCCATCTCAGTGAGACCGAGATCCCTATCGGTAGAACCGAATTGCTAGGGTTTGGCAGTGGCTTATGACAAGTGAAACTCGGTGGCGCCGGATAGAAAGAATCGGTAGGACCGAGTTTGGCTTAGGGTTTAGGTCATATGTGGATATGGGAAAGTAGTTGAGGGTTTTGGAGCATATCACTAAGCACATGAAGCAAGAGGCTCATTAAGCAACACCTCATCCCTCCTTGATAGTATTGGCTTTTCCTAAAGACTCAATGTGATCTTGGATCACTAAAATATAAAGTGAAGAGTCTTGAGCTTTTGAGCTTGAGCCAATCCTTTGTCCTTAGCATTTTGAGGGTTCCACTTTCACATCCATGCCATGCCAATCATTGAGCTTTCCTGAAATAGTCATCTTGGAATAGCATTAGCTCAATGAGCTATATGTTGTTATGAATTACCAAAACCACCTAGGGATAGTTGCACTTTCAGACGCACAGTTCGGGACCCCCTACCCGAGATCCGCCGGTTTTGACACCGACACCTGCGGTCGCATGGCCATCATCCCATCTAGCTCTGAGTCGCCTGCCTCGTGTTAACAATTGCGGGCCGGCCCAGCCGCTGCCCTCAATCTGAGTCACCTGCCGCTGTTGTTCCTGCGCTTGGTCGTGTCACCTCTATTGGCCTCCGAGCCCTTGATCCTTTGCGACAAGTCGTCGCGACCTCAGGCTTAGCCTCACGTCACATGCCTCGCCGACGCGGCTACACGACCTCAGCTCTCCTCAATCCGAGTCACTGTCGCCTCCGGACGGCGGTCGCGTCGGCTCTAGCAGTCAGTTTCGTCTGTGTGTGCAAAGAAAAGAAAGCGTTGAGCCGGCTGGAAAAGGTCAAAAGCTCTTATTTGTACATCCTACAAGATCTAATGGATCTGGTCTGCTACTTCTACAGGCGAGACCTGAGATTCTGTTTGGTAATTTAATCAGTCCGTTCAAATCCACCGGTTGGCAAAGTGCTGCAAAAGGGTCAAGGTTACCAGTGTTTGCATCTTGCATGCCAGGTTTCTCTCCAAAAATTTCTACTAGTGCTACATTAAACAACACAATGGCACAATCTCCAAGAAGGACCATCATCCATCACGTGAAAGACAAGACTAGTCAAAGTGAATGAATCAATTGCTCCATTACTGGTGATACTTTGTTATTACTACTTATCTGTCCAACTCAAGATGGATAGAGAAAGCCCGCGCAAAGACCATGGTGCAAAAATACTACTTCATGAGACGCATCGCGTTGAGCCTAAGCCGCCCGCCTCTGCGGTCTCCCCTCGCTTCTGACCCACCCCTGCGGTGTTGAGCCGCCAGGGTTATATTAAGTCGCCGGTCTATCTGAGCCGCCTCTATCGCATTGAACGGATCATCCGTCATCTGAACGAATCAGGTGATATCTCTTTAAATATATTTTATTAGCACATATTGTTTTTGACAAACAACAATTACTCTCTCTTGCGATATTTTTGATGCAGGACAATTGTTCATTGCAAGAGCGGTGGTTGTGTCATGGGTATATAGCCCGCGCCAGCATTATCATGCATCTGACCGTGCCATCAAGCTCGACGAATATATGTGCAAGTCGCCATTTTTGCAGCCCAATTTATATCAACATGACGCAGCTGACTCGTTCGTCTGCGCCGGTTTACAATGCTGTGGCCAACTCATCTGTCTATATCACCTCTGATATTGCGGTCGTCTTTGTCGTTCGTCTCTCGCGGCCTAGTCTACATCAACACACCAGGTCGTACAGGTCTGCATGAGCTGTTTATTGAGTATGAGCAAGTCACTGCTCGGGTAGCCCAGTTTTCTTTCAACAAAATGGAGGCAAATTATCATATGTTATCAGCCACCGTCTGCACTGGATGGCTCAATGGGCAGGCACACAAATCACCGCCACTACAGTTTGGTTAACTTCAAACAGCCAGTTGGAAGGAATCATTGGCCGAGTTGTTGACACGGCTCATACGGGATCATTTACAACCCGCCGTAGTCACCTCAACCTTCTGTGGATTCACATCACGCTATCAACACCAATGATATACACCCTATGCTATGGTCAAATATGGAGAATCTCAAGCCAACTCCCCGAGTCGCCTTGAGACTCGGAGGCTATGATGACATGACTCAGTAACTGATTGACGGTTTAAAGTAAAGCAAAGTCAAAGACCCCAGGTCATTAAAGGGAAGATAACCCGGTCCCGGAGGCTATTGCTATATTGTAGAAAATCTAAAGGCCATCAGAAAATTTCTAACTCAAAATGAAGGATTTCGGTTCAAAATCCGGTTCATGGAAACTTATCTACCACAAAGCTTTGAAGCTCTTAATATCCGGTTCGCAATCCGGTTCAAGGACAATCTGTCTCCCACAAATCTTTGAAGCTTTCAAATCTGGTTTAAAGTTCTGGTTCAAAAAGAAATACATCTCTCGCAAGTTTGAGTTCTCAGGAAAATTAAAGGGACCAAAGAGAGTCAGTTGCAAAGCACAACTCAAACATAGGTACCCTGCTTCAACGACCATTGGGGGCGGATCATATTCGAATCTAGCTTAACCCCTTTTGGATCCGACTCTGATCGTATTCGAATCAGAGTCGTTAAAAAAGTCTCAAGGTCATTTGGGGGCTTCCTGTTCAAACATAGGTCGTATTCGAACCAAAGAGAACATAGCTGTCTGTACCCTCTTGATCGGCACAATGCCAAACCCACCAGTGGGCTTCTTGATCGTATCCGAATCATAGCTTAACCCATTTTGGGTCCGAATTTGATCGTATTCGAATCAGAGTCGTTAAAAAACTCTCAAGGTCATTTGGGGGCTTCCTGTTCGAACATAGGTCGTATTCGAACCAAAGAGAAAATAGCTGTCGGTACCCTCTTGATCGGGGCAACGCCAAAACCACTAGGGGGCTTCCCGATCGTATTCGAATCCTAGCTTAACCCCTTTTGGTCTAGCTTACTGATCATATTCGAATCAGAATCCTCGCTCTTTTCTCTGTGTTTGACTTAAATTTTTTGAAAACAGTCTTTTGGGTTTGTCTTGAGACTTTTTGTTCATATCTGAAGCATATGTGTGGTTTCGATTAACCAGGCTTGACTTTGGATGATAAGTCGCCATCATATGACAATCATAAACATTTGGAAGTTTTGGCTTCTAAAGATTGGGTTATCACCCTTACTGCACAGGTATCCTAAACCGGCAGTACGATTCAAATATCACAGGAACCGGTTTTCCAAACTGGATTATATTATTCAAATCTTTAATAGCCAACATGGCTGGATTTTTATCAATAGATAATATTATGATGGAGGTCTTCAAAGTCGCTTCAGCGCAATCGTTATTATTTTATTAATGGACATGATTTATTTTTACAATGGAGGGAATAGTCCCGAGTCGCTGCAGGCTTACAACCCGGCACTTGGGGGCTATATTATTCAAATTGAGATTATATCAAATATGCAAGTCCCATGTCACTGCCAGCATGCACCATGGCACTTGGGGGCTAATGTAAAGTCATTTTTTGATCAACTTATTGAATACCCGACTCATCCCATTGTAATGAGCCGGCCCTTAGGGGCTACCAATTGCTCCTGTCGAAAATTCAAGGTACACAAGCCTTAATCCATTATATTGAAAGATCCACTACTCAGTTGGTAGAGTACAAAGCTCTTAACCTTGTGGACGTGGGTTCAAGCCCCATGGTGGAGATTACATCATATGATGTTACTATCAATGAATCATATACAAAGTCCCAGCTCAGTAATATCTTACTGAGCCGACCCTTGGGGGCTACACGTTGCTGCTCAAATTTACATGATCATATTTACAAAGTCCCTGCTTATTATTGCATAATGACCCGGCCCTTGGGGGCTACACTAGTTGAAATTTTTATGAGCATAAGGCAATTACAAGTCCCAGGTTGCCGCAAGCATGACAACCCGGCACTTGGGGGCTACAGGTGATATGCATATAAGGGAGGAATAACTTCAAATTTTTAGTTTTGAGCAAATTAGGTATTATATTATTATCGGAGAAATCTGCAAAGTTTATGACCCGGCATCATCATAAGATTAACCAGGCATCATTTGTTTATAACCCGACAGTTTTGGCAATCATAAATCGGCAAGATCTACATCTTTAAGCCGGCTGAATATCAGTTGAATATTTTAAGACCAATATTTTTGTCAAATCAGAGCATTGAAGGCTGACTCAAATGGATTATTTCTTATAATATTTCTTTACAAGAGCCAATGTCAGCAAATGGAATATGAAGCTGGCCTATTGACCCGGATTTTCCAGGAGAAAATGTCAAGGACTTAAGGATGATCAGGTGCCGGCTTACAAGAATATTTAACCCGGAGCACAACTTGTCAAATTTGTTCTTGTGTTTATGTTGCAGGATCATTTTAACATGGATAAATCCAAATTAAACTAGGGGCTAATGTCGGGGATATAACCCTCGGTATAAACCACCGGATGTATGACCCGACTGGAGCTTGGCGACTCACTGGCGACCCGCTTGGACCTGGCGGTTTACGATTCATCGGAGACCCGGTGGGCGGGTCAGATGGACGACAAGGCCCAAGGCCCAGTAGGCCGGTTCATGTGATGGTGGGCCGGCTTAAGCAGAAAGCGTAAGGAATATTCCCTTACAAAGGAAGCAAGACTAGGACTCCACTTATAGAGTAATCCTAAACCTACTAGGACTAGTCATGTAACCCGCCCCTTCAACATATATAAGGAGGGGCAGGGCACCCCAAGAGGGACGGAAGATAATCTTTAGGGCTAGACACAATAAGGAGAGCCGGCTTATGCAGCGACTCCATGAGGATCATAATGAGACCTAGCCACAAACATCATGTAGGGCTATTACCGGATGATGTTTCCCGGGGCTCGAATCTGTCTAAATTCTTGTCTTGTGTGTTGCCTCTCTCGTCCCGATCAACCCCTCTCAAGCTACCACATAGATGCATTGGCCTCACGACTCAGTCCTCACACTAGGACATCTGCCGTGACAAATCCATGACAAGTGTGCTTAGCGAGTTCCCTCGGCACACCTGTCATGTCAGAAGATTTCCAAAGATGTCCCGGTTCTCACGGATGAACTCGATGAGCACGCTTTCCTATTTCGGATCCAGATTAGCATTGATGCTGAACTGCTTGGATGAATCGCTAGGAATAAAGTCAACCATCTTGGTATCATCTGCCGATTTAAACTTCAAGACCGGATCATGTTCTGTAATTGGTTTTTTTCAAAGATGTCATATCTGCCGGATCAACATTGTCCTTATAAAATTTTAACTCCTCCGTTGCACAAACCGACTCAGCATAAGCCGCATCACCTTCTTCACATTCCAAAGCTATCTTTTGGCTCCCATGCACTGTAATGGTCCCCTTGTAACCCGACATCTTGAGCCGTAGATAAACATAACAAGGCTGCGCCATGAACTTGGCATAAGCCAACCGTCCAAACAGAGTGTGGTATGGGCTGTGAATCTTGACTACTTCAAAGGTCAATGTCTCTGACCTAGAGTCATGATCATCTCCAAAAGCAACTTTCAGAGCTATCTTACCAACTGGGTATGCCGACTTACCAGGCACCATGCCATGGAAATCAGTGTTCGACGGTTTAAGATTTTTATCCGTCAACCCCATGTGACGGAAAGTTTCATAGTAAAGGATATTGATGCTGCTCCCTCCGTCCATGAGTACCTTGGTAAACTTATGCCCTCCGACCAGAGGTGCGACCACTAATGCCAGGTGACCCGGATTATCAACCCGGGGCGGGTGATCTTCCCGACTCCACACAATGGGCTGCTCAGACCAGCGCAAGTAACGGGGAACTGCCAGTTCAACAGATACTGCCCACTGCCCTCTTATGAATCTTCTGATCCCATTTGCATAAACTTGTGGTGAAGACGTGGTACTGCCCACAGTTCAACTGCTTTGTGTTACTCTGATACCTAGATTGCTGCTGTTGATTCCCCTGACCTGATTGTTGATGGTAACCACCCAGACTGCCTTGATTGCCTTGATTACCCTAGAATCCAGAGTTAGGACCGCCACCGCCATAACCTGGTCCATGAGAGCCAGATCCTGAGCCACCACCCGGCCCATGATTGCCTTCAAAGAGATTGGAATTTTTGTACTCCTTCATGATGAAGCAGTCTTTCCAAAGGTGGCCAGATGGTCTTTCTCGCGTCCCATGCCTTGGGCAGGGTTGATTTAACATCTGCTCAAGATTAAAGCCTAAACCTCCGGGTCATGGGGGCGGTTTACGTTTACGACACTGACCATTATTCTGCGCGTTGGTGTTAGCCACAAAGTCCAAACTGTTATCAGCTTTGTGCTTACCATTACCTCCCTGATTAACCGGATTATGTTGTTGCCCTCTAGTGCTGCTGCTCTTCTTTCCCTTTCCCGGCTTTTCCTCATCCGACTCGGGGTCTTTGTTACCATCAGAGTCAGCATACTAAACCAGGGCCGCCATGAGTGTCCCCATGTCATTACAGTGGCATTTGAGCCGCCCTAATTTCTGCTTTAGGGGTGTGAAACGACAATTGTTCTCCAACATCAAGACTGCTGAATCGGCATTGATACGATCCGACGAGTGTAGGATTGTTGAGACCCGGCGCACCCAATGGGTTGTCGACTCACCTTCTTCTTGGACACAAGAGGCTAAATCCACAATTGACATGCGTTGCTTGCATGTATCCTTGAAATTCTGGATAAACTGGGCTTTTAACTCGGCCCATGACCCGATGGAATTGGTAGGGAGCCCTTTCAACCAAGTGCGGGCCGTTCCCTCCAACATTAGGGGGAAATATTTAGCACACGCAACATCGCTAACATCTAGCAATTCCATGGCTATCTCATAACTCTCAATCCATGCTTCAGGAGGTAAATGGGCTGTATAGTTAGGCACCTTGCGAGGACCCTTGAAATCCTTGGGCAAACGCTCATTACGTAGAGCTGGTACTAAACATGGCACACCCAAATTCCTGAAGTTTACACACTGAAGTTGTCGGACGAACTGGAGAAGGTTGACGGGCCGCATACTGCGCCACTAGCTCGGCCTCTCGACGTGCTCTACCTTGATCCACCACATTTTGAGCATCAGCGCCACCACCCGTCGGGTTATGTCCACGGGGCGGGTTATGGTTCCGCCTGCTGCTTGACACAACCAGTTCATCGATATGCCTGCTATAACTCTGACTCGGGCGAGGGGTGGAATGAATCCTGTCATGACTGTAAGAATAAGCCTGCTGCGGAACCAGTGCTGTCTGAAGGAGCTCTCTAGCCCTCCGTGTTTCAACCTCCGTCGGAGACTCGCCTTCAACCGGGAGAGCCGCCAATCGTGACGCCACCGCGATCATGTTATCCAAAGGGTTAGAGTAATGACCCGGTGGTGTCAGCATGTGCTGCGGCGGGTTACTGTTCTGACGAGGCGGGCCCATCGTGTGCAGCTGAACTGGCATACCCGTCCTAGGTGCTTCGGCCCGGTTTACCACTGCCGGGTTACTGGTTCCTGCTCCTAGCGTGTTAAAGAGATTTCTTGCCTCGTAAACCGAGGGCAGATGAGTCTGATGCCTCTGCGTCATGACTTTGCTTGAAGTGTTCTGATCTAGCATGAGCCAGTAAGACTGCGACTGAATCCGTTGTGCCTGAGCATCCAAAGCAGCCCGCTCCTCGGCCATCCTAGCGTTTTCCGTGCTTAGCTCCTCCTTGGCCTGCACTATCTCATCGCGCAATTTTGCGACCACCGCATTATGCTGATCCTGATCCGCCGGGTTAACCACTGCTGTTAACCATGCTGTCAGCTTATCCAGTAAGTCAGTTAAGACCTGACCCGATGGGCGCACCGGGTCTCCTGCCACGGCAGCCGTTGCCGCTGCTGACCCGGAAATCAGCTCTGCTGCCGTCGACGAGTGGTGCACGGGCTGTGTACCGGCCAAGAAGATTGCAACCTGGTTCGGTGGCTCACAGGGGTCCAAAATACTATCGCCATCGGAACAGCCCCCGAGCTGGCCGTCTTGCAGTTGATACAATGACTCGGTCTCATCGATGGACGAATCATCATCAGAGTAAATGACCGTCTGACCACGAGATGCTGATCTATCCTCAGATTTCGCTCCATGGATAAATCCCATGAAAGCATGATTCATGGCGGGCCGAACCCGGGCAGGTCTCGCACGCTGAGCCGTCTCGATGATGTTGGTGCAGATGTTCGGCTCAAGGCCCGGTTCGCCGATCTTGTCGTTGAAGACATGAATTCCGCCGAAGGGGACCCGGTACCCGTACTCGATTGAGCCGGCCTCGGGGCCCCAGCCTGCGTCATCGATGTAGAGCTTGCCGCGACGACTCCTAGTCATCCGGCCCATGGTGTATCCCTTGATCCCTTCGAAGTTCCCCTCTAAGAACTTGAAACCACCGTGCGATAGCCTCACGGTGGGCGCCAACTGTCGTGGAATTGTCACGGCAGATGTCCTAGTGTGAGGACTTAGTCGTGGAGCCATCACAATGATATTAGCTTAAAGGGGTTAATCAGGACAAAGGACACGAGGAGTTTATACTAGTTCGGCCCCTTGCGGTGAAGGTAAAAGCCTAATCCAGTTGGAGGTGGTATTTCTAGGGTTTCAATGACCAGGGAGCGAATACGCTTAACCTGGCTCTTGATCTGTTGTTTATTGTCCCTAAACCGCCGCCTGGTCGTCCCTTTATATACACAGGTTGACGCCCGACGGTTCACAAAGTCCCGGCCGGCTCATAAACGTGTCCGGCGCGGTCTCTACTCTTTCCTATCTTACAATACAAGTCATACACCTATGGCGGTTTACATTTACGGGCCCTAATCCGCCTTTGGGCTTTGGGCCTCCTTATTAAGTCTCCTTGGTGAGTCGCCATCTTCTATATCTTCATGGTCTTCAATACTGGTAAACCATCATGAGCATAACCCGGCCACACTTGGGTGGTTTATACTCAATAGTTATATCCCAACAAGATCCAATCTAGACACCATCTTGGATGGGGTTCACCGCCTCCATTGGTGCCTCTCCGATGATGCGTGAGTAGTTCTTTGTAGACCTTCGGGTCCGTAGTTAGTAGCTAGATGGCTTCATCTCTCTCTCTCTCTCTCTTGATTCTCAATACAATGGTATCTTGGAGATCCATATGATGTAACTCTTTTGCAGTGTGTTTGTTGGGATCCGATGAACTTTGAGTTTATGATCAGATCTATCTTTTTATATCCATGAAAGTTATTTGAGTTTCTTTGATCTCTTATATGCATGATTTCTTATAGTATCATATTTCTTCTCCGATATTTGGGTTTTGTTTTGCCAACTTGATCTATTTATCTTGCAATGGGAAGAGGTGCTTTGTAGTTGGTTCGATCTTACAGTGCTTGATCCCAATGACAGAAAGGGAAACGACACGTATGTATCGTTGCTACTAAGGATAAAACAATGGGATCTATCTCTACATAGATAGATCTTGTCTACATCATGTCAATGTTCTTATTGCATTACTCCATTTCCCCATGAACTTAATACACTAGATGCATGCTGGATAGCGGTCGATGTGTGGAGTAATAGTAGTAGATGCAGGCAGGAGTCGGTCTACTAATCTTGGACGTGATGCCTATATAATGATCATTGTATGGATATCTTCATAATTATTTGAAGTTCTATCAATTGCCCAACTGTAATTTTTTTACCCACTGTTTGCTATTTTTCTCGAGAGAAGCCATTAGTGAAACCTACGTCCCCCGGGTCTTCTTTCTCATATTATTTGCCTTTGCGATCTACTTTTATTTGCATTTATTTTCATATCTATTAAACCAAAAATACAAAAATACTTTGCTGCACTTTATTTTATTTGCGCTCTATTTATCCAATCTATTACAACTTTTTCCCGTCACGCACAAATTTCTGGCACCGTTATCCGAAAGGGATTGACAACCCCTTTAACACGTCGGGTTGCGAGGATTTGTTATCTGTGTGCAGGGACTGTTTACGTTGTGTTGCTTGGTTCTCCTACTGGTTCGATAACCTTGATTTCATATCTAAGGGAAATACCTACCGCCGCTGTGCTGCATCATCCCTTCCTCTTTGGGGAAATACCGGCGTAGCTTCAAGCGACCTCAAAAGGAATTTATGGCGCCGTTGCCGGGGAGGATCAAGTCAAGATAGTCTCCCGGCCACGTGCCATTGTTGGCGCCGTTCCCAGGGAGGATCTTCAACATATACCAGGTCCCTAATCACAAATCTCATCTCCTCACAATTTACATTATTTGCCATTTGCCTATCGTTTTCCTCTCCCCCACTTCACAAAAAATTGCCGTTTTATTCGCCTCTCTTTTCTGTTCGCCGTTTTCTTATCGGATATGTTTTTGCATGCAATCTTGTTATGTGGCCATCATGACTCAAGAGAACACCAAGTTATGTGATTTCTCAAATACCAACAACAATGATTTTATTGGCACTCTGATTGCTCCTCCTGATGCTAGTGCAGAGTCTTGTGATATTAATATTTCTTTGTTGAATCTCGTTATGAAAGATTAATTTTCCGCTACTCCTAATGAGGATGTCGTGTTCCATCTTAATACCTTCGTGGAATTATGCGATATGCAAAAGAAAAAAAATATGTGGACAATGATGTGGTGAAGATGAAATTATTTCCATTTTCCTTGCGTGATCCTGCAAAAATTTGGTTCTCTTCTTTGCCTCGCAATAGTATCGATTCTTGGAATAAGTGCAAAGATGCTTTTATCACTAAGTATTTTCCTCCCACAAAAATTATTTCCCTTAGAATCCAGATCATGAATTTCATGCAACTTGAACATGAGCATGTTGCACAATCTTGGGAAAGGATGAAAGTGATGCTAAGGAATTGTGCAACTCATGGGTTAAATCTTTGGATGATCATACAAATTTTTTATTCGGGGTTGAATTTTGTTTCTCATAATCTTTTAGATTCTGCCGCGGGTGGTACTTTTATGGAAATTACTTTGGGTGAATCCACCAAATTGCTTGATAATATTATGGCAAATTATTCGCAATGGCATACCGAAAGAGCTCCTACTAGTAAAAAAGTTAATTCGGTTGAAGAAGTTTCTTCTTTGAGTGAAAAAGTTGATGCTCTTGTGAAATTGGTTGCTAGTAGAAGTGCTCCTATTAATATTATTGATATGCCTTTGTCTACTTTGATTGAGAAAAATAGTGATGCCATAGATGTGAATTTTATCTCTCGAAATAATTTCAACAAAATGCTTATAGAGGTAATTTTAATCCTAGGCCTTTTCCTAGTAATTCCTCTAATAATTATGGTAATTCCTATGGAAATCAATCTTATAATAATAACAGGAACACCTCTGATCTTGAGAATAATATTAAAGAATTTATCAACACTCAAAAAGTTTTCAACACTTCCATAGAAGAAAAGTTGAGTAAGATTGATGATTTGTCTAGAAGTGTTGATAGAATTGCTCATGATGTGGAAAATCTCAAGATGAGATTTTTTCTGCCTAAAGTAGATGAATCAATTAAAGATCTTTATGTTTCTATGGATGAAAGTAAGAAAAGAACCGCTATGCTTAGAGATAAAGAGAGTTTTTAGAAAAAAACGTTTTCTAGTGATTTCTTTCGCAAAAGTGATGAAGATCTTAAGATGATTGGTGTTTCTTATATTGATTCCTTGTTTATTAAAGTTAAGATTGATGAAAAAGGGACTGGAGAAGAGTCAACTTTAGGTAGAAGGCATCCCAATATTTTAACTAGTGGGTTTGGAGAGGTCAAAACTTTAACTAGTGATGTACCCACTCTTTTGGATTACAAAGACTTTAATTATGATAGTTGCCCTTTGATTGATTGTATTTGTTTGTTGCAATCCATGATAAATTCACCCCATGCTTATGAACAAAATAAAACTTTTACTAAACATATTGTTGATGCTATGATGAAAGCTCTTGAAGAAAAATTGGAATTAGGAGTTTCAATTCCTAGAAAATTGCATGATGAATGGGAACCTACTATCAAAGTCAAGACTAAAAATTATGAGTGTTTTGCTTTGTGTGACTTAGGTGCTAGTGTTTCTACAATTCCGAAATCTTTATGTGATGTGCTTGGTCTTACTAATATTGAAGAATGTTCTTTGAATTTGCACTTGGCGGATTCTACTATTAAAAAGCCTATGGGAAGAATTAATGATATTCTTATTCTTGCAAATAGGAATTATGTGCCCATAGATTTTATTGTTCTTGATATTGATTGCAATCCGTCTTGTCCAATTATTCTTGGTAGACCATTTTTCGCACTATCGTGTCGTGATTGATATGAAAGAAGGAAATATTAAGTTCCAATTTCCTTTGAGGAAGGGTATGGAACACTTTCCTAGAACCAGAATTAAGCCACCTTATGAATCAATAATGAGGGCATCTTATGGATCTCGAACCAAAGATGACAAAACTTAGATCCTTGCTTTATGCCTAGCTAAGGGCGTAAAACTAAAGCGCTTATTGGGATGCAACCCAATGAATAAATTTTATTTTTGATTTTTGATTTTTGTTCTTGAGTGTTATCAAAATTATGCTCCTGTTATGATTGTGTTTTTATGTTTTAATTAGTGTTTGTGCCAAGTAAAGCCTTTAGGATCTTCTTGGGTGATAGTTGTTTGATCTTGCTGAAAAAACAGAAACTTTTACGCTCACAAAATTAATTTTAGTTTTTTACCAGAGATAGATAAAATACCCATTCCACTTGTAGTAGATCAATATACAAATTGCCCAGGTCTTCCTATTTTTTCAAAAAAAATGGAGTTACGTAATTATTCCAAATAGTCAGATTGCTACAGACTGTTCTGTTTTAATAGATTCTGTTTTCTTTGTGTTGTGTTCTTATTTTGATGGCTCTATGGTTTTATTTGATGAGTTTTTGCCATAGAAAAGTTGGAATACAGTAGATATAATACAAAAACAAAATATGAATTGGTAGTGATTTATTATTCTTATAATAACGGATCTCACGAAGGTTTTGTCGTGTTTTGTGTGATTCAAGTTTTCAAGTTTTGGGTTATCTTACGATGGATGAAGGAAGGATGGAAGAGCCTAAGCTTGGGGATGCCCTGGCATCCCAAGCTATTATCCAAAAATGAGCACCCAACTAAGCTTTGGGATGCCCCCGAGTGGCATCCCCGCTTTCTTCCAACGACCATCGGTATTTTACTCGAAACTATATTTTTATTTGTCACATGATATGTGTTTTGCTTGGAGTGTATTGTATGATATGAGTCTTTGCTTGTTTTGTTTTGTGTTTTAAGTCATCAATCCTTGCTGGGCACACCTATTTGAGAGAGCCAAAATTATGTCATGACTTGTTAGAATTGCTCTCTTTGCTTCACTTAAATTTTTATGAGCTATGGACTTGCTCTAGTGCTTCACTTATATCTTTTTGAGCACGGTGTGCTTTAGTATTTTTGAAGAAATGCTCTCTTGCTTCACTTAGACTTATTTGAGAGTTAGTAAAATTTTCAAGAAATTCTCTCTTGCTTCACTTAAATTAATTCGAGAGAAAGAAAAAATTATTATGCTCATGATCTTCACTTATATTTGTTGGAGCTTGTCAAAAGCAACACATGAAAATTAGTCCCGAAGTGATAGATATCCAATAAGGATATTGTCGTGGTTTTGTCACGGCAGATGTCCTCGTGAAAGGACTTAGTCATGGAGCCATCGCTACAGGTTAGCTTAAAGGGGTTAAACCGGACAAGGGACACGAGAGTTTTATACTAGTTCGGCCCCTTACGATGAAGGTAAAAGCCTACGTCTAGTTGTGATGGAATTGCTGGGGTTTCGATGACCAGGGAGCGAATCCGCTTTGCCTGGCTCTCGAGTTGTTGTTGTCCCTAAACCGCTGCCGGGTCGTCCCTTTATATACATAGGTTGACGCCCGCCGATTTACAGAGTCCCGAGGCCGGATCATAAACGTGACCGGCTCGGTCTCTATTCCTTCTAACTTACAATACAAGTTACATATTCATGCCGGTTTATGTCTACAGGCCTTAACCCGCCTTTCGGCCTTAGGCCTTCCTGAAGCGCCACCATCCTTGTCTTCATGGGTCTTTGAATAAAGCAACCATCATGGGGATAATCCGGCCTCTCCTAGCCGGTTTACGCCCGGTGGTAATATCCCCAACATTAGGCCCCAGATTGATTTGAACTTGTTCATGTCAATCTTCAACACTTAGAAAAATCCCCCCTTTGCATCTTCACCTTGATCTTGTAAACCGCCATGACATCATCCTCTAGAATCATGATAAATCGCCATGACGTCACTTGTTATTTAAAAATTATACATCTCACCTTCAGTTAATGAACCTCCGACAATCGAGGCGACCGCTCTGTTATATATCCAATTTTCGGGCTCCTTGATTCTCGCGCCTGTCACCTCTCCATTTACCTTATAAATAGGGCCAAGGGTCATTTTCTTTTTCCCCCTTCACCTCCTCGCTTCTTCTTCCTCCTCGTGACGTCCCTGCACCCGAGCGCCGCCGTTGTCGTCGAGCTTTGCCTCTGCAGCACCGTTGGCCGCTGCATTGACCTAGTTGCATCAGAGAGACGCGGCGCACCACCGCTACCTCAACAGCTGTTGTAAGCCTTTCCTTCTTTCCTCTGTAGATCCATTAGGGTTCATACGGGTTCATGTCTCTCTCCTCGTGTTCTTCGTCAGTCCATAGATAGCAGAGCTCGATCTTGACGTGTTCCACATAGTAGCTATGGTACTCCTTATCTTGGCCATTTAAACCAAACCTTAAATACCTAATAACTTGATCTAGACCTTTTGTGAACTGCTTCGGGACCAAACCTTTTGAAGTCTCAATTTTTTTCCTTTTCCCAACTTACGGTAGATCCAAAATTTCAATGCAATCTTGTGAAACCTGTTTACCTTACTTAGTCATTCTTGCCTTAGATCTGTATCTTCCTTATCCGCATAGGCAGTTTATCCTTGTAGAAAGTAATCTATCATATACCATTAGTCCCCTTGTAAACCGGCAATCCCTTTATCTCCGTTGTCATACTCCGGTTTAATAATATGTGTATACCTCTGTTTCTGCTTATCGCTTTATCATTCATAATTGCATCAGCCTCCGGTTTACCAATTTCACATACTTGGGTCGCCGGTGTTGCCTGTAGGTCGTGATGTGCCTCAAGATGGCCGTCTCCTGTCCCCCTACTCGTGGGGAATCCGCTCCTGGGGCGTCGCTCTTCTGCGTCTGGCCCGTCCTCTAGGCACCTTTGGAGGGCGGGGAGTGTGACAACGTACATGCTTCCCTTGGAATCGTCTTAGGCCTAATTCCTATTACTTTAGCGGGATTATTCGTGACTGCGTATTTGCAATACAGGCGTGGGGATCAGTTGGATCTTTGTTCCTTTTCCCTGTTGTACCTTATGCATCACCATGAATGAATCGTAAACCGGCATTATTTTCTTCCCAGCTTTTTACTTGCAATGGCCAAGCAGTTTTATTCCTGCAATTGGGTTCCCTCCCGGGTTACAGAGGAGCAACTGAATGGAATAGTCAAGATTGGTACCTTACCAAAGAAAAATGAAATCCGGTGGCGAGTTCCTGGGCCGAAAAATCCTCCTACCCCCAAGCAGGGTGAAGTAGTGGTGTTTGCTGATCACATAGGCCGTGGCTTTAAACCGCCCAGATCGAAGTTTTTTCGAGATGTACTTGCCAGCTTTCAGCTCCACCCTCAAGATATTGGACCCAACCCGGTATCCAATATATGCACCTTTCAAGTCTTTTGTGAAGCGTACCTTCAAGAAGAACCAACTGTCGAGCTGTTCTGGGATTTCTTCCATTTAAACCGTCGCACTGAGTTTGTACACGGACCCAATACTGAACTTGGAGGTGTCTCAATTCAGAAAAGGAAAGAGGTTGAGTTTCCTCATGCCAAACTTCACAGTCACCCAAAAGAGTGGAATCAAACTTGGTTCTATTGCAGATACACCTCTCCTGAAGATGAGAACCCTCTGCCGGGTTATCGTGCTCACCGGCTTGCTAATACTCATCCGCTTCCGCAACGACTAAGTGCCCAGGAACGGGCCTCGTACGCACCTCAACTCGCCAAGCTTAAAGCCTTTATGGCCAACGGTTTAACAGGTGTGGACTTCGTCCGTTGCTGGATATCCTGGAGTATCTTGCCGTTAAGTCCCCGTGTCGGTTTAATGTGCGAGTACAGCAACGATGTACAAGACTCCCAACGTCATATAAATATTCAGCTAACAGATGAGGAAGTCACTGAGTCTGTTAAGAAAATGCTGAATGAATCGGAAGCTGTCTGCAGCAAGACCGGGTTAAGCCCCTTTTGCACGCAAAACAAACCGCCCGCTGTAAGCATTGTCTGTACTTCCGCTTTACGCCTGATATTTTTGGCCCGTGCAATCTTTGAATACCCTCTGCCCATCTTTAAACAGGGTGATGATCCGTTCTGGAAGAAGAAACCTCAGGAGAAAGCGGTGAAGCCTTCTCGTCCTAAGACGAAAGCTGTCAAGAAAACCACGAAGAGAAAAGCGCCTGAACCCATCGGTTTAGTGCTTGATGACGACCCGGACGAACCGGACGTAGAGGTAGAACTTGATTCACTTGGTTCACTTTTCATGCATCTCATTGACAATGATATTTATCATGAGGACGTTGAGGGCAGCCAAGCTGATGTTGCAGAGGTAATTATCCTTTCCTCCGGTTCAGACTCTTTGCCAACACAAAAAATCCATCAAGCAGTCCAGAAAGTAAGTTTTTCTCACCCTCTTGCTCACTTGGACCCAAAATTTCTTTTGAAGAAGCAGTAGCACGAGGCTCGCCGCATAACCTGGCACAGCGGTCGATCGGTTTACCAAACACTCCGGTTCGAAAACGCCAAACTGAGGTCTTACCCACTTCTGACACTTCTTATCCCGAGGCTGGCTATTTCCGACAACCTCTTAATCCATCTGATTCGAATTACCAGGTGACACCTCCTTCATCCTCTGGCGAGTCAACAGCGACACAACTCCCTCCCCTTAAGACCGTTGCTGGGTAAGTTTTAATTGAATCTCTTGACGCTTTGTATTTGCATGCCGTTTTCATCCTTGTCTTTTCCTTTTTAGAGCTAAAGCTAGACCCAGCAAGAAAACCCGGGTGAATAAACCGTCTGATGATCATGTGGTGACTGAACCAAAGTTGACTACTGAACCAGATGGTCCAAATACTGAAGCCACATTCGATGAACTGCCCCCTCAAGATCATAATGTTGATGAACAAGTGGAAGTTGACACCGCTGTGCCAGATGATAAACCGACAAGTCCAATCCGGGATGATGACGGATCTTCTAGTCCAGTGAAGACGACTGATACTCCATCAACTCCAGAAAAGGCTGTTGGAAATAAAGAAGATGAGGTTATCATTACCAGCATTGTCCACACCTCTCCTGGCCAACCTGTTGTATTGGCGAAACATAGTGCCAAAGAAGAACATGCTGCCATGGAGAAAGGCAAGTGGAGCACCGATTTATCAAGCTATGCCCACTTCAGTGCTCAAGAACTCCACTCTGGCTTTCTAAACCGTCTGCACACAAACCGTGATTATGAAGCCGGTTTGGTGAATATGATGAAGGAGCTCTATGAGGTAATGACATAACTTTTCCTTTCTTAAGTCCAATTGCAAACACCAACTCTAGTAGCCCCCAAGGGCTAGTTTATGGTAGCAATCATAAATCGGTACTTTATACTATCTCAACCCTTGCATACTTATCCTCCATATGTCAGGTGATCCTTTGAAATAAACTGGTACTTTATCGTTGTATTCCTGTAGTTTTCACTTGTGTAGTCCCCAAGGGCCGGTTTATCTTTCCAAGGTGAACCGGGTCTTTAATCAATGCCTCAACTTTGAACAGATGTACATTAGCCCCCAAGTGTCAAAGATAATGCTTGCATTATACTTGGGACTTGCAAAATTTTCTGATAATAGAGCAAATAGGCATTAGTCCCCAAGTACAAAGTGCATAACTGGTTATGTTCTTGGTACTTCAAATATATACCCCCGCTTGATGATATGTCATTCCTTTATAGGCCGAGCTTAGCAAAAAGGACTCCCAAACCGCTGATCTTCAAGAAAACATCAAGTCTCAGCAAGCGGAGGCTTCCAAAGACATGGAGGAACTGACTAAAGCCTTAGCAGCCATGGAGAAGCTGAAGGAAAATTTTAAGTAGGAACGTGCAGATTGGGATGCCCAGAAGGCCGCTTTAGCCAAGAAAGCCGAAGACGTCGAATCAGCCCTTAAACTGGTGGTTGAGGAACTAACCGGTTTAAAGCGACAAATAAGCGCTATGACTTCTGCTGTATTTGGTAAGCGCCCTCATCTGGCATGATCCAAGTCCCCTTTAACTTAGCAGTCACCGGTTTACTGATGCTCACAAAGCTACAGGGACCCGCATTACCCATCTGGGGTTCGATATGCGGATGAAGCTGAAAGCAGCCTATACCTTGATAGGAAAATTGTGTTCCGGATCCCAACGGGTTATCTGCACTGCTACGTACAACTGGCCCCCTCCATCGTTGATAAAAGAAACCATCGAGAAGCTTTCCATGTTGCCTGCCCAGCTAGAGGAACTTAAAAAATCAGCTGCAAGGTCAGGCGCATTGATTGCGCTAATCCGGGCCAAGGCATGGATTCCAGATCTTGAACCGGCAGATATCGGCCAAGGCTACCCCAGCGTGAAGGAGGATGGTACAAAATTCAACAATGATGATCTCCGAAGGCTGACAAGGGAGATACGGCCTATAGCAAGTAAATTGGCGGATGACATAGATCTGTCTCATTATCCACCGGTTTACGATGTTGATCAGAAAAAATGTCCTGCGTCGATTCATGATATAGTGGATCTTGTTCCGCCAATCCATAAGCACACTTATGCTCTTCACATTGATCCTTCTCCTCTTATAAGTGAAGAAGACGTATTCCGAGCGTTAACCGGAATCTATTGGACAACAATTGATTTCCAGCCACTGGGTAGAGAGGAGGAGGATGCACCAACTCAAGATGATCCGCAATCTTCAAGTCGTCCTGATGATGAATCTTAAACCGGTGGCCGGTTTAGCTATCGCCGTCTGCCACTTGTTATCTAAACAATTATTCCTGGAGGGCCTTTGAAGCGCCTTGTAATAGGCTAGTTCAAACACTTGCTGTTATGCCATCGAGCATATTTATTTTGCTTGATACTGATAACTCGCCCTGCCTTTGGGATCTATTATATGCATAGTCCATTGTGGCTTTTATTTAACTTGTTCCTGCATAGAAGAACTTGAAAGTGTCCTAGTGGTTTACCACTGGACGGGTCATGACGCCCAAGATATATACATGGCTTGGATGGATAGCCAAGATTGTAATAACCAGATATAAAATAGATGATACCTGTGATATATCTCATTGGCTGACCAACTGTTGTTATCATAAGCGTGATAACACCAATCTGGAGTATTGATGACTCCTTGAATCCTTGTTGGTTCACACCAAAACTGTACCGGGTTATGATAAACACCGGTTTGTCCATATAATTCTGGTAACTTCTAGCCAGGACCAGACCGGATCAAATTATTGCCGGTTTTAGAACTGATCATGCACTGACAACTGAGCGTTAAAAGCCATGCCGGGTTGTAATAAACTCCGGTTTATCAAAAAATATTCATAAATCCCTTCGCAAATATTGTTAAAACTGTCACAGCCCTAGCATTGGCCTTGCTTGTCATTGCATCATCATCTTGCATCATGTTTAAATTTCTCAGAAACTTGAAATGGGGACTGACCAAACCCTAGCACCAAATGAATTCAAATAGGCTCAAATAAAATCACTTCCAATAAACCCAAAGTGACTTCAGGAAAAGTCCATCATTTTTGAAATTGGTGAAAACCTTTGACAAAAATTGGTGCATATTTTCCCTAGGTCATTTCAGGTTTTTGGATTAAATCATAAGTATTTGAATTGGAGCATCTAATGGCTATGAATATTTTAAATGCTTCAATAATTCTGAGAACATTTGAGGGCTGTTAGTAAACATTTTAAAAGTGCCCAAAAATTTTCTCAGGAGTTTTAAAAAATGGTTTAGTATTATTACTAAATCAAAAACAGAAAAGCAAAATAGAAAACATAAAGTAAAGAGAGAGAGAGAGAGAGAGAGAGAGTTACCTGGGCTTTCAGGCGGCCTAGCTGGCGGCCCAGCTGGCTGGCCAAGCCCAACTCCCCGCCTGTCGTCTTCTCCCTCATGCCAGTGGGCACGAGGGCGTGTGGCCGCCGCGCGCGCCCACGCGCTTGGACACCTCTTGCTTATGCCAACATCCTAGACTGCTCCAGACGACGCCACGCGCCCGCTAACCTCTCTCTCTCTCTCACCCGCAGCTCCTCCCCTCCTCTGGCTCCCTCCCCCTCTCTTCCCAAGCGCACCAGAGGTCGCCGCCGTGCTCTACTGCGGCCATCGGCCACCCCACGCCTCACCAACGCGCCCAGAAGCTCCGCCACTTCTTCCTCGACCGCCTCACCGAGCCACGCCCCGCCGAAGGCCCATGAACGTCTTCACCGAGCTCGTCTTCGACCTCTTGACGACGAGATCGCCTCCGCCGCCCCGCTCGCTTCGGACCTCCTCCGAGCTCGTCGTCTGCATCGCTGCAATCTTTGTGAGGCCACGGTCCGAACCCCCCTTTCCTTCCCCTCGCTTGCATGTCGTAGCCGCTGCGTCACCGATGACCGTAACCGCCGCCGCCTGAGCTCGTCGCCGACGCAGCTCCGGTGACCAAATGGTCGCCCTGGCGAGTCCAAACCTCTCCCTGCACCCCGTAGAGCCTCGCTAGTGCATCCGCTCGCCCTCTAGCACGCTGCATCAGCAAAACCACCGACGCCCAAACTTCGGTGGCGGCAAAAGAGCTCGCCGCTGTCGGCTCAGGCCACCCCAGCTCCTCCTGTTCGCTCCATTAGATGCGGCGCATTGCCATCTAGCCGTAGCCGCAAACCACGAGTAAAATGGTGCGCTGTAGAGCATTCCCGAGCCGCCCCGTCGTCTCTGTCGTCGCCGGCGACAAGCCATGGACCAGGTCCGGCGGGTTTGACCCCGTTTGACCGGGGTTTGACTTCCCCCTGACCCACTGACGTGTGGGCCAGGCCCCTGCTTAATTAAGCGATAGATTAATTAGCGTTACTTAACTTAGTTAGATAGGTTAGCCTCTGATATGTGGGCCCAGGCCTTAACTAAACTAGATTAGGTTTAGTTTAATTTTAATTAACCCTATTAGTTAACTATGTCACTGACGTGTGGACCCCACACGTCAGGTTTGACCCGTACCAGCCCTGTTGACTTGCTGACATCATCATGACGTCGGGCTGACGCAGTAAATACTTTCTCGAATTTTGAAATAAATCAGAAATGATTTATTATTTTCGGAAAATACCCAAAACTTCTAAAAATCATATTAAATCAACCGTAACTCCAAATAAAATAAATTATATATGAAAAATTATCAGAAAAATGCAATCTATCCATTTATGCTACTTTCATGCATGTTAAACCAACTTATACCCATTGTATAAGTGAAAACATGATAATGGCATTTTAAATGCTAAATATGGAGTTTGCATATGAACCCTTGGTCCATATGGACTTCATTTAAATTGTTGCTAGATGCATTAGTGTAAATCATAACATTATTGCCATGTCATGATCATGCATCATATTGTGCATTGCATGGATCGTGTGTCTTCTCTGTTTGCCGGTGTTGTTCCCCCTCGGTAGACGTTGTTCCGATGTTGTGATCATTGACACCGATGAAGAGCTGTACTATCTTCAGAAGTGCCAGGCAAGCAAAACCCCCTTGTTCATTCCGATACAATCCCACTCTCTCGCTCCTGCTCTCTTTTACTGCATTAGGACAACAACGATTCAACTGTTAGATGCTGCGGTAGTTGAACCCCTTTCCTCTGCATGACCTGTCATTGCCACAGTAAATAGATGAAACCCACTAGCATGAGTAGGAATTGTTTGAGCCCTGATGTGCCTACTCATTCATGCTTGTTGTCATGCCTACTACTTCTTAGAGTTGAGTCAGGTCTGATCCATCGGGAATGAATTGGAATGTGGTGAACATGTCCTACCTTTGAGAGCTAAGTGTGTGAACACGATTTGGTAAAGGTAGTGGTGAGAGGCCATGTAGGAGTACATGGTGGGTTGTCTCATTGCAGCCGTTCTCAGGAACTGGGTTCTGTGTTTGTGATCCATGAACAGTTACTACCACACATTGGGTTCCGGTAACTGGGCCCCTCTCGGCTTATTAATCAACTCGATCTCTGTCCAGGAGTTGCAACTAGTTTCTGGTGTTTGTAGGTAGTGTTAGTAGTCTACCAAGTGGCACCCAGTACAGGTGGGCTTGGGACAGACTAGGCACTGTGGCATGGTGTACCAAGTGGCACCCGAATGGTGGGCTTGGGAACCCTGCACACATCGTTTGGGGCCGTGAGCGACACCCCGGCCGGATCTCCTTGCGGATGGAACCCGAATAGGCGATAAACCTGGACAAGAGACTTGTGTGGTGAGTCAGGTCATGGCCGACTCCCTCGCCAGGCTTCCGCTTGAAGGTTGCCGAGGTACACGACATGTACATGGTGGTAAGTGGCGAGAGCATGCGTGAAGAAGTACTCCCCTACAGGGTTATCATTATCTATACGAATAGCCGGATTCCTCGGATATGGAAACTTGGACCCCTTGCATAGTTCATAGACAAGTGAAAGTGGATACTCTAAAATGCGCAAGATAAGCGTGAGTGCTATGGATGGTGTTCTTGTAGGGAGACGGGAGCGGATCCATAGTGGTGTATTGATATGGTGAAAATGTGGACTCATGTGCGCCAGCTCAAAAGAGTTACTTGTAGTCATAGTTTAGGATAGCCACTAAGTCAAAGCTGGCTTGCTGCAGTCAAACTCCACCACCCCCCTTTGTTGATACTGATGCATATGTAGCTAGTTCTGATGTAAGTCTTGCTGGGTACATTTGTACTCATGTTTGCCTATTTTATGTTTTGCAGAGAGAAGTCAGTCTCGCTAGTAGTTCCGTGTGGACTTTGACGTTTAGCTTGATACCTCAGCTACGATCTTGTGCCCTCGATAGGATCTTGTAGATAGTCAGGCTTCTCAGCCTTTTTCATTTGTAGATGTCTGTACTCAGACATGTTAAGCTTCCGCGTGTGCTTTGACTTGTATGCTCTGAATGTTGGGTCATGAGACCTGTGCTTGTAATATCTCGCTCCTCGGAGCCTAATGAATAAATACTTGAGTCGTGGAGTTATGTTGTGATGCCATGTTATATTTACACATATCGAGCATATTGTGTGTATGATTGAAATGCTTGGTATGTGTGGGATCCGACAACCTAGTTGTTCATCCTTGGTAGCCTCTCTTATGGGGAAATGTGGTCTTGTGCTTCCATGAGCCATAGTAGTCCGCTACAAACCGGTTCACCGGAGTCTTGCTAGCCCAGCACTACTGCTCCGGAACACTTAGACTGGCCGGCATGTGATTCACTTCGTTCCTGTGTCTGTCCCTTCGGGGAAATGTTACGCGGTGACAACCGGAGTCCTGTTAGCCTGTTACAGCCTGGGTTCCCGGAGTCCTGTTAGCCTAGTTGCTACAGCCCGGATTCACACGCTATTGACCGACATGCTCGATGTTGATTCATGTATGCCTGTCCCCGTAAGTTAGTGCAACTCTGGGTTCACGACTAGTCATGTCAGCCCGGGTTCTCTGTCATATGGATGCTAGCGACACTATTATATACGTGAGCCAAAAGGCGCAAACGGTCCCGGGCCATGCTAAGGCGACACCCGTGGGGATACCATGCGTGAGGCCGCAAAGTGATATGAGGTGTTACAGGCTAGATCGGTGTGACTTAGAATCGGGGTCCTAACAGCTTTGGTATCACCTGACTACCTGTAGGATTACCAAGCCATACTGGTCGAAGTTGAGTCTAGAAATGCTTTAGCTATATAAGGGAATTGATTGTGGAAGGGAACGTAAGGCTCTTTTACTCCTTTACCTTATGCCCTTCTGATCTGAGTCAACCTCTTCTTTTCTACGGGGTTAAGAAACCAGGCCTTCTCATCTATCTATCAGGATGACGTGTTACTAATCCATAGACTTATAGGATTGATGGATTCATGTCTCAGTTCAGTTTCCAGTACTTCCGTGTGTTCATAGTTGGTCTCGGAACCTTGATATTGTGATGTTGAGTGGTTATGCCACCATTTTTCAGGATGTCTCAAATCTTTTTGAGCATTTACAGCCGTTATGCTGTTCGAGTCATCCTAGGTTACTAAATAGTCTGATGCATTTGCAAATCCTTTCTTTCCGTTCCCGATGTCCTTTTTGGTCAGAATAAGCACACTAACCGGTGCTTTGAGGTACTCTATTGCCTCGGTATATATGTTGGGGCTATTATTATGACCCTAGGTGTTTTAGGGAGTCACCTAGTAATCTAGCCATGTTTTGTGTTCCCGGTGTGATGATTCTGGCCACCATTCTCGAAAGCATCCCGTGATGCCATTTAGTAGTAGGTATTCTACTCCTGGGTTCTTGAACCAAGATCCACTCTACTTACCTCGTGTTGATAGTGTTGCTTGTACCTTTAGGATATTAGTAATCTTTGTGATAGTCTTCGAGGTCCGTGGTATATCATTCTTCCAAATACCATGAACCATCATGGCAGAAGTTCTTTTGAACCAAAAGATCACAACCAGCGTGCTCTTGAGGAGTACTCCATCCATATTGTGAATCTGCCAGTCCCTTTTCTTCTGCATGGGTTATCTAGAAGAAATATGCTGAACTTGTTTGACATACAAATCTATGCATCCATAACTCAGAAAATCATATGTTCTTTGAGTTGTCCCTCATTAGTTGTTTTTTGACCTCCGACTATCAATTTGTAGTTAGGAGTAGTTGTGCATTCGTGTTATAGATGCCTATTATCCTTGTGGTCTGACAAGCCATTCTATTCCAGAATGACTAGGAGAAAAAAATCTCCAGCACCTCGTCCATTTCTTGGACTGGTCAAAGTAGTTGTATTTCGTAGATCAAAATGCCAATCCAGCTTTTGCTCTATTCTACCTTGGAGTGTTACCATCTTTATGTCAAGAATATCATGAGAATTGCACCACCTCTTATGAATTCTTGACGCAGTGATACTTCTCGCCATCATTATTCATTCCTCGGTCCCGTGTTGTTGTAACCGAAATGCCAACAAGTGAATTGATATGTGTGAAATCAATACACCGAGCAACTCGTTGCTTTGTAGTAAATGGACAATATTCTCATTCTTAGAGTGTTGATTATTAAATCATCATCCTAAGATTGATCGTGCTACCTAGTCCTTATTTTGGGTGCACTCTTCGATCCATGAGTTGGGATTGTGTCAATCCCTCACTCTCTCGATCATATCTTCTTGCCCTGAAAAGTAAGATTGTTCTCGAGCTTAGATTCATATCGGTGGTTCATGATTTTCCGGATATCTTCACAGAAGTATCACCAGGTCATTCCCTGACCGATATGGTGAGTTCGTGATCAAGTTGGTTTACCAATAAACCACTCTTTCTCCAAGAATCCGTGTTGGATACCCTTGAGCTAGTTGGTTAAGCTAAACAACAACTTGGAGAGTTGGAAGATAAAAGCTAGCCCGACTTAGTTCATTACAAAGGGATATCCTCGTCTTTGTGTGTTAGTTGAAGAAAGATGATATCTTCATCGATTGTTCCTCGTGATCGGTTGTTGGATCTGTTGTCTTGTCAAAACTTTGATTTGAGTGTGGGCTATCCTCAAATCAAATCAGAACCAACGTTATTCATAATGTTGTCTTACTCGTGGTTGACTCCTCGAGCACACACCATTACATCTTTTGGTCTGACCAATACTATCACATTGTTCACATAATGGTGGAAGTCCAGTGATATGGAAATTCCGATGAGTTGCTGTGGAGCCCATCAGCAACATTTTGTCTCCTCCATGATTTGTGTTGAACATCTAGCTAGTGTTGGAAACTTGTGTAAGCATTTTCTTCATGCCCCGTTCATGAAGTATATGTTTGGATGAAAGAAGTGACTTCCTTTGATTCACGTGCATTTGATGTAAGTTGCTGCCGTGAATTCAAGAAAGTTTGTTTTGCTTCCTCTGGAATCATCCCAAGTTAGTCATGCATGTGCGAAGTATTCTATGGTCTGATGGATTGATCATCTTCATTCCATATGTATCCCCTAGCACACCAAGCCACTGATTGACTTGTTCAAGGAAAAGGAGTTATCGTTCTATCCTAGGTCATGCACAAGATTCCGTTGTCCTCGTTGATGGTTCCCAACCTGAACTTGGTAGTGTTTTATTATAAGACTACTACATGGTCATGCTTGTCTGGGACAGCGTGTTCACATGTAAGTAGCAGAACCCGCTCATGTTTTGGAGCTTGCTATCGTAGTTTATTCCCCAAGAATCTCGCAACGCCGTCTCATCAATTTGTGTTGCAAACTTTCATTTTCCCTTCTAGACTTGATGAGTCTGGATTATTCTGACACCAACCAGATCTGAATCTCAGGCAGATATGATGGTTGGAATGTTTCCCAAGAACTATAATATTGGTCTCCCTGTAACCCGCTAAAGTGGATGTCGTGGTCAACACACAAGCCGGAAGAACCGTTATTGTAGTAATCTTGTTTGAGGAAGTTGGCCACCTCCCCATAAGGATCTCATAGAATTTATTCCAGTAGTTGTTCCTTATGGATTTTTGTGTTCCCGAAGTCCAACCTTTTACTTGATGTTCTAGATACCAAACCATATCAATAAATGGGTTACGCTAGCACATCAAGGAGAACATTAGAAGCGGAGTGCTAAATGTCTCTCGGTTGATCATCCATATTTTGATCCCTTTGCCTCGCTAAGGTGAAATCTGAGAAAGTGTTATCTTTCTTTGCATCTGCATCGTCCATCACTATTCATCATGGTAGTATGTTGTGTTGCCAGGATCCTTGACACGGATGTTGGTAGAACCTTGATGAATATGGAAATGCTCAAGTTTTTGAGAGCACGCGCAAGCATATCATCCCATGCGTTGTCTTCAACAAGGTAGTCCACATCATCCATTCTAGTCTGGGTATGCCATCCTTTCGAACTCCTTCAAACGATCGTTTGTGCATTTCCTTAGGCTGGTATAGAGAGTTTGAATGATTTATGTATCAAAAGTAATTCTTTTTGCCACTTAAGGGAATAGCTCTATGAGTCACCTCCACTAAGATGCCTCGTTATGGTATTATGGGCAACATAACTCCTCGCTACTTTGAAACCCCCTCACCATCTAATTAAGCGTGGAATTGTTGCCTACCTATTGAACCTTCGTCATCAGTTCCTTGCCATTCCCCCTGAGGTGTGTTTGTGTCTCAGCTCAAGAGATGTTTCAACGTCTCACTCCATGAGTTGATCCTGAGTACTTGATCTTCAAGGAGATCGATTCCTGTAGAGTTTCTTTCTGCCATCATCGTGTTGGATGGAGATCTCAAAAGCAAAGATGTCAAGATCAAATTGAAGCAATGAATCAACATCTTCGAGAAGAACAGTTGGATCATGAAGATCGTGTTAGCTTTGTGTCCCCTCTGTCTTCTTACCTCACGTCTTGAATCTCGGGACGAGATTCTTGTTTAGTGGGGGTGAGTTGTCATAGCCCTAGCATTGGCCTTGCTTATCATTGCATCATCATATTGCATCATGTTTAAATTTCTCAGAAAGTTGAAATGGGGACTGACCAAACCCTAGCACCAAATGAATTCAAATAGGCTAAAAAAATCACTTCCAATAAACCCAAAGTGACTTCAGGAAAAGTCCATCATTTTTGAAATTGGTGAAAACCTCTGACAAAAATTGGTGCATATTTTCCCTAGGTCATTTCAGGGTTTTGGATTAAATCATAAGTATTTGAATTGGATCATTTAATGGCTATAAATATTTTAAATGCTTCAATAATTCTGAGAACATTTGAGGGCTGTTAGCAAACATTTTAAAAGTGCCCACAAATTTTCTCAGGAGTTTTAAAAAATGGTTTAGTATTATTACTAAATCAGAAAAACAGAAAAGCAAAATAGAAAACATAAAGTAAAGAGAGAGAGAGTTACCTGGGCTTTCAGGCGGCCCAGCTGGCTGGCCAAGCCCAACTCCCCGCCTGTCGTCTTCTCCCTCATGCCAGTGGGCACGAGGGCGTGTGGCCGCCGCACGCGCCCACGCGCTTGGCCACCTCTTGCTTATGCCAACGTCCTAGACTACTCCAGACGACGCCACGCGCCCCCCTAACCTCTCTCTCTCTCACCCGCAGCTCCTCCCCTCCTCTGGCTCCCTCCCCCTCTCTTCCCGAGCGCACCAGAGGTCGCCGCCGTGCTCTGCCGCGGCCATCGGCCACCCCACGCCTCACCAACGCGCCCAGAAGCTCCACCACTTCTTCCTCGACCGCCTCACCGAGCCACGCCCCGCCGGAGGCCCATGAACGTCTTCACCGAGCTCGTCTTCGACCTCCTGCCAACGAGATCGCCTCCGCCGCCCCGCTCGCTTCGGACCTCCTCCGAGCTCGCCGTCTGCATCGCTGCAATCTCTGTGAGGCCATGGTCCGAACCCCCCTTTCCTTCCCCTCGCTTGCATGTCGTAGCCGCTGCGTCACCGATGACCGTAACCGCCGCCGCCTGAGCTCGTCGCCGACGCAGCAACGGTGACCAAATGGTCACCCCGGCGAGTCCAAACCTCTCCCCGCACCCCGTAGAGCCTCGCTAGTGCATCCGCTCGCCCTCTAGCACGCCGCATCAGCAAAACCACCGACGCCCGAACTTCGGTGGCGGCAAAAGAGCTCGCCGCTGTCGGCTCAGGCCACCCCAGCTCCTCCCGTTCGCTCCATTAGATGCGGCGCATTGCCAGCTAGCCGTAGCCGCAAACCACGAGTAAAACGGTGCACTGTAGAGCATTCCCGAGCCGCCCCGTCGTCTCTGTCGTCGCCGGCGACAAGCCATGGACCAGGTCCGGTGGGTTTGACCCCGTTTGACCGGGGTTTGACTTCCCCCTGACCCACTAACGTGTGGGCCAGGCCCCTGCTTAATTAAGCGATAGATTAATTAGCATTAATTAACTTAGTTAGATAGGTTAGCCTTTGATATGTGGGCCCAGGCCTTAACTAAACTAGATTAGGTTTAGTTTAATTTTAATTAACCATGTTAGTTAACTATGTCACTGACGTGTGGACCCCACACGTCAGGTTTGACCCGGACCAGCCCTGTTGACTTGCTGACATCATCATGATGTCGGGCTGACGCAGTAAATACTTTCTCGAATTTTGAAATAAATCAGAAATGATTTATTATTTTCGGAAAATACCCAAAACTTCTAAAAATCATATTAAATCAACCGTAACTCCAAATAAAATAAATTATATATGATAAATTATCAGAAAAATGCAATCTATCCATTTATGTTACTTTCATGGATGTTAAACCAACTTATACCCACTGTATAAGTGAAAACATGATAAGTGGAAACATGAGAGGCCATGTAGGAGTACATGGTGGGTTGTCTCATTGCAGCCGTTCTCAGGAACTGGGTTCTGTGTTTGTGATCCATGAACAGTTACTACCACACATTGGGTTCCGGTAACTCGGCCCCTCTCGGCTTATTAATCAACTTGATCTTTGTCCAGGAGTTGCAACTAGTTTCTGGTGTTTGTAGGTAGTGTTAGTAGTCTACCAAGTGGCACCCAGTACAGGTGGGCTTGGGACAGACTAGGCACAGTGGCACGGTGTACCAAGTGGCACCCGGATGGTGGGCTTGGGAACCCTGCATACATCGTTTGGGGCCGTGAGCGACACCCCGGCCGAATCTCCTTGCGGATGGAACCCGAATAGGCGATAAACCTGGATGAGAGACTTGTGTGGTTAGTCAGGTCGTGGCCAACTCCCTCGCCAGGCTTCCGCTTGAAGGTTGTCGAGGTACACGACGTGTACATGGTGGTAACTGGCGATAGCATGTATGAAGAAGTACACCCCTGCAGGGTTATCATTATCTATTCGAATAGCCGGATTCCTCAGATATGGAAACTTGGACCCCTTGCATAGTTCATAGACAAGTGAAAGTGGATACTCTAAAATGCGCAAGATAAGCGTGAGTGCTATGGATGGCGTTCTCGTAGGGAGACGGAAGCGGATCCATAGTGGTGTATTGATATGATGAATATGTGGACTCGTGTGCGCCACCTCAAAAGAGTTACTTACAGTCATAGTTTAGGATAGCCACTGAGTCAAAGTTGGCTTGCTGCAGTCAAACTCCACCACCCCCCTTTGTTGATACTGATGCATATGTAGCTAGTTCTGATGTAAGTCTTGCTGGGTACATTTGTACTCACGTTTTCCTATTTTATGTTTTGCGGAGAGATGTCAGTCTCGCTAGTAGTTCCGTGTGGACTTCGACGTTTAGCTTGATACCTTAGCTACGATCTTGTGCCCTCGACAGTATCTTGTAGATAGTCAAGCTTCTCAGCCTTTTTCTTTTGTAGATGTCTGTACTCAGACATGGTATGCTTCGCGTGTGCTTTGACTTGTATGCTCTGAATGTTGGGTCATGAGACCAATGTTTGTAATAGCTCGCTCCTCGGAGCCTAATGAATAAATACTTGAGTCGTAGAGTTATGTTGTGATGCCATGTTGTATTTACACATATCGAGCATATTGTGTGTATGATTGAAATGCTTGGTATGTGTGGGATCTCACAACCTAGTTGTTCATCCTTGGTAGCCTCTCTTATGGGGAAATGTAGTCTTGTGGTTCCATGAGCCATAGTAGTCCGCTACAGCCCGGTTCACCGGAGTACTGCTAGCCCAGCACTACTGCTCCGGAACACTTAGACTGGCCGGCATGTGATTCGCTTCATTCCTATGTCTGTCCCTTCGGGGAAATGTCACACAGTGACATCCGGAGTCCTGCTAGCCTGCTACAGCCCGGGTTCCCGGAGTCATGTTAGCCAAGTTGCTACAGCCCGGATTCACACACTGCTGACCGACATGCTCGATGTTCATTCATGTATGCATGTCCCCGTAAGTTAGTGCCACTTTGGGTTGACGACTAGTCATGTCGGCCCGGGTTCTCTGTCATATGGATGCTAGCGACA
Source organism: Triticum urartu (assembly GCF_056163025.1). Lineage (NCBI taxonomy): Eukaryota > Viridiplantae > Streptophyta > Magnoliopsida > Poales > Poaceae > Triticum > Triticum urartu. The sequence continues at coordinate 640,234,352 of NC_141875.1, forward strand.
CTATCATATACGTGAGCCAAAAGGCGCAAGCGGTCCCGGGCCATGGTAAGGCGGCACCCGTGGGGATACCGTGCGTGAGGCCGCAAAGTGATATGAGGTGTTACAGGCTAGATCGGGCTGACTTAGAATCGGGGTCCTAACAAAAACATTTGCAACAAATACGAGAAAAATATGCAAGGCTATTCATGGGCTGCCAGGCCCTAAATCGAGGCTTTTCATGGGCTGCCAGGCCGCTGAGTTAAACCATTTTTCAAATCCTTTTAAGATGGACCTCAATGTTTAACCAATTACCGTTTTAACTTTGACAAGTTCAGGGTCTATGTGATTGACTTGCCAAACATTCAATGGGTCATACCAGGTTTACCTGGATGGAGTGGCTTACTTAAAGAGGCAGAATAACCCGGGGTTTAGGTCAATACACCTGGCTTCCAAGCCTGGCTTGATAGCCTATTACAAGGGTGCAAGCTCGTTGTTCTTTGAGAAGCAAGGAGCCCCCAAGTAATATTTGAGTTGTGCTCAGTGGGTACCTATGTTTGAGTTGTGCTTTTTGCAACATACTCTCTTTGGTTCCACATAATTTCCTTTTCTTGGCTTTAAACCGGTCAAGAGGTGTAGCTATGGTGTAAATACAACCAAGCCCCCTAGTGATTTCCCTGTTTAGCCTTAAGACGATCAAGAGGTGTAGCTATGGTCCGAATACGACCAAGCCCCCTAGTGATTTCCTTTATATCTGTGTGGCTTTATAAGACGGGTTAATAGAACTCTGTTTTATAAGTAGAAGCCCCCATGTAACCACACACGATGTAAAAAACAACAGATACCCCGCTTTAACTGAGGCTCCGGTTTATTATATAATATATACATTGTCATAAGTTTGTACATAAGAAGAGCCTATGGCTCAAGTATAGTAAGGCCGAAGAAGAGCTATATTCCACGTCCGCTTGGTCTCCTCCTCCGATTTACGTGAGACTTCGTGCTCTCGAACATCGATAAGGTAGTATGATCCATTGTGCAAATTTTTGCTGACCACAAAAGGTCCTTCCCAAGGTGGGGATAACTTGTGCATATCAGTCTGATCCTGGATGAGCCGGAGCACCAGATCGCCCTCTTGAAAAGTTCTAGTCTTAACCCGGCGGATGTGATAACGTCGGAGATCTTGTTGATAAATCGCCGAACGTGCTGTTGCTAAATCACGCTCCTCATCTAACAGGTCCAGTGAGTCCTGACTTGCTTTCTCATTCTCAGCTTCAACGTAAGCCGCCACACGGGGCGAGTCATGATGGATGTCACTAGGAAGAACCGCCTTTGCTCCGTAAACCATGAAGAAAGGCGTGTAACCCGTTGATCTGTTTGGTGTGGTGTTGATACTCCATAACATGGAAGGTAACTCCTCCACCCAACAACCCGGCGTCCGCTTTAAAGGAACCATAAGCCGGGGTTTAATACCTCTCAAAATTTCTTGATTTGCCCTCTCTACTTGACCATTAGATTGGGGGTGAGCCACTGATGACACATCAAGACGGATGTGCTCACGTTGACAAAATTCCTCCATAGCACCCTTGGACAGATTAGTACCGTTATCAGTTATAATGCCGTGTGGAAAACCAAACCGGAATATCACCTTTTCGATGAATTGGACCGCCGTGGCTGCATCACACTTACTGACTGGCTCTGCCTCTACCCACTTGGTAAACTTATCAACCGCCACCAACATGTGGGTCTTTTTGTCCTTGGACCTCTTAAAGGGTCCAACCATATCTAGCCCCCAAGTTGCAAACGGCCAAGTGATTGGAATCATTCTCAACTCTTGAGCCGAAACATGAGCGCGGCGTGTAAATTTCTGACAACCGTCATAGCTTTTTACTAAATCCTCAGCATCAGCATGAGCCGTCAACCAATAAAAGCCGTGACCAAAAGCCTTAGCCACCAAGGATTTTGAACCGGCGTGGTGACCACAATCTCCTTTGTGGATTTCTCCCAAAATCTCACAACCCTCTTGAGGAGACACACAACGCTGAATTGCTCCTGTGACGCTGTAATGATGTAGCTCCCCGTTGATAATGGTCATTGACTTGGATCACCGGATTATCTGCCGGGCCAAGGTTTCATCATCCGGTAACTCGCCCCGGTTCATGTAATCCAGGCACGGGACTGTCCAATCCGGTATAACATGCAAAGCCGCCACCAACTATGCCTCCGTGTCAGGAATAGCCAACTCCTCCTCCGTGGGTATCTTGACCGACGGATTATGAAGTACGTCGAGGAAGACATTAGGTGGCACCGGTTTACGCTGAGAGCCTAGACGACTTAAAACGCCCGCAGCATCTTTCTTTCGCCGGTCTATATGGTCAACTTGACAACCCTTGAAATGACCAGCCACTATGTCCACCTCTCGTCGATATGCAGCCATGAGTGGATCCTTAGAATCCCAAGTGCCAGATACCTGCTGAGCCACCAGGTCTGAGTCACCGATGCACTTAACCCGCGTTAAGTTCATCTCCTTAGCCATCCTCAGACCGTGGAGTAAGGCCTCATACTCAGCCGCGTTGTTAGTGCAAGGGAACATTGAGCGGAGAACATAACAAAACTTGTCACCTCATGGGGAAGTTAATATGACTCCAGCCCCCAAGCCCTCCAATTGTCTAGACCCATAAAAGTGAACGGTCCAATATGTGTCATCTGGCTTTTCCTCTGGTGCCTGCAACTCTGTCCAATCATTGATGAAGTCCACAAGTGCTTGGGATTTGATTGTCGTGCGAGGCGTATATTTTATCCTGTGAGGCCCAAGCTCAATAGCCCATTTGGCAATCCGGCCAGTTGCTTCTTTGTTTTGAATGATATCTCCCAGAGGGGCTGAACTGACCACTGTGATAGGATGACCCTGAAAATAATGCTTGAGCTTTTGGCTTGCCATGAAAACCCCATACACTAGCTTCTGCCAATGCGGATACCTCTTCTTTGACTCGATAAGCACCTCATTGATATAATAAACCGACCGTTGAACCGGATACTCCTTTCCAGCCTCCTTGTGCTCCACAACAATAGCCACACTAATAGCCCGGGCATTAGCAGCCACATATAGCAATAAGGGCTCTTTATCGACCGGAGCCGCAAGGACTAGCAGTTCAGCTAACTGTCTCTTCAAATCCTCAAATGCTTTATCAGCCGCGTCACTCCAGACAAAGTCATCCGTTTTCTTTAGCATCTGATATAAAGGGATAGCATTCTCCCCAAGACGACTGATAAACCAGCTCAAAGCCACAATCCGGCCCGCTAAATGTTGAACGTCATTGATACATGCCGGTTTAGCCAGAGAGGTGATAGTTGTGATCTTCTCCGGATTAGCCTCAATGCCCCTGTTAGACACCAGAAAACCCAAGAGCTTGCCTGCCGGAACACCAAAGACACATTTGGCCGGATTAAGCATCACCTTATAAACCCGAAGGTTATCAAAGGTTTCCTTCAAGTCATCTATCAATGTTTCCTCCTTCCTATATTTCACCACAATGTCATCCACATATGCATGAACATTGCGCCCAAACTGCTTATGAAGACAATTCTGAACACATTGCTGATAAGTCGCCTGGGCACTCTTGAGCCCAAAAGGCATAGATACATAGCAGAAGGCTCCAAAGGGAGTTATGAAAGTTGTCTTCTCCTGGTCTTTAACTGCCATTTTGATTTGATGATAGCCAGAATAAGCATCTAGAAAACACAAACGGTCACACCCCGCCGTAGCATCAATGATTTGATCAATGCGAGGGAGAGCAAAGGGGTCAGCTGGACAAGCCTTGTTCAAGTCCGTGTAGTCCACACACATCCGCCAAGTGCCGTTTTTCTTAAGAACCAGCACCGGATTAGCCAGCCACTCAGGGTGAAAGACCTCCACGATAAACCCTGCGGCCAACATCTGAGCTACCTCCTCACCAATAGCCTTACGCCTTTCTTCGTTGAAGTGGCGGCGAAACTGCCTGGCCGGTTTAAACTTAGGATCTATATTAAGTGTGTGCTCAGCGAGTTCCCTCAGTACACCTGGCATGTCAGAAGGCTTCCATGCAAAGATGTCCCAGTTCTCACGGATGAACTCGATGAGCGCGCTTTCCTATTTGGGATCCAGGTTAGTGCTGATGATGAACTGCTTGGATGAATCGCCAGGAACAAAATCAACAACCTTAGTGTCTGTAGCCGATTTAAATTTCAACGCCGGGTCATGCTCCGTAGTTGGGTTTTTCAAAGAAGTCATGTCTGTCGGATCAACATTATCCTTATAAAACTTCAGCTCCTCTGTGGCACAAACCGACTCAGCATAAGCTGCATCACCCTCTTCACATCACAAAGCAATCTTCTTGCTCCCATGTACTGTGATGGTCCCCTTATGACCCGACATCTTAAGCTATAGATAAACATAACACGGCCTCGCCATGAACTTGGCATAAGCCGGTCGTCCGAACAGGGCATGATACGGACTCTTGATTTTCACCACATCAAAAGTCAACGTTTCTGACCTTGAATCATGATCATCTCCAAAAGCCACCTCTAGGGCTATCTTGCCCACTGGATACGCCGATTTACTAGGCACCACACCATGAAAAACAGTGTTCGATGATTTAAGACTCTTATCTGTCAGTCCCATACGGCGGAAGGTATCATAGTAAAGAATATTAATACTGCTCCCCCCGTCCATAAGCACCTTGGTGAACTTATACCCCCCAACTTGAGGTGCCACCACTAAGGCCAGATGACACGGATTATCAACCCGGGGTGGGTGATCCTCTCGACTCCATAAAATGGGTTGTTCAGACCAGTGCAAATACTGAGGTACTGCCGGTTCAACAGAGTTCATGGCCCTTTTGTGAAGCTTCTGATCACGCTTACACAAGATAGTGGTAAAGACATGATACTGCCCACTATTCAACTGCTTCGGATTGCTATGATAACCCGACTGCTGCTGCTGATTCCCCTGATGGTTATAACCTCCCTGATTGCCCTGATTACCTTGATTGCCATGTCCGGTCTGATGGCCTTGGAATCCTGAACCGGAGCTGCCGCCTCCATAACCCGGCCCATGAACACCGCCTCCTGAACCGCCGGGCGGGCCATTGTCGTATTGGAACATATTGGAATTTTTGAACTCTTGCATGATGAAACAATCCTTCCAAAGATGCGAAGCTGGCTTCTCCTTCGATCCATGATTTGGAGAAGGTTGATTTAGTAGGCGCTCCAAATTGGGGCCTGACCCTCCACCCCTCTAAGGCGGTTTACCCTTACGACGCTGACCGTTGTCCTGGGCATTGGTGTTAGCCACAAAGTCTAGGCTATTGTCCGCTTTGCGCTTACCATTGTTCCCATGACCTGCCGGATTATGCTGCTGCCCCTTAGCACTGTCGTTCTTTTTCCCCTTCCCTTGTTTGTCCTCTTCAGAATCAGGGTCCTTGGTACTATCTGACTCGGCATATTTAACCAAAGTGGCTATAAGTGTTGACATGTCATTACAGTGACGTTTGAGCCTTCCCAACTTCAGTTTTAATGGCATGAACCGACAGTTGCCCTCCAACGTTAAAACTGCTGTATCTGCATTGATGCGGTCTGATGAATGCAAAATAGCTGAGACTCGCTTCACCCAATGGGTCGTAGACTCCCCATCCTCTTGAACACAAGCGGCTAGGTCCATAATTGACATGGGCTACTTACATGTATCCTTGAAATTCTGGATAAACCGGCTTTTTAACTCGGCCCATGACGCAATGGAGTTAGCTGGTAGACTCTTTAACCAAGTACGAGTTGTTCCTTCCAATATCATGGTGAAATACTTAGCACATACCTCTTCATCCACATCCAGCATCTCCATCGCCATCTCATAACTCTCAACCCATGACTCAGGGGGCAAATCAGCAATGTAATTGGGCACCTTACGAGGGCCCTTAAAATCCTTGGGCAGTCGCACATTACGCAAGGCTGGGGTGAGGCATGGTACCCCCCAAAAATGGAAGACCACACCCGGTTCCACTGAGGTAGTCGGACGAACCGGAGTAGGCTGACGAGCTGCGTGTTGAGCTGCTAACTTGGCCTCTCGACATGCTCGGCCATGATCCACCACATCTTGTGCATTAGCACCACCACCCGCCGGGTTACGGTGCCGCGCACTGCTTGACACAGCCGGTTCCTCAATATGCCTACTTTAACTCCGGCTTGGACGGGGGGGTGTGGAATGGATCCTCTCACGACTATGCGAATAAGCCTGCTGCTGGGTTAAAGCCGTTTGGAGGAGTTCCCTAGCCCGTCGTGTTTCAACCGCCACCAGTGACTCGCTGTCGATCGGGAGAGCTGCCAATCGTGAAGTGGTGGCCACAATGTTATCCAACGGGTTGGAGTAATGCCCCGGGGGCGTCGGAACACGCTGTGACACAATGTTGTTCTGACGGGGCGGGTCCATCATGCGCGGCTGAACATGCACTCCTGTTACCGGTGCCTCAGTCCGGTTTACCACTGGCTGGTCACTGGTTCCTGCTCCTGGCGTGTTGAAGAGATTTCTTGGTTCATAACCCGGCGAGAGGTGCGACCGGTATCTCCTCCCGATGACATCATCTGAGGCGCTTTGATCCAGCCTAAGCCAGTAGGCTTGAGCTTCTAACTCGGCCTGTTCTGTAGCCATCCTGGTGTTCTCTGCTGCCAGGTCCGCTTTATCCTGAGTTATCTGATCTTTCACCTTTGCAATGTCTGTGTTATGCTGATCTCGGTTTGCCGCATCCACCTCTGCTGCCAGCAACGTTGCTAAAGCGTCGAACAAATCAGGCAAAACCTGAGCCGGAGGTGGCGCAGAGCCCCCTGCTCATGCTAGTGTTGCTGTTGTTGAACTGGAGATCATTGCCGCAGCTGTAGAAAAGTGTTGTGCTGGCTGTGTACCGGCCATGAAGACCGCGACCCGGCTTGGCAAATCGAGGGGGTCCGGAATACTGTTGCCATCAGAACCTCCACTAATCCGGCCATCCTGCAGCTGGTACAGGGACTCGGTCTCTCCGGTTGAAGACTCGCCGTCGGAACAGACAACGCTTTATCCATCAGATGTTGGTCCATCCTCGTATTCTGCTCCATGAATGACACCTACGAAGACATGCCTTACTGCGGGTTGAACCTGGGCAGGGCTTGCACGCTGAGCCGTCTCGATGATGTCGGTGCAGATGTCCGGCTAAGTGCCTGGTTCGTCGATCTTGCCGATGAAGACGTGAATTCCGCCAAAGGGAACCCGGTACCCGTACTCAATTGAACCGGCCTCGGGACCCCATCTCGCGTCGTCGATGTAGAGCTTGCCGCGACGACTTTTAGTCATTCGGCCCACAGCGTATCCCTTGAGTCCTTCGAAGCTGCCCTTTAAGAACTCGAAACCATCGTGCGATAGCCCCATGGTGGGCGCCAACTGTCGTGGTTTTTTCATGGCAGATGTCCTCGTGAAAGGACTTAGTCGTGGATCCATCGCTACGGGTTAGCTTAAAGGGGTTAAAACGGACAAGGGACACGAGAGTTTTATACTAGTTCGGCCCCTTATGATGAAGGTAAAATCCTACGTCTAGTTGTGATGGAATTGCTGGGGTTTCGATGACCAGGGAGTGAATCCGCTTTGCCTGGCTCTCGAGTTGTTGTTGTCCCTAAACTGCTGCCGGGTCGTCCCTTCATATACATAGGTTGACGCCTGCCGGTTTACAGAGTCCCGAGGCCGGATCATAAACGTGTCCGGCTCGGTCTCTATTCCTTCTAACTTACAATACAAGTTACATATTCATGTCGGTTTATGTCTACAGGCCTTAACCCGCCTTTGGGCCTTAGGCCTTCCTGAAGCGCCACCATCCTTGTCTTCATGGGCCTTTGAATAAAGCAACCATCATGGGGATAATCCGGCCTCTCCTAGCCGGTTTACTCCCGGTGGTAATATCCCCAACAGATATAATAAAAACTTTCATGAAGATCATTGGACAAAATAAACTTGATTCTTAGTAATAGTTTGGAGATATGATGATGTGATATGTGAGTTATGTTGGTGAGTAATTATGCTTTAGTAAGAATGTTGTGAAGGAAATATGCCCTCAAGGCAATAATAAAGTTGTTATTTATATTACCTTATATCATGATAAATGTTTATTATTCATGCTAGAATTGTATTAACCGGAAACTTAGTACATGTGTGAATACATAGACAAACAAAGTGTCCCTAGTTTGCCTCTACTTGACTAGCTCGTTAATCAAAGATGGTTAACTTTCCTAGCCATGGACATGTGTTGTCATTTGATGAACAGGATCACATCATTAGAGAATGATGTGATGGACAAGACCCATAAGTTAGCTTAGCACTATGATCGTTTAGTTTATTGCTATTGCTTTCTTCATGACTTATACATGTTCCTATGACTATGAGATTATGCAACTCCCGAATACCAGAGGAACACCTTGTGCACTATCAAACGTCACAATGTAACTGGGTGATTATAAAGATGCTCTACAGGTGTCTCCGATGGTGTTTGTTGAGTTGGCATAGATCGAGATTAGGATTTGTCACTCCCTGTTTCGGAGAGGTATCTCTGGGCCCTCTCAGTAATGCTCATTATTATAAGCCTTGCAAGAAAAGTGACTAATGAGTTAGTTACGGGGTGATGCATTATAGAACGAGTAAAGAGACTTGCCGGTAATGAGATTGAACTAGGTATGCTGATACTGACGATCGAATCTTGGGCAAGTAACTCACCGATGACAAAGGGAACAACGTATGTTGTTATGCGGTTTGACCGATAAAGATCTTTGTAGAATATGTAGGAACCGATATGAGCATCCAGGTTCCTCTATTGGTTATTGACTGGAGATGTGTCTCGGTCATGCCTACGTAGTTCTCGAACCTATTGGGTCTGCACGCTTAACGTTCAATGACGATTTATTATGAGTTATGTGATTTGATGTACCAAAGGTTGTTCGGAGTCCTGGATGAGATCACGGACATGATGAGGAGTCTCAAAATGGTTGAGACATAAATATTGATATATTGGAAAGTTATGTTTGGACACCGAAAAGGTTTTGGATAAGTTCGGGCATTTTCCGGAGTACCGGGGGGTTACCGGAACCCCCAGGGGGTTAATGGGCCTTCATGGGCCCTAGTGGAAGAGAGGAGGCGGCGGCCAGGTGGAGGCGCGCGCCCCCCAAGCCGAATCCGAATTTGGTTAGGGTTGGGGGGGCTTTCCTTCTCTCCCTCTTCTCCTCCCCCCTTCTCCTTGTGGATGTAGGAAGGGGGGCGAATCCTACTTGGAGTAGGACTGCCCCCCTTGGGCGCGCCACCCTTGGTCGGCCTCCTCCTCCCTTCCCCTTTATATACGTGGGAGGGGGCACCCCATAGACACACAAGTTGATCTTTTAGCCATGTGCGGTGCCCCTCCACAGTTACACACCTCGGTCATATCGTTGTAGTGCTTAGGTGAAGCCCTGCGTCGGTAACTTCATCATCACCAAAACCACGCCGTCATGCTGGTGGAACTCACCCTCGGCCTCAACTGGATCAAGAGTATGAGGGGCGTCATCGAGCTGAACGTGTGCTGATCGCGGAGGTGCCGTGCGTTCGGTACTTGGATCAGTTGGATCATGAAGACGTTCGACTACATCAACCGTGTTACTAAACGCTTCTGCTTTTGGTCTACGAGGGTACGTAGACACACTCTCCCCCTCTCATTGCTATGCATCTCCTAGATAGATCTTGCGTGATCGTAGGTTAATTTTTTGAAATACTGCGTTCCCCAACAGTGGCATCCGAGCCAGGTTTATGCGTAGATGTTATATGCACAAGTAGAACACAAAGAGTTGTGGGCGATAATAGTCATACTGCTTACTAGCATGTCATACCTTGATTCAGCGGTATTTTTGGATGAAGCGGCCCGAACCGACATTACATGACCGCGTTCATGAGACTGGTTCTACCGTCGTGCTTCGCACATAGGTGGCTAGTGGGTGTCTGTTTCTCCGGCTTTAGTTGAATCGAGTTTGACTACGCCCGGTCCTTGTTGAAGGTTAAAACAGCACACTTGACAAAAAATCATTGTAGTTTTGATGCATAAGTAGGAAGGGCTCTTGCTAGAAGCCCGTAGAAGCTACGTAAAACTTGCAACAACAAAGTAGAGGATGTCTAACTTGTTTTTGCAGGGCATGTTGTGATGTGATATGGTCAAGACATGACAATATATAAATTGTTGTATGAGATGATCATGTTTTGTAAAATTTATCGGCAACTGGCAGGAACCATATGGTTGTCGTTTTCTTGTATGAAATGCAATCGCCATGTAATTGCTTTACTTTATCACTAAGCGGTAGCGATAGTCGTGGAAGCAATAGTTGGCGAGACGACAACTATGCTACGATGGAGATCAAGGTGTCAAGCCGGTGACGATGGTGATCATGACGGTGGTTTGGAGATGGATATCAAAGGCATAAGATGATGATGGCCATATCATATCACTTATTTTGATTGCATGTGATGTTTATATTTTTATGCATCTTATTTTGCTTAGTACGTCGGTAGCATTATAAGATGATATCTCACTAAATTTCAAGGTATAAGTGTTCTCGCTGAGTATGCATCGTTGCTACAGTTCATCGTGCCAAGACACCACATGATGATCGGGTGTGATAAGCTCTACGTTCACATACAACGGGTGCAAGCCAGTTTTGAACAAGCAGAATACTCAGGTTAAACTTGACGAGCCTAGCATATGTAGATATGGCCTCGGAACACTGAGACCGAAAGGTCGAACGTGAATCATATAGTAGATATGATCAACATAGTGATGTTCACCACTGAAAACTTCTCCATCTCACGTGATGATCGGACATGGTTTAGTTGATATGGATCACTGATCATTTAGATGACTAGAGGGATGTCTATCTAAGTGGGAGTTCTTAAGTAATATGATTAATTGAACTTTAATTTATCATGAACTTAGCACCTGATAGTATTTTGCATGTCTATGTTGTAGATAAATGGCCCATGCTACTGTTCCTTTGAATTTTATTGTGTTCCTAGAGAAAGGTAAGTTGAAAGATGATGGTAGAAACTACACAGACTGGGTCCGTAACTTGAGGATTATCCTCATTACTGCACAAAAGAATTACGTCCTGGAAGCACCTGTAGGTGCAAAGCCCGCTGCAGGAGCAACACCAGATGTTATGAACGTATGGTAGAGCAAAGCTGATCACTACTCGATAGTTCAGTGTGCCATGCTTTACGGCTTAGAATCGGGACTTCAGCGATGTTTTGAATGTCATGGAGCATATGAGATGTTCCAGGAGTTGAAGTTAATATTTCAAGCAAATTCCTGAATTGAGAGATATGAAGTATCGAATAAATTCTATAGCTGCAAAATGGAGGAGAATAGTTCTTTCAGTGAACATATACTCATAATGTCTGGGTACCACAACCACTTGACTCAAGTGGGACTTAATCTTCCTGATGATAGTGTCATTGACAGAGTTCTTCAATCACTACCACCAAGCTACAAAACCTTCATGATGAACTGTAATATGCAAGGGATGGATAAGACAATTCCCGAGCTCTTCGCAATGCTAAAGGCTGCGGATCGAGGTAGAAATCAAGAAAGAGCATCAAGTGTTGATGGCCAACAAGACCATTAGTTTCAAGAAGAAGGGCAAATAGAAGAAGGGGCACTTCAAGAAGAACGGCAAGCAAGTTGCTGCTTAAGTGAAGAAGCCAAAGTGTGGACCTAAGCCTGAGACTGAGTGCTTCTACTACAAAGGGACTGGTCACTGGAAGAGGAACTTCCCCAAGTATTTGGCGGATAAGAAGGATGGAAGAGTGAAAGGTATATTTGATATACATGTTATTGATGTGTACCTTACTAATGCTCGCAATAGCGCCTGGGTATTTGATACTGGTTCTGTTGCTCATATTTGCAACTCGAAACAGGGGCTACGGATTAAGCGAAGATTAGCTAAGGACGAGGTGACGATGCACGTGGGAAATGGTGCCAAAGTCGATGTCATCGTGGTCGGCACGCTACCTCTACATCTATCTTCCGGATTAGTTTTAGACCTGAATAATTGTTATTTGGTGCCAGCGTTAAGCATGAACATTATATCTGGATCTTGTTTGATGCAAGATGGTTATTCATTTAAATCAGAGAATAATGGTTGTTCTATTTATATGAGTAATATTTGTTATGGTCATGCACCCTTGATGAGTGGTCTATTTTTATTGAATCTTGATAGTAGTGATACACATATTCATAGTATTGAAGCCAAAAGATATAAGTTTAATAATAATAGTGCAACTTATTTGTGGCACTGCCGTTTAGGTCATATTGGTGTAAAGCGCATGAAGAAACTCCATGCTGATGGGCTTTTGGAATCACTTGATGCTTGCGAACCGTGCCTCATGGGCAAGATTACTAAGACTCTGTTCTCCGGAACAATGGAGCGAGCAACAGAATTATTGGAAATAATACATACTGATGTATGCAGTTCGATGAGTGTTGATGCTCGCGGCGGGTACCGTTATTTTCTGACCTTCACAGATGATTTGAGGAGATATGGGTATATCTACTTGATGAAACATAAGTATGAAACATTTGAAAAGTTCAAAGAATTTCAGGGTGAAGTGTAAAATCATTGTAACAAGAAAATTAAGTTTCTACGATCTGATCGTGGAGGTGAATATTTGAGTTATGAGTTTGGTCTTCATTTGAAACAATGTAGAATAGTTTCGCAACTCAAGCCATATGGAACACCACAGCATAATGGTGTGTCCTAACGTCGTAACCGCACTTTATTAGATATGGTGCGATCTATGATGTCTCTTACTGATTTACCGCTATTGTTTTGGGGTTATGCTTTAGAGATGGCTGCATTCACGTTAAATAGGGCACCATCGAAATCCGTTGAGACGACACCGTATGAACTGTGGTTTGGCAAGAAACCCAAGTTGTCGTTTCTTAAAGTTTGGGGCTGCGATGCTTATGTGAAAAAGCTTCAACCTGATAAGCTCGAACCCAAATCGAAGAAATGTGTCTTCATAGGATACCCAAAGGAGACTGTTGGGTACACCTTCTATCACAGATCCAAAGGAAAGATATTCGTTGTTAAGAATGGATCCTTTCTAGAAAAGGAGTTTCTCTCAAAAGAAGTGAGTGGGAGGAAACTAGAAATTGATGAGGTAGCTGTACCTTCTTCCTTATTGGAAAGTAGTTCATCACAGAAATCGGTTCCAGTGGTTCCTACACCAATTAGTGAGGAAGCTAATGTTGATGATCATGAAACTTCTAATCAAGTTACTACCGAACCTCGTAGGTCAACCAGAGCAAGATCCACACCAGAGTGGTACAATAATCCTGTTCTGGAGGTCATTTTACTTGACCATGATGAGCCTACGAACTATGAGGAAGCGCTAATGAGCCCAGATTCTGTGAAATGGCTTGAGGCCATGAAATCTGAGATGGGATCCATGTATGAGAACAAAGTGTGGACTTTGGTTGACTTGCCTGATGATTGGCAAGCCATAGAGAATAAATGGCTCTTCAAGAAGAAGACTGACGTTGACGGTAATATTACTGTCTACAAAGCTCGACTTGTTGCAAAAGGTTTTAGACAAGTTCAAGGAGTTGACTATGATGAGACATTCTCACCTGTAGCGATGCTTAAGTCTGTCTGAATCATGTTAGCAATTGCTGCATTTTATGATTAGGAAATTTGGCAAATGGACGTCAATTCTGCATTCCTTAATGGATATCTTAAAGAAGAGTTGTATATGATGCAACCAGAAGGTTTTGTTGATCCAAAAGGTGCTAACAAAGTGTGCAAGCTCCAACGATCCATTTATGGACTGGTGCAAGCCTCTCGGAGTTGGAATATACACTTTGATAGTGTGATCAAAGCATATGGTTTTATACAGACTTTTGGAGAAGCCTGTATTTACAAGAAAGTGAGTGGGAGCTCCATAGAATTTCTAATATTATATGTGGATGACATATTATTGATCGGAAATGATACAAAATTTCTGAATTGCATAAAAGGATACTTGAATAAGAATTTTTCAATGAAAGACCTCGGTGAAGCTGCTTATATATTGGGCATCAAGATCTATAGAGATAGATCAAGACGCTTAATTGGACTTTCACAAAGCACATACCTTGATAAAGCTTTGAAGAAGTTCAAAATGGATCAGTCAAAGAAGGGCTTCTTGCCTGTGTTACAAGGTGTGAAGTTGAGTCAGACTCAATGCCCGACCACTGCAGAAGATAGAGAGAAAATGAAAGTCATTCCCTATGCCTCAGCCATAGGTTCTATCATGTATGCAATGTTGTGTACCAGACCTGATTTGTGCCTTACTGTGTACCAGACCTGATTTGTACCAGACCTGATTTATTGACTCTAGTGCATGTGGGAGACTGAAGGAAATATGCCCAAGAGGCAATAATAAAGTTGTTATTTATATTTCCTTATATCATGATAAATGTTTATTATTCATGCTAGAATTGCATTAACCAGAAACTTAGTACATGTGTGAATACATAAACAAATAGAGTGTCCCTAGTTTGCCTCTACTTGACTAGCTCGTTAATCAAAGATGGTTAAGTTTCCTAGCCATGGACATGTGTTGTCATTTGATGAACAGGATCACATCATTAGAGAATGATGTGATGGATAAGACCCATCCATTAGCTTAGCAGTATGATCATTTAGTTTATTGCTATTTCTTTCTTCATGACTTATACATGTTCCTATGACTATGAGATTATGCAACTCGCGAATACCGGAGGAACACCTTGTGTTCTATCAAACGTCACAACATAACTGGGTGATTATAAAGATGCTCTACAGGTGTCTCCGATGGTGTTTGTTGAGTTGGCATATATCGAGATTAGGATTTGTCACTCCGTGTTTTGGAGAGGTATCTCCGGGCCCTCTCAGTAATGCTCATCACTATAAGCCTTGCAAGAAAAGTGACTAATGAGTTAGTTACGGGATGATGCATTATGAAACGAGTAAAGAGACTTGCCTGTAACGAGATTGAACTAGGTATGATGATACCAACGATCGAATTTCTGGCAAGTAACATACTGATGACAAAGGGAACAACGTATGTTGTTATGCGGTTTGACCAAAGATCTTCGTAGACTATGTAGGAACCAATATGAGCATCCGGGTTCTGCTATTGGTTATTGACCGGAGATGTGTCTCGGTCATGTCTACATAGTTCTCAAACCCGTAGGGTCTGCACCGCATGCTTAACCTTCGATGACGATTTATTATGAGTTATGTGATTTGATGTACCGAAGGTTGTTCGGAGTCCCGAATGAGATCATGGACATGATGAAGAGTGTCAAAATGGTCGAGACGTAAAGATTGATATATTGGAAGGTTATGTTTGGACACCGGAAAGGTTTCAGATAAGTTCGGGCATTGTTCGGAGTATCGGGGGGTTACCGGAACCCCCTGGGGGGTTGATGGGCCTTCATGGGCCCTAGTGGAAGAGAGGAGGTGGCGGCTGAGGGAGTCCTAGATTAGGGGGTCCCCGGGCGTCCAGGCTATGTGACATGGGCCAGACTGGTGGGCCGTGAAGATACAAGATAGAAGGCTTCCCCCCATGTCCGGATGGGACTCTCCTTGGCGTGGAAGGCAAGCTTGGCGTTCGGATATGAGGATTCCTTTCTTTGTAAACCGACCATGTACAACCCTAGCCCCCTCCGGTATCTATATAAACCAGAGGGTTTAGTCCGTAGAGGTCGTCATAATCATACAGGCTAGACATCTAGGGTTTAGCCATACGATCTCGTGGTAGGTCAGCTCTTGTAATCCTTATACTCATCAAAGTCAATCAAGCAGGAAGTAGGGTATTACCTCCATCAACAGGGCCTGAACCTAGGTAAACATCGTGTCCCCTGCCTCCTATTACCTTTGATCCTTAGGCGCATAGTCCAGGACCCCCTACCCGAGATCTGCCGGTTTTGACACCGACATTGGTGCTTTCATTGAGAGTTCCTCTGTGTTGTCGATAATGGATTCGATGACTCATTTGATCATCCGCAATGATGCTGTTTCGAGGGAGACCCCCCCCCCCCGACCAAATTTTTGTATTAGGCGGCTTCACGCTACGTGCCAACTCGATTGGCCACCTCGAGCAGATTGACAACTATGCCCTTGGTCATTAGATATGTTTCGGGAACCTAAACTATGTCGCTGATATCCGAGGAGAATTGATCTTCGAAGGGTTCGCGGCCCCGATTACCACTCTGGCCTTAGATCCAGAGCAGGCCGAGAGGTCCGAAGACGGGAGTCTAGAGCCCGTCGGACTCTCTGCACTTATGGAGCTTGCTGCCGGAGAAGCGCCGGACACTCGCCAGACTCTAGGTCCGAACTCTCGAGGTCCGTGTCAAGCGGGCGCCGCCAGGAGGCTCCAACTCCGGACAGCCCCACAGACTCTCGTTTCTCCATCCGACCCTCTCCTTTAAACAAGGCTCTGGACTTAATGCGATCGTTCGCCATTGCGGAAGGATCGCTTCCGAATTATGCCCAACCCAGACTAGGGGCTGAGAGCAGGGAATTTTACGACCCACCCACCACCCACTTCATAGCCATTGTCGAGGATCTAACCGACATGCTGGACTACGCCTCCGAAGACATCGACGGTATGGACAACGATGCCGGAGACTAACAAGGCCAAAACCCTCCGTTCATCGGACGATGGATGGCCACCTCCACATACGACATGTACATGGTGGACACACCCAAAGAGGATGGCGACGACGGCAAGGAGAATCCGTTTGAGGACAAGCTTGCCGAAGCACCTCCAAAACATCGACGTCAGCGGCGCCGCTCAAAATCGCATTTCCAAAAAGACAGCAATACCGGCACCGAAGAGAATAACACTCCGGAGAACGCTGAAGACCCCGAAGCCCCTGTCGAGCCAACATCCAAACATGATGATTGGGAGGGTGGGCAAGTTAATCCCGATGATCCTATCGGGAACGAAGGCTCGGAGGACAATAATTACCTACCGGTCTCCGAAGAGGATGTGAGCCTCGGCGACGAAGATTTCATCGTGCAGGAGGAACCCCTCGAACAAGAGCACTTCAAGCGCCGGTTAATTGCCACTTCAAGAAGCCTGAAAAGAAGCAGTAGCAGCTTCGAGCTGATCAGGATCTACTCAATTACATATGGATGATACGTCTCCGTCGTATCTATAATTTTTGATTGTTCCATGCCAATATTATACAACTTTCATATACTTTTGGCAACTTTTTATACTATTTTTTGGGACTAACATATTGATCCTATGCCAAATGCCAGATCCTGTTTGTTGCATGTTTTTTGTTTTGCAGAAAATCCATATCAAACGGAGTCCAAACGGGATAAAAACAGACGGAGATTATTTTTGGAATATATGTGAAATATGGGAATAAAATCAATGCGAGACGGTGCCCGAGGGAGCCACGAGGCAGGGGGCACGCCCCTGACCCTCATGGGCCCCCCGTAAAGCGGTTACTGCTCTTCGTCGGCCCATGAAAGCTAATTTTCAGAAGAAAAAAATCAGAGCGAAGGTTTCAAACCAATCTGAGTTACGGATCTCCGGATATATAAGAAACGGTGAAAGGGGAGAATCCCAGAATGCAGAAACAGAGAGAGACAGAGAGACAGATCCAATCTCAGAGGGGCTCTCGCCCCTCTCATGCCATGGAGGCCATGGACCAGAGGGTAAACCCTTCTCCCATCTAGGGAGATGGTCAGGGAAGGAGAAGAAGGAGGGGGGCTCTCTCCCCCTCGCTTCCGGTGGCACCGGAGTGCCACCGGGGCCATCATCATCACTACAATCTTCACCAACAACTTCACCGCCGTCATCACCAACTCTTCCCCCCTCTATGTAGCGGTGTAACCCCTCTTTTACCCGCTGTAATATCTACTTAAACATGGTGCTCAATGCTATATATTATTTCCCAATGATGTATGGCTATCCTATGATGTTTGAGTAGATCCGTTTTGTCCTATGGGTTAATTGATGATCGTGATTGGTTTGAGTTGCATGTTTTATTATTGGTGATGTCCTATGGTGCTCTCCATGTCGCGCAAGCGTGGGGGATCCCCGCTTTAGGGTGTTGCAATAAATTCATGATTTCCTTATGGTGGGTGGCGTGAGTGACTGAAGCACATACCCGAGTAAGTAGGTTGTTTGCATATGGGAGTAAAGAGGACTTGATACTTTAATGCCATGGTTGGGTTTTACCTTAATGATCTTTAGTAGTTGCGGACGCTTGCTAGAGTTCCAATCATAAGTGCATATGATCCAAGTAGATAAAGTATGTTAGCTTATGCCTCTCCCTCAAATAAAATTGCAATAACGATTACCGGTCTAGTTATCGATTACCTAGGGACAAATAACTTTCTTGTGTGACAAAAAGCTCTCTATCAAAACTAACTTAGTTGTGTCTTCATCTAAACAGCCCCTACTTTTTATTTACGCGCTCTTTATTATCTTTCAAGCCTATCCAACTACACCTACAAAGTACTTCTTGTTTCATACTTGTTCTAGGTAAAGCGAACATTAAGCGTGCGTAGAGTTGTATCGGTGGTCGATAGAACTTGAGGGAATATTTGTTCTACATTTAGCTCCTCGTTGGGTTCGACACTCTTACTTATCGAAAGAGGCTACAATTGATCCCCTATACTTGTGGGTTATCAAGACCTTTTTCTAGCGCCGTTGCCGGGGAGTAATAGCATGGGGTGAATATTCTCGTGTGTGCTTGTTTGCTTTATCACTAAGTAATTTTTATTTTCTATTCTAAGTTGTTCTCTATCTTTAGCTATGAGTATGGAACACAAAATACCAAAAAATAGGTGTACCTGCTACTCATGGAGATGGGGAACCTCCTAAAACCCTCGATGCTGGTTATGTGAAAGAGATTATGTACTACTTTGATAATCCTGAGAAAACCCCATTCAATTATGTTATGGGAGACACGTTGGATCAACGTGAATACTTTAGGGATTATCGCTTGACTCAAAAAGGGAAACTATTATGGGATAAAGTTCATATGTTGCATTGGTATGCTCGGGAACTATGCTTGAGATATGATTATACTTGTTGCTCTAGGATGAAGGCTCCACACCTTCCCTTTTCATGCAAATTTAATGATAATGTAACCTTGGCTTCTTATGCTAGAGGTATATATGATTACTATGATGTGGAACGAATAGAAGAATTTGTTGCTTTTATGGGTGCGTATGAAATTGAATCTTTGTTTAAAGAGTTTGAAGATTTTGATGATTCAGTTTATAGACCTGAAAATTTAGCTATCTTTAAATATTGCCATGAGAATTATGAATACAATGCCGATATTGATGTGTTTATTGAGAAAGTCTCCGTTGTCCAAGAAGAGACTAATATTTTGCAGGAGTCTATGGAAGAAGAAATTAATGACATTGTGAGATCATTGGATGAAAAAGATGAGGAGGAGAGCGAAGAACAAAAGGAGGAAGAACGGATTGATCACCCGTGCCCACCTTCTAATGAGTGTAACTCTTCAACTCATACATTGTTTAATTTCCCTTCGTGCTTACCAAAGGATGATTGCTATAATGACTGTTATGATCCCATTGATTCTCTTGAAATATCACTTTTTGATGATGCTTGCTATGCTTGTGGCCAAGATGCCAATATGAATTATGCTTATGGGGGTGCACTTGCTATAGTTCCTTATGTTAAACATGAAATTGTTGCTATTGCACCCACGCATGATAGTCCTATTATCTATTTGAATTCTCCCAACTACACTATATCGGAGAAGTTTACCCTTATTAAGGATTATATTGATGGGTTGCATTTTACTATTACACATGATGATTTTGATAGCTATAATATGCATGTGCTTGCTGCTCCTACTTGCAATTATTATGAGAGAGGAACTACATCTCCGCCTCTTTATGTTTCCAACACGAAAAAACTGCAAGAAAATGTTTATACTGTGCATTGGCCTTTACTTTGTGTGCATGAATTGTTCTTTTATGACATGCCGATGCATATGAAGAGAGTTAGACTTCGTCATTATATGATATATGTTACTTTGTGCTCACCACTAAATTAAAAATCATTGTTAATTAAAATTGTCTTTGATATACCTTGGGATCCGGGTGGATCCATTACTTGAGCACTATATGCCTAGCTTAATGGCTTTAAAGAAAGCGCTGTCAGGGAGACAACCCGGAAGTTTTAGAGAGTCATTTATTTCTGTTGTGTGCTTTTATAAAGTAAAAAAAACAAAAAAATAAATAGGGGAACCCAAAACTTTTTCAATAACCATGCTTGAACTTTGCACATTCTCACGGAAACTTTGCACATTCTCACGGAAACTTTGTGAATCTTGATTATAGAAACTTTTCAACAAAAATAATTATCCCCTTGTACAATTCCATTGTATTATAAAAATAATGTGCCAAGGTTTGCCTTTAGGATGTTTTAGATGCTTGTTGGTTTGTACGGTGCAGGACAGAAACTTTGCATGTAGCGCACGATTTTACATTTTTTGCTGGAACGTCAAATGGTTATGAAACTTTTTGCACTGTATTTATATACAAATGTGTTATTTTTACTAATTTTGATAGAATTTTTGGAGTACCGGAGGTATGGTGAATGTTCAGATTATTACAGACTGTTCTGTTTTAGACAGATTCTGTTTTTGATGCATAGTTTGCTTATTTTGATGAAACTATCGATTTATATCAGTGGATTAAGCCATGGAAAAGTTATATTACAGTAGCTATAATGCAAAAACAAAATATGAATTGGTTTACAACAGTACTTAGAGTAGTGATTTGCTTTATTATACTAACGGATCTTATCGAGTTGTCTATTGAGTTTTGTGTGATTGTAGTTTTGAAGTTTTGGGAGAGATCACGATGGATGAAGGAATAAGGAGTGGCAATAGCCTAAGATTGGGGATGCCCGAGGCACCCCAAGGAAATATTCAAGGACTCCCAAGCAACCAAACTTGGGGATGCCCCAGAAGGCATCCCCTCTTTCTTCTAACGATCATCGGTAATTTCACTTGGAGCTATATTTTTATTCGTCACATGATATGCATAAATCTTGGAGCGTCTTTGGCATTTAGTTTCCACTTTTCTTTTATGCACCATGCTGCTATGAGATAGTCCTTGGTTGATTTATAGAATTCTCATTACACTTCACTTATATCTTTGGAGTATGGCTTTATAGAATGCTTCATGTGCTTCACTTATATCATTTGAAGTTTGGATTGCATGTTTCCCTACACATAGAAAACCGCCATTTTTAGAATGCTCTTTTGCTTCACTTATATTTGTTAGAGCATGGGCATATATTTTGTAGAAAGAATTAAACTCTCTTACTTCACTTATATCTATTTAGAGAGTTGACATGAATTGGTCATTCACATGGTTAGTCATAAAATCCTACATAAAACTTGTAGATCACTGAATATGATATGTTTGATTCCTTGCAGTAGTTTTGCTGTAACATCCCAAAATTCTAAATTTTGGAATGTTATATTAAGTAAATTATTATGATTGTTTGTTTTATTGTTGTGTGACTGATTGTGTGAAAATGATTGGAAATTGAAAACTTTTTGAAAGTTGAATGAGAGGGAATAAAAGGACTTTCCCAAATCTTTGCATCTTGCATCTTGATCTTCCTGAATTCAAATTTATTTCATCACAAAACCCTAGAGTGAAGATGATATGACTTCTTCCATTTAAAGAAATGAAAAGGGGTTTGAAAATGATTTGAATTCCATTTTGAAATATTTCAAACATAGAAAATTTAAGCAACTCAATGAGTTCATGAGGGAAGATAAAATGACTTCTTCATATTTGAAGAAAGAGAGTTGGAAGTTTCAAAGGAATAAATTGGAAGTCACTTTGAAGTTATTTGAAACTCATTTTCCATTTGAAGTAGTTTGAAATTCCAAATTCAAATCCAATTGGGAGTTATTAGAGTTTCAATTCAAAATATTTTTCTCCTAAAAATAAATAAATGGAAATAAGGGTAAAATGATTCCCTGCAATAGAAAATTAGGAGAAAATGAATTTGAAATCATTTTGCTATTTTAAAAATGATTTTTATTGATTTTAAATGTAACAGCAGCATTGTTTGACTTTTATGATTTATTTTGGATTTTATTTGAACTTGGAAAATAGTTCATCTTATTCTTGGTATTTTTCTGAGCATTTTGGTATATAATATGCCTATGTAATTTTTGTTTTATTTTTATTTTTGCTCTGTTGTAGTTTTTGTTCTATAAAAAAAGACACACGCACGCACGCGCTGGCCAGCCGGCCCAGCAGCCACCCAGCCGCTCGGCCCACTAGCCAACTGGCCAGCTGGCCCAGTGCCCGACCGGCCAGGCCGTCCCAGGCCGCCCGAGCGCCTCGCACGCCCGACGTCTCCCTCTCGCTCGCACGCAGCTGCCGCTGCCAGGTGGGGCCCGCTGCCCAGGTCATCGTCCCAAACCTCCCGTTCATCCCGCTCGGGATAGAGCACGAGCCGCGCCTGCAACCGACGCCATTGCTCTCGGGATAAGCCTCATCCCCGCAACTCCGCAGCCTCTCCTCGCGCCTATAAATGCCCCCGATGCCCCTCGTTCGATTCTGCCACTTCGCTCGCCCCCCTCGCTCATCACAGCCGCCGCCTTCATCAGTGGGATCTCGCCAAAGCCGGAGGACCTCGCCGTCGTTTTTGTTGCTCATAGACCACCCCGGCCTCCAATCTCTCTATCAATATCATTCTCTCGATCTACCGCATCCAGTTGACATCGTTTTTGCCCCTAGGGACCACCGGAGACGACGCCCTGACGACCTCAACCTCATGAAGATGCCTGGGAGCAGCGGCGTCCTCATCGTGTCAGGAGACACAAGGGATGCGCTGCAGGTGCTCCAGCTTGTTTTCAGGGCAGCCGTGGTGGCACAGCCCACTAGCACCGACGCCCTTGAGCCCAAGGGGGCTGCACCGGCTAAAAAGAAGCAGCTATTCACCCAAGACAAGGTGGAAACCAAGCAGGTACCAGTCGATGAGGACGGGTCCACTGGCGCCACCTTCACCATAGGGGCTAACCTCGAGCCCGAGCAGGAGGAGGCCCTGGTGAGGTTCCTGCGTGCAAACAAGAAGGTGCTCGCGTGGGAACTTGATCAGTTAGCAGGGGTCCCAAGGAAAGTGATTGAGCATCACCTCAACGTGTGCCCCAATGTGCGCCCTGTGAAGCAGAAGGCGAGGTGGCAGTCCACTGAGAAACAGGCTTTCATCGTTCAAGAGACCCGGAAGCTAGAGGCGGCAGGAGTTATCCGCGAGGTCCGCTACCCTGATTGGCTGGCTAATCCGGTCGTTGTGCCAAAAAAGGGAGGAAAGGAGCGCATGTGTGTCGACTTCACCAACCTCAACAAGGCCTGCCCGCAGGATCCATTTCCGCTCCCCTGCATTGACCAGATAGTCGACTCCACCCCAGAGTGTGACCTATTGTGCTTCCTAGATGCCTTCTCGGGCTATCACCAGATCAAGATGGCGGTAGAAGACGTGGAGAAGACGGCTTTCCTGACCCCGTGTGGAGTGTACTGCTATACGTGCATGCCATTTGGGTTGCGCAACGCAGGCGCGACCTTTCAGCGGCTGATGCACATTGCCTTAGGCCGGCAACTCGGGAGGAACGCTGAAGCTTACGTCGATGACATTGTGGTGAAGTCTCGTGAGGTAAGAACCCTGATACAGGACCTGGAAGAAACCTTTCCGAGCCTCAACGAAGTAGACCTACGACTCAACCCGGAGAAGTGCGTGTTTGGAGTCCCCTCGGGCAAGCTCCTGGGTTTCCTCGTGTCCCACAGGGGCATCGAGGCCAACCCGGAGAAGGTCAAGGCAGTCGAAGACATGAGCCCGCCAAGGACCCTCAGAGAAATGCAGAAGCTCACCGGGCGTGTAACTGCGCTGGGGCGCTTCATCTCCAAGCTGGGGTAACGAGCGCTGCCCTTCTTCAAGCTAATGAAGAAAAAGGGCCCCTTCGAATGGACTGAAGAGGCCGACAAGGCATTCCAAGACCTCAAGAGGTACCTTACCAGCCCGCCAGTGATGGTAGCTCCGCGTCCTCGGGATCCCCTAGTGCTCTACCTTGCGGCCACCCCTACTCCGCTAGCGCAGCCCTGGTGGCGGTCAGGGAGGAGTGCTATGCCAAGGCCGCATCGACCATCCGAACTAAAGCAAAGCAGAGCCGGGAGGGCCTCGCGAAGGCCGCAACCGCAGCTGGAAAGGAACAGCCGCAACAGGAGAACGCACCCGGAGCAGAAGAGGCCTCTTCAGGCGACCAAGCACTGGGGGCTCCGTCGTCTCAAGAGACGCCTCGACCTCTGGAGGACGCAAGCTGCGCCAGCACCCTTAACCTCGTCGAGCATCCCGTGTACTTCGTCAGCACGGTGCTACGGGACGCAAGGGCACGGTACCCCATGCCTCAAAAACTCCTCCTCGTGCTACTAGTGGCCTCACGCAAGATGCGCCACTACTTCCAAGGCCATCCCATCAAAGTCGTCTCAGCATACCCCTTGGAAAGAGTACTCAGGAGCCCCAACTTAGCTGGGAGGGTCGCTGAATGGAACATTGAACTGCAGGCATTTCAGCTAGAATTCAGTATGACCAGAGTCATCAAGGGAGCCGCACTTGCGGATTTCGTGGCAGAATGGGCAGAAGCGCCGGGTCTCGAGGCAGGCGAAGACCAATCACTTTCCCCGGGAAGTGAAGCACCGGACGGCTGGGTCATGTACTTCAATGGGGCATTCTCCCGACACGGTGCGGGAGCTGGCGCAGTGCTCGTATCCCCTACCCAGGACAAACTCTACTACGCCGTACAACTCTGCTTCCAGCACGGAGAAAAGGTCTCCAACAACATAGCGGAGTACGAAGGCCTAATAGCAGGCTTGAAGGCCGCAATTGCCTTAGGGGTAAAGCGCCTCATCATCAAGGGCGATTTGCAGCTCCTCATCAACTTCTCCAACAAGATATACGAGCCAAAGGATGAGCACATGGAAGCCTACCTCGCTGAGGTTCGCTAGATGGAGAAATAGTTTTGGGGGCTGGAGTTGCAACACGTGCCCCGGGGCACCAATCAGGAAGCTGATGACATTGCCAAGAGGGCATCTCGGCGGCTGCCTCAGGAGCCTGACATCTTCGAGGAGCGGCTCTTCAAACCCTCGGCGGTGCCGTCACTGTCGAGCATGGCACAACCAAGGGAGGAGCTCCCTCAGCCGCCTGCCTCAGGAGCCCCGGTCTACGGCCCGGCCTCAGGGGCACGCCTGCTCCTGGCGTTAGAGCCTCAGGAAGGGTGTTGGATCCCGGAGCTCAAGAACTACCTGATGCAAGGGACTCTGCCGGAGAACGAGGAGGAAGCGGAGCGTGTGGCGCGGTAGGCCACAGCTTATTGCATCAAGGATGGAGAGCTCTACAGGAAGCGACCAAATGACGTTTTCCTACATTGCATCTCCCGAGAGCAAGGGAAGGAGCTACTGGCGGACATACACGGCAGAGACTGCGGGCACCACTCGTCATCACGAACCCTCGTCGGCAAGGCGTTCCGTAGTGGATTCTACTGGCCCACGGCGCTCATCGACGCCGTTGAGCTGGTGAAGGCTTGCGAGGCCTACCAGTTTCATGCTAAGCAGATCCATCAGCCTGCGGGGGGGTCTACAGACTATACCCCTCTCATGGCCGTTCGTAGTTTGGGGGCTGGACATTCTGGGCCCGTTTCCTCGGGTGCCAGGGGGCTATCGCTACCTCTACGTCACCGTGGACAAGTTCACCAAGTGGGCTGAGGTGGAAGCCGTCCGCACAATCCCGGCAGGCTCCGCGGTCAAGTTCATCAAGGGCCTTGTGAGCCGATTTGGAGTGCCCAACCGCATCATCATCGACAATGGTTCGCAATTCACCAGTAATCTCTTCAAAATGTACTATGCTAACCTTGGAACGCATATATGCTATGCTTCGGTAGCACACCCCCGGAGCAACGGCCAGGCCGAGCGAGCCAACGCGGAGGTCCTGAGGGGCCTCAAAGCCAGGACCTTTAAGAAGAAGCTGGAGGCCTGTGGCAGGGGCTGGTACGATGAGCTCCAGTCCGTGCTGTGGTCAATCCGCACAACTGCGACCAAGCCGACTGGCGAGACCCCGTTCTTCCTCGTCTATGGAGCAGAGGCTGTTCTCCCTCACGAGGTCAGGCGTCGCTCCGCACGGGTCCTGGCGTTCAACAAGACGCAGTAGGACGCCATGCGGGGGATGGATCTCGTGCTGGGGGAGGAACGCCGCCGAGAAGCCGCGCTGCGAGCGGCAAGGTATCAACAGGCGCTGCGACAATACCACTGCCGCAACATCCGCCCCGGAACTCTTGAGGTAGGGGATCTCGTACTCAGATGGGTTCTCTCCAGGGAGGGGCTGCACAAGCTCTCTCCCATGTGGGAGGGCCCATTCAAGGTTGTTCATGTCTCCAGGCCTAGCTCCGCGCGCTTGGAGACCACGGTGGGGGTACCCATCCAGAACGCGTGGAACATTCAATATCTCCGGAGGTTCTATCCCTGAGCGAGGCCTAGCACCTAGGAAAGGCCCGGTGCCTGTGAAGAAGGCAAATGCCTGTGAAGCTGCCGTGATTTGGGAAAGGCCTGATGCGTGTGAAGAAGGCAAATGCCTGTGAAGCTGTCGTGTTTTGGGAAAGGCCCGGTGCCTGTGAAGAAGGCCAATGCCTGTGAAGCTGCCGCATTTCGGGAAAGGCCCGGTGCCTGTGAAGAAGGCCAATGCCTGTGAAGCTCGCCGCCCGTGACACTCTCACGTAATAATGAGTGGGGCTGTACACGCCCCGGAGTCTCCGGAGTGCCGCCCTCGGGCCTCGGGGGCTCCTTCCCACGCCCAGTGGCAGCACTTAGCTCCGCGCTGGTGAGAAGACGTCGAAGACTAGAATAGGTGCCGGACGCGGCTTTTCCATTTGCTTTCTGCAGTTGGCTTGTTTATTCCCGTTTGAAGTTTTATTGAAGCTGTTGACGTTCCTGGCTTGTGACTCTATCTTTTTCACTCGCTTGCCTCGTTTTCTCTCGCACAAGTCTCGCGAGGGAGGTTTGTTGGGGAACATAGCAGAAATTCAAAATTTTCTACGCATCACCAAGATCAATCTATGGAGTAATCTAGCAACGAAGGGAAGGAGAGTGCATCTACATACCCTTGTAGATCGCTAAGCGGAAGCGTTCAAGTGAACGGGGTTGATGGAGTCGTACTCGTCGTGATCCAAATCACCGATGATTCTAGTGCCGGACGGACGGCACCTCCGCGTTCAACACACGTACAGCCCGGTGACGTCTCCTACGCCTTGATCCAGCAAGGGGAGAAGGAGAGGTTGGGAAGACTCCATCCAGCAGCAGCACGACGGCGTGGTGGTGGTGGAGGAGTGTGGGACTCCAGCAGGGCTTCGCTAAGCACTACAAGAGACGAGGAGGGAGAGGGGTAGGGATGCACCAACAGGGGAAGAATTCGTGTCTCTGGCAGCCCAAAACCTCAAGTATATATAGGGGGAGGGGAGGGGCTGCGCCCCCACCTAGTTTTCCACCCCTAGGGGTGGCGGCCAGCCCTAGATCCCATCTAGGGGGTGCGGCCAAGGGGGGAGAGAGGGGGCGCACCACTAGGTGGGCCTTAGGCCCATATGAGCCTAGGGTTTGCCCCCTTCCACTCTCCCTTGAGCCTTGGGCCTTGGTGGGGGGTGCACCAGCCCACCTGGGGCTGGTCCCCTCCCACACTTGGCCCATGCAGCCCTCCGGGGCTGGTGGCCCACTTGGTGGACCACCGGGACCCTCCCGGTGGTCCCGGTACATTACCGATAAACCCGAAACTTTTCCGGCGACCAAAACAGGACTTCCCATATATAAATCTTTACCTCCGGACCATTCCGGAACTCCTCGTGATGTCCGGGATCTCATCCGGGACTCCGAACAACATTCGGTAACCGCGTACATACTTTCCCTATAACCCTAGCGTCATCGAACCTTAAGTGTGTAGACCCTACGGGTTCGGGAAACATGTAGACATGACCGAGACACCTCTCCCGTCAATAAACAACAGCGGGATCTGGATACCCATGTTGGCTCCCACATGCTTTACGATGATCTCATCGGATGAACCACGATGTCAAGGACTTAATCAATCCCGTATACAATTCCCTTTGTCTAGCGGTACGATACTTGCCCGAGATTCGATCGTCGGTATCCCGATACCTTGTTCAATCTCGTTACCGGCAAGTCTCTTTACTCGTTCCGTAACACATCATCCCGTGATCAACTCCTTGATCACATTGTGCACATTATGATGATGTCCTACCGAGTGGGCCCAGAGATACCTCTCCGTTTACACGGAGTGACAAATCCCATTCTCGATTCGTGCCAACCCAACAGACACTTTCAGAGATACCTGTAGTGTACCTTTATAGCCACCCAGTTACGTTGTGACGTTTGGCACACCCAAAGCACTCCTACGGTATCCGGGAGTTGCACAATCTCATGGTCTAAGACATTAGAAAAGCTTTAGCATACGAACTACATGATCTTGTGCTAGGCTTAGGATTGGGTCTTGTCCATCACATCATTCTCCTAATGATGTGATCCTGTTATCAACGACATCCAATGTCCATGGTCAGGAAACCGTAACCATCTATTGATCAACGAGCTAGTCAACTAGAGGCTTACTAGGGACATGGTGTTGTCTATGTATCCACACATGTATCTGAGTTTCCTATCAATACAATTCTAGCATGGATAATAAACGATTATCATGAACAAGGAAATATAATAATAACCAATTTATTATTGCCTCTAGGGCATATTTCCAACAGTCTCCCACTTGCACTAGAGTCAATAATCCAGTTCACATCGATATGTGATTAACACTCAAGGTCACATCCCCATGTGACTAACACCCAAGAGTTCTGGGTTTGATCATGTTATGCTTGTGAGAGAGGTTTCAGTCAATGGGTCTGCAGCATTCAGATCCGTATGTACTTCGCAAATTTCTATGTCATCTTGTAGATGCAACTACTACGCTACATTTGGAGCCATTTCAAATAACTGTTCTACTTGGAGCTATTCGAAATTGTTGCTCCATTATACGTATCCGGTATCTCTACTCAGAGCTATCCGGATAGGTGTTAAGCTTGCATCGACGTAACTCTTTACGTCGAACTCTTTATCACCTCCATAACCGAGAAACATATCCTTATTCCTCTAAGGATAATTTAGACCGCTATCTGGTGATCTACTCCTAGATTACCTTTGTACCCTCTTGCCAGATATGTGGCAAGGCACACATCAGGTGCGGTACTCAGCATGGCATACCGTATAGAGCCTATGACAAAAGCATAGGGGACGACCTTCGTCCTTCCTCTTTCTTCTGCCGTGGTCAAGCTTTAAGTCTTAACTTCATACCTTACAACTCAGGCAAGAACTCCTTCTTTGACTGATCCATCTTGAACACCTTCAAGATCATGTCAAGGTATGTGCTCATTTGAAAGTACCATTAAGCGTTTTGATCTATCCTTATAGATCTTGATGCTCAATGTTCAAGTAGCTTAATCCAGGCTTTCCATTGAAAAACACTTTCCAAATAACCCTATATGCTTTCCAGAAATTCTACGTCATTTCTGATCAACGATATATACTCATCAAAAATTCTATAGTGCTCCCACTCACTTCTTTGGAAATAAAAGTTTCTCATAAACTTTGTATACACCCAAAACTTTGATCATCTCATCAAAGCATACATTCCAACTCCGAGATGCTTACTCCAGTCCTTAGAAGGATTGCTGGAGCTTTGCATACTTGTTAGCATCTTTCAGGATTGACAAAACCTTCCGGTTGTATCACATACAACCTTTCCTCAAGAAAATCATCGAGGAAACAATGTTTTGACATCCTATTTGCAAGATTTCATAAATAATGCAGTAATTGCTAATACAATTTCAACAGACTCTTAGCATCGCTACGAGTGAGAAAGTCTCATCGTAGTCAACTCCTTAAACTTGTCGGAAAACATCTTAACGACAAGTCAAGCTTTCTTAATGGTGATACTTACCATCATTGTCCGTCTTCCTTTTAAAATCCATATGTACCTAACAGCCTTATGACCATCAAGTAGTTCTTCCAAAGTCTACACTTTGTTTTCATATATGGATCCTCTCTCGGATTATATGGCCTCGAGCCATTTTGGAATCCAGGCCCACCATCGCTTCTCCATAGCTCGTAGGTTCATTGTTGTCTAGCAACATGACTTCCAAGACAGGATTACGTACCACTCTGAAGTAGTACGCATCCTTGTCATCCCACGAGGTTTGGTAGTGACTTGATCTGAAGTTTCATGATCACTATCATAAGCTTCTACTTCAATTGGTGTAGGTGCCATAGGAACAACTCCCTGTGCCCTGCCACACACTAGTTGAAGAGACGGTTCAATAACCTCATCAAGTCTCCACCATCCTCCCACTCAATTCTTTCGAGAGAAACTTTTCCTCGAGAAAGGACCCGATTCTAGAAACAATCCCTTATTGCTTTCGGATCTGAGACAGGAGGTATACCCAACTGTTTTTGGGTGTCCTATGAAGATGCATTTATCCGCTTTGGGTTCGAGCTTATCAGCTTGAAAAAATTTCACATAAGCGTTGCAGCCCCAAACTTTTAAGAAATGACAGCTTAGGTTTCTCTAAACCATAGTTCATACGGTGTCATCTCATCGGAATTACGTGGTGCCCTATTTAAAGTGAATGTGGTTGTCTCTAATGCCTAACCCATAAACTATTGTGGTAATTCGATTAGAGACATCATGGTGTGCATCATATCCAATAGGGTGCAGTTATGATGTTCGGACACACCATCACACTATGGTGTTCCAGGCTGTATTAGTTGTGAAACAATTTCCACAATGTCTTAATTCTGTGCCAAACTCGTAATTCAGATATTCATCTCTATGATCATATCATAGACATTTTATCCTCTTGTCATGACGATCTCTCACGTTCACCCTGAAATTACTTGAACCTTTCAATAATTCAGACTCGTGATTCATCAAGTAAATATACTCAACATCTACTCAAATCATCTGTGAAGTAAGAACATAACGATATCCACTACACGCCTCAGCACTCATTGGACTGCACACACCAAATGTATTACTTCCAACAAGTTGCTTTCTAGTTCCATTTTACTGAAAACGAGGCTTTCAGTCATCTTGCCCATGTGGTATGATTTGCATGTCTCAAGTGATTCAAAATCAAGTGAGTCCAAACGGTCCATTTGCATGGAGTTTCTTCATGCATATACACCAATAGACATGGTTCGCATGTCTCAAAATTTTCAAAAACGAGTGAGCCCAAAGATCCATCAACATGGAGCTTCTTCATGCGTTTTATACCGATATGACTTACGTGGAAGTGCCACAATAGGTGGTACTATCATTACTATCTTATATCTTTTGGCATGAACATGTGTATCACTACGATCGAGATTCAATAAACCATTCATTTTAGGTGCAAGACCATTGAAGGTATTATTCAAATAAACAGAGTAACCATTATTCTCCTTAAATGAATAACCGTACTGCGATAGACATAATCCAATCATGTCTATGCTCAACGCAAACACCAATCTCGATGGTAGAGGGAGTGTGTGATGCTTGATCACATCAAGCTTGGGAAAAACTTGCAACACATATCGCCAGCTCACCTTTAGCTAGTCTCCGTTTACTCTGTAGCCTTTTATTTCGAGTTTACTAACACTTAGCAACCGAACCGGTATCTAATACCATGGTGCTACTAGGAGTACTAGTAAAGTACACATTAACACAATGTATATCCAATATACTTCTATCGACCTTGCCAGCCTTCTTATCTACCAAGTATCTAGGGTAATTCTGCTCCAGTGGCTGTTCCCCTTATTACAGAAGCACTTAGTCTCGGGTTTGGGTTCAACCTTGGGTTTCTTCACTAGAGCAGCAGCTGATTTGCCGTTTCATGAAGTATCCCTTCTTGCCCTTTCCCTTCTTGAAACTAGTGGTTTCACCAACCATCAACAATTGATGCTCCTTCTTGATTTCTACTTTTGTGGTGTCAAACATCGCGAATATCTCAAGGATCATCATATATGTCCCCGATATATTATAGTTCATCACAAAGCTCTAGCAGCTTGGTGGTAATGACTTCAGAGAAACATCACTATCTCATCTGGAAGATCAACTCCCACTCGATTCAAATGATTGTTGTACTCAGACAATTTGAGCACAAGCTCAACAATTGAGCTTTTCTCCCTTAGTTTGCAGGCTAAGAAAATCGTCGGAGGTCTTATACCTCTTGACGTGGGCACGAGCCTGAAATCCCAATTTTAGCCCTCGAAACATCTCATATGTTTCGCGACGTTTCAAAACCGTCTTCGGTGCCTCAACTCTAAACCATTTAACTGAACTATCACGTAGTTATCAAAATGTGTATGTCAGATGTTCGCAACATCCACAGACGATGTTCGAGGTTCAGCACACTGAGCGGTGCATTAAGGACATAAGCCTTCTATGAAGCAATGAGGACAATCCTCAGTTTAGGGACCTAGTCCGCATAATTGCTACTATCAACTTTCAACTAAATTTTCTCTAGGAACATATCTAAACAGTAGAACTGAGGCGCGAGCTACGACATAATTTGCGAAGACCTTTTGACTATGTTCAGGATAATTAAGTTCATCTTATGAACTCCCACTCAGATAGACATCCCTCTAGTCATCTAAGTGATTACATGATCCGAGTCAACTAGGCCGTGTCCGATCATCACGTGAGACGGACTAGTCAACATCGGTGAACATCTTCCTGTTGATCGTATCTTCTATACGACTCATGCTCGACCTTTTGGTCTTCCGTGTTCCGAGGCCATGTCTGTACATGCTAGGCTCGTTAAGTCAACCTAAGTGTTTTTGCTGTGTAAATCTGGCTTACACCCGTTGTATTCGAACGTTAGAATCTATCACACCCGATCATCACATGGTGCTTCGAAACAACGAACCTTCGCAATGGTGCACAGTTAGGGGGAACACTTTCTTGAAATTTTAGCGAGAGATCATCTTATTTAAGCTACCGTCGTTCTAAGCAAATAAGATGTAAAACATGATAAACATCACATGCAATCAAATAGTGACATGATATGGCCAATATCATTTTGCTCCTTTTGATCTCCATCTTCGGGGCTCCATGATCATCGTTGTCACCGGCATGACACCATGATCTCCATCATCATGATCTCCATCATCGTGTCTTCTTGAAGTTGTCACGTCATCTATTACTTCTACTACTATGGTTAACGCTTTAGCAATAAAGTAAAGTAATTACATGACGTTTATGTTGACACGCAGGTCATAAATAAATAAAGACAACTCCTATGGCTCCTGCCGGTTGTCATACTCATCGACATGCAAGTCGTGATTCCTATTACAAGAACATGATCAATCTCATACATCACATATATCATTCATCACATCCTTTTGGCCATATCACATCACAAGGCATATGCTGCAAAAACAAGTTAGACGTCCTCTAATTGTTGTTGCATGTTTTTACGTGGCTGCTATAGGTTTCTAGCAAGAACGTTTCTTACCTACGCGAAAACCACAACGTGAATTGCCAATTTCTATTTACCCTTCATAAGGACACTGTTCATCGAATCCGATCCGACTAAAGTGGGAGAGACAGACACCCGCTAGCCACCTTATGCAACTAGTGCATGTCAGTCGGTGGAACCAGTCTCACGTAAGAGTACGTGCAAGGTCGGTCCGGGCCGCTTCATCCCACGATGCCGCCGAATCAAGATAAGACTAGTAACGACAAGTAAATTGACAAAATCGACGCCCACAACTACTTTGTGTTCTACTCGTGCATAGTAACTATGCATAGACCTGGCTCATGATGCCACTGTTGGGGAACGTAGCAGAAATTCAAAATTTTCTACGCATCACCAAGATCAATCTATGGAGTAATCTAGCAACGAAGGGAAGGAGAGTGCATCTACATACCCTTGTAGATTGCTAAGCGGAAGTGTTCAAGTGAATGGGGTTGATGGAGTCGTACTCGTCGTGATCCAAATCACCGATGATCCTAGTGCTGAACGGACGGCACCTCCGCGTTCAACACACGTACAGCCCGGTGACGTCTCCTACGCCTTGATCCAGCAAGGGGAGAAGGAGAGGTTGGGAAGAATCCATCCAGCAGCAGCACGACAGCGTGGTGGTGGTGGAGGAGCGCGGGACTCCAGCAGGGCTTCGCTAAGCACTACGAGAGACGAGGAGGGAGAGGGGTAGGGCTGCACCAACAGGGGAAGAATTCGTGTCTCTGGCAGCCCAAAACCTCAAGTATATATAGGGGGAGGGGAGGGGCTGCACCCCCACCTAGGTTTCCACCCCTAGGGGTGGCGGCCAGCCCTAGATCCCATCTAGAGGTGGCGGCCAAGGGGGAGAGAGGGGGGCGCACCACTAGGTGGGCCTTAGGCCCACCTGAGCCTAGGGTTGGCCCCCTTCCACTCTCCCTTGAGCCTTGGGCCTTGGTGGGGGGGCGCACCAGCCCACCTGGGGCTGGTCCCCTCCCACACTTGGCCCATGCAGCCCTCCAGGGCTGGTGGCCCCACTTGGTGGACCACCGGGACCCTCCCGGTGGTCCCAGTACATTACCGATAAACCCGAAACTTTTCCGGCGACCAAAACAGGACTTCCCATATATAAATCTTTACCTCCGGACCATTCCGGAACTCCTCGTGACGTCCGGGATCTCATCCGGGACTCCGAAAAACATTCGGTAACCGCGTACATACTTTCCCTATAACCCTAGCATCATCAAACCTTAAGTGTGTAGGCCCTACGGGTTCGGGAAACATGTAGACATGACCGAGACACCTCTCCGGTCAATAAACAACAGCGGGATCTAGATACCCATGTTGGCTCCCACATGCTTCACGATGATCTCATCGGATGAACCACGATGTCAAGGACTTAATCAATCCCGTATACAATTCCCTTTGTCTAGCGGTACGATACTTGCCCGAGATTCGATCATTGGTATCCCGATACCTTGTTCAATCTCATTACCGGCAAGTCTCTTTACCCATTCCGTAACACATCATCCCGTGATCAACTCCTTGATCACATTGTGCACATTATGATGATGTCCTACCGAGTGGGCCCAGAGATACCTCTCCGTTTACACGGAGTGACAAATCCCAGTCTCGATTCGTGCCAACCCAACAGACACTTTCGGAGATACCTGTGGTGGACCTTTATAGCCACCCAGTTACGTTGTGACATTTGGCACACCCAAAGCACTCCTACGGTATTCGGGAGTTGCACAATCTCATGGTCTAAGGAAATGATACTTGACATTAGAAAAGCTTTAGCATACGAACTACATGATCTTGTGCTAGGCTTAGGATTGGGTCTTGTCCATCACATCATTCTCCTAATGATGTGATCCTGTTATCAACGACATCCAATGTCCATGGTCAGGAAACCGTAACCATCTATTGATCAACGAGCTAGTCAACTAGAGGCTTACTAGGGACATGGTGTTGTCTATGTATCCACACATGTATCTGAGTTTCCTATCAATACAATTCTAGCATGGATAATAAACGATTATCATGAACAAGGAAATATAATAATAACCAATTTATTATTGCCTCTAGGGCATATTTCCAACAAGGTTTGCGGGCGCCCTCGCGAGTGTTTTCTGCCCCGATCGTTTGGAGCTTTCCTATCCGAGTCCTCTGCGGGAGCACCCCTCCCAGTCCGTGCCCCACGGGCATCGCGACACGAGCGCAGGACCTGGGCCGATCGCCCCCACAACCGAGACCGAAAGTTACCCCTCCTACTAATCCTTGCAGGGCACGAAGCGCACGGCGGGGCCACGGCCTCGGGAGGCGAGGACCGCGTCAAGCCCCACCGAGC
Organism: Triticum urartu; assembly: GCF_056163025.1. NCBI lineage: Eukaryota > Viridiplantae > Streptophyta > Magnoliopsida > Poales > Poaceae > Triticum > Triticum urartu. Next base: position 640,270,367 of record NC_141875.1, read on the forward strand.
TAAAATAATTCTCGCACACGGGTGCACGGCGCGGAAACACAACGCATAAATAGCGGAAGCAGCGTGATGGTTAACAGCAGCAGTTCTAACACTCCCCCGTGGGGCCCTATACTACCTTCTATTTCTGCGCAGGAAAAGAAGGAAAACAAAATGGGCGTGACTCGTCCTGCACCAACCCACAACGAGGGTTCGAGCTGCTCTCGGGGCTCAGGCGGATCCCTCCTCTCGCTTCACCGGGGCACGACGGCGGGCTGACCCGCTACCTTCACCCAGGCAGTCGTGACAGTGCGGAGGCTGGTCGCAGCCACCGCTGGAGGAGCTGCTGCCTGAGAGGGAGTCGCCAAAGCTCAGCGAACCCCGAGCACCGCCGCCTGTACGTCTGTCGCCGTCTTCATCCTGGTCAGTGCCGGGGCTGGTCAAGCGGCCGCGGTCGTCGTGTTCGGGGCAGCACCCAGCACGACGACCGTCTTCCCCGAACACCCTCACGTAGAGGGTGGCGTCGCCATCAAACTTGAAGTACAAGGTGCACCGCCGGCCCAGGCCGCGCGCGCAGGCAAACGTTTGCCAGTCGCGGGTCAGGGCCCCATTCCCAGAAACGGGGACCTCCAGTGAAGCCCAGGAGGCCCTGCTGCAGCAGCCGTCTGCCTGGAGCCAAAGGCCGCACCGAGCGCTGGCCGGCAGTTCACCCACGAAGAAACGGGGGAGCTGGAGCCGGGTGCTGGTTGGGTCCGCCGACCACACGAAAAACTCCGGCAGCACCTCCATAGAGCGAAAGCGTGGCCTTGGGGGGCGCACAGCCATGGCGTGCCCCCATCGGTAACCGGGCGCTCACCAGCGCGCAGGGAACCGCATCCATGGCCGCGGGAAGCCACTACGGGGACCGTGGAATACTTGCGAGGGCGGCCTCGGCCGCGCTTGGTCAGGGGGGAGTCAGGCCCTGCCTGGCAGGCCTTTCCTTTCTCCGCGGCCGAGAATCTCTTTGGAGCCATGGGAACGGCGAGTAGCCAAGAAGAAGAAAAGGAGCAGGAAGAAGGGATGGGCTGAAGGGGCTCACGCAGCCCCGTACTTATAGCCTGAGGAGGCCAACCGCCGAGAACCACGATCGTAGGTAATCATGACCGGTCTCTCTGCATGTAGGGACTTGTCAAGTCGTGCGGCCGCCGAGGCGTCGTGGGGAAGCGCAGACACCCACGTCCAATCAATCGCCACACGGCGCCCAAGGCCGCAGGCTGTTGGGGCCCGCGGCGCTTCACGCTTGCCCCTTTGCTTCCCTGCCAGGCCAAGCCCGGACACGCCTTGGGCCCGGGGGCTACTGTCGGCGTTTTGGGAACGGGGGTCCCCAGACTTGCCTGCCTGCGGCTTGCGGCGTGGCTCAAGTGGGGGCCCAGCGCAACCCATCTTCATCAGCTCAAGCTCAAGATCCTCGTGAGGGGCCAAGCCTCACGGGGCGGATAACAGAAAGCTTCCTCAGAGGTAGCCTCATCAGGCAGGCTCGCGAGGAGGCGGAGAGATCAAGGCAGGGGTACCTCGCGAGGAGCCCGTGACGCAAGCTATGACGATCGAGACCAGGCAGGCGCCTGCCTGCGCAGTGTCCTTGTTTCCCCTTTGGTGCAAAGGGGGGAAAGCACAGGCCAAGGCATCGGGCAAAGGTTACCATTCCGGTGCAACGAGACCAAGACCAACAGAGCGGCAGGATGAAGGTCATCGTGGAGCCCAAGACGGCGTCATCACCAGTGCTTTTGGCAGCCAAAGAACACCTTTGGTCAGGATAACTTGTACTAGATGTTCCCCTTCAAAACGGCCAATTGTTGGCGCCCTTCCCGCTCATTATTTGGGGAGAGGCCCAGGGCCTCTATAAATAGAGCTAGCCACCACAGAGTAGGGGGACATCTAGATATCTGATAGAGCCCTAGCAGAGAGAGAGAGGCGACTGAACTCACCCAAGCAGTTCATCGCACCAGCTCAAGAACACCTCTCGCGAGGCTATTCCTTCCTTGTATTGTTCATCATCAGCCCCCGAGGCAATCCACCATGCCACACACTGGAGTAGGGTATTACCCCATAACGGTGGCCCGAACTAGTATAAACCTGGTGTCCCTCGTGTTGTTCGTTGTTTCCAGCTTAGATCACACGAGGAGATTGGACGTAGATCGGTAGGGGAGAGATCTTTGTGCGCACCCCAGTGTTCGAACCTCAAGGGTCTGCCGGCACCCGAAACCCGACAATCCCACTTATGATTAACCCCTATTGCAAGCATCCGCAACTACAACAGAAGTACTAAGGTAAACCTAACCATATCATGAAACATATGGATCCAAATCAGCCCCTTACAAAGCAATGCATAAACTAGGGTTTAAGCTTCTGTCACTCTAGCAACCCATCATCTACTTATTACTTCCCAATGCCTCCCTCTAGGCCCAAACAATGGTGAAGTGTCATGTAGTCGACGTTCACATGACACCACTAGAGGGATGACAACATACATCTCATCAATATCAAACGAATACCAAATTCACACGACTACTAATAGCAAGACTTCTCCCATGTCCTCAGGAACAAACATAACTACTCACAAACCATATTCATGTTCATAATCAGAGGGGTATTAATATGCATAATGGATCTGAACATATGATCTTCCACCAAGTAAACCAACTAACATCAACTACAAGGAGTAATCAACACTACTAGCAACCCACATGTACCAATCTGAGGTTTGGATACAAAGATTGGGTACAAGAGATGAACTAGGGTTTGAGATGAGATGGTGCTGGTGAAGATGTTGATGGAGATTGACCCCCTCCCGGTGAGAGGATCGTTGGTGATGACAATGGTGATGATTTCCCCCTCCCAGAGGGAAGTTTCCTCGGCAGAACGGCTCCGCCGGAGCCCTAGATTGGTTTCGCCTCGTGGCGGCGGAGTTTCGTCCCGTGAGCTTGCTTATGATTTTTTCTCGGAAGAAAGACCTCATATAGCAGAAGATGGGCATTGGAGGGCCACCAGGGGGCCCACGAGGCAGGGGGCACACCCAGGGGGTAGGCCGCGCCGCCACCCTCGTGGCCAGGGTGTGGGCCCCCTCTGGTATTTTCTCCGCTCAGTATTTTTTATTAATTCCAAAAATGACTTCCGTGAAGTTTCAGGACTTTTGGAGCTGTGCAGAATAGGTCTCTAATATTTGCTACTTTTCCAGCCCAGAATTCCAGCTGCCGGCATTCCCCCTCTTCATGCCTTGTAAAATAAGAGAGAATAGGCATAAGTATTGTGACATAATGTGTAATAACATCCCATAATGTAATAAATATCGATATAAAAGCATGATGCAAAATGGACGTATCAACTCCACCAAGCTTAGACCTCGCTTGTCCTCAAGTGAAAGCCGAAATCGAAAAATATGTCCACATGTTTGGAGATAGAGGTGTCGATAAAAATAAACTACGGACATGAGGGCATCATGATCATTCTTAGAACAATATATATATATATATTGTCATGTGATCCCTTATGCTAAAGTAACAATTCAATCACAATTTCAAGTATGAATCATAAACTTCATTGAAAACTAACAAACTATAATACCAGTCATTGAGGCAATTGCAATTTATCATAACATAGGAAAGAGTCAATATAAGAGCTTTTCAGCAAGTCCACATACTCAACTATCATTTAGTCTTTCATAATTTCTAACACTCACGCAATATTTATGGGCATGAAGTTTTAATCGAACACAGAGAAAGATAGGGGCTTATAGTTTTGCCTCCCAACGTTTTACCTCAAGGGTAATGTCAACAATAATAGTTCATGAAAACTCACATCCAATTAGCTATATATATCTGGATCTTTCCAACACATTGTGCTTGCCAAAGGATAAAATTTGAAAAAGAAAGGTGAATATCACCATGACTCTTTGCATGAAGTATAAGACAAGAATAAAAGATAGGCCCTTTGCAGAGGGAGGCAGAGGTTGTCATGCGCTTTTATGGTTGGATGCATGAAGTCTTAATGCAAAAGAACGTCACTTTATATTGCCACTTGTGATATGGACCTTTATTATGCAGTCTGTCGCTTTTATTTCTTCCATATCACAAGATCGTATAAAGCTAATTTTCTCCACGCTAATAAGTCATACATATTTAGAGAGCAATTTTTATTGTTTGCACCGATGACAACTTACTTGAAGGATCTTACTCAATCCATAGGTAGGTATGGTGGACTCTCATGGCAAAACTGGGTTTAGGGATATTTGGAAGCACAAGTAGTATTTCTACATGGTGCAAAGAAATTGGCTAGCATGAGAGGGAAAGGAAAGCTCAACATGTTGGATGATCCATCACAATATAATTTATCTCAGATGTAAGAAAACATGACCCATTACGTTGTCTTCCTTGTCCAACGTCAACTCTTTAGCATGTCATACTTTAATGAGTGCTCACAATCATAAAAGATGTCCAAGATAGTATATTTATATGTGAACCTCTCTTTCTTTATTAATTCCTATTAATTGCAATGATGACCAAAACTATGTTTGTCAACTCTCAACAACTTTTACTCATCATACTATTTATATGTGAGCTCATTACTCTCCATAAGATCCATATGATCTCTTTATTTATTTCTATTTCTTTTCTTTTTATTTTATTCCCTCAAGATCATAGCAAAATAATAAATCCCTTGACTCAGCACTAATCTTTATTATATATAGCTCATGGACTCGATTACATAGGAAGATCATAAAGCAAAACTCCCAACTAGATCATACTAAAACTTTTATTCTACTAGATCAAGATATTACCAAAAGGATCGAACTAAGAAAAACAGTAAAGATAAAAGATGTGATGGTGATACGATACCGGGGCACTCCCCCAAGCTTGGCAGTTGCCAAGGGGAGTGCCCATACCCGATGCTCAGTTCTTCTTTGTTGGTGAAGAAGGTGTTGGTGATGATGGGTAGTCGCACATCGAGCGTAAGAGATCCTCCAATTTGCGGATAATGCCCTTGAGTGCGATGATATGCTCCTTCAACAAAAAAAATTCACTTGTGAGATACTTGTTTTGAATATGAGCTAACTCAATCATCTTGAAAGCCTCAATCTCCGTTGGGGTAAAGATATTATGGTGAGGTGGAAGGATGGCTTCTTCTGCTACTGCCGGAACTTCATCCCCCATGGACTTCTTGATCCCATCATCCTTGTTGATCTCTCCGGGTTCTTCTCTCTTCAGCTCTATCTTCATTAGCCAAGCATCGTTGCCCTCATTGTTGGAGGAGGAGGGATACGACATGATGCTTGGCCTTGACAACCCTGGCAGAAAACAGCTCGAAACAAGAACAGGAGATTTTTGCGTGATAGGGTGGTCAAAACGTTTGTGAGATTATATAATGAATTTTTACCGACCAAAAGAAGTGTCGTGCAAGAAAACGGAGTCCGGAGAGCACACGAGGTGCCCACGAGGCAGGGGGCATGCCCAGGGGGGTAGGGCGCGCCTCCCACCCTCGTGGAAGCCTCGTGTCCTTCCCGGACTGCTTCTTATTTTCCTATTTTTCTAAATATTCCAAAACGGAGAAAAATTGCCATTAGAATTGTTTTGGAGTCGGTTTACTTACCGTACCATGTACATGTTCCTTTTCAGAGTCTGAAACGTTCTGGAAAGTGTCCCTTATGTATTCCTCCAGGGTTACGGTTTCGATAACATTAGTTTCAACATTTATAGGATTACCTGAGATGTAATGTTTGATTCTTTGACCGTTTACCACCTTCTGATTTGTGCCTTCGAAGTTGTTGATTTTTATGGCACCGGAACGATAGACCTCCTCGATGACATAAGGGCCTTCACATTTAGAGAGAAGTTTTCCTGCAAAAAATCTTAAACGGGAGTTGTATAGCAATACATAATCACCTACATTAAACTCACGCTTTTGTATCCTTTTATCATGCCATCTTTTAACTTTTTCTTTAAACACCTTGGCATTTTCATAGGCTTGGGTTCTCCATTCATCATGTGAGCTAATGTCAAATAACCTCTTCTCACCGACAAGTTTGAAATCATAGTTGAGCTCTTTAATATCCCAATATGCCTTATGTTCTAATTCAAGAGGTAAGTGACATGCTTTACCATAAACCATTTTATACGGAGACATACCCATAGGATTTTTGTATGCAGTTCTATAAGACCATAATGCATCATCAAGTTTCTTGGACCAATTCTTTCTAGATCTATTAACAGTCTTTTGCAAAATTAATTTAAGCTCTCTATTGCTCAATTCTACTTGACCACTTGACAGCGGGTGATATGGAGATGCAATTCTATGATTAACATCATACTTATCAAGCATTTTACGGAAGGCACCATGAATAAAATGTGAACCACCATCAGTCATTAAGTATCTAGGGACTCCAAACCTCGGAAAATAACTTCTTTAAGCATATTAATAGAGGTGTTATGATTAGCACTACTAGTTGGAATAGCTTCTACCCACTTAGTAACTTGATCAACAACAACTAAAATATGTGTGTATCCATTAGAGGAAGAAACGGTCCCATATAATAAAAGCCCCAAACATCAAATGGTTCAATAACAAGTGAATAATTCATAGGCATTTCTTGACGTCTACTAATATTACTGATTCTTTGGCATTCATCACAAGACAAGACAAACTTACGGGCATCCTTGAAGAGAGTAGGCCAATAAAAACCGGATTGCAATACCTTATGTGCAGTTCTATCTCCAGCATGGTGTCCTCCATAAGCTTCGGAGTGACACTTGCATAGGATCTATTCCTGTTCATGCTCAGGTACACGACGTCTAATAACACCATCTACTCCTTCTTTATAAAGATGTGTGTCATCCCAAAAGTAATGTCTTAAATCATAGAAGAACTTTTTCTTTTGCTGGTATGTGAAACTAGGTGGTATAAATTTAGCAACAATATAATTAGCATAATCAGCATACCATGGAGTAGTACGAGAAGCATTTATGACATTTAATTGTTCATCAGGAAAGCTATCATCAATATGTAGTGGGTCATCAAGAACATTCTCTAATCTAGACAAGTTGTCTGTAACGGGATTCTCAGCTCCCTTTCTATCAATAATATGCAAATCAAATTCTTGTAGCAGGAGAACCCATCTAATAAGTCTAGGTTTAGCATCTTTCTTTTCCATAAGATATTTAATAGCAGCATGATCGGTGTGAATAGTTTCTTTAGAATCCACAATATAAGGTCTGAACTTATCACAAGCAAATACAACTACTAAGAATTCCTTTTAAGTAGTAGCATAATTTCTCTGGGCATTGTCTAGAGTTTTACTAGCATACTGGATAACATTTAGTTTCTTATCAACTCTTTGTCCTAGAACATCCCCTACAGCATAATCACTAGCATCACACATAATTTCAAAAGGTAAATTCCAATCAGGTGGATGAACAATAGGTGCAGAAATCAAAGCTTTCTTAAGTACTTCGAATGCTTCTACACAATCGTCATCAAAGACAAAAGGAATATATTTTTGTAATAGATTAGTCAGGGGCCAGGAAATTTTTGAGAAGTCCTTAATGAACCTGCTATAAAAACCGGCATGACCGAGGAAACTTCTTATACCTTTGATGTCCTTGGGGCACGGCATCTTTTCAATAGCATCAACTTTAGCTACGTCAACTTCAATGCCTCTTTCAGAAATTTTATGCCCCAAGACAATGCCTTCATTAACCATAAAGTGGCACTTCTCCCAATTCAAAACGAGATTAGTTTCTTCACATCTCTACAAAACTCGATCAAGGTTGCTCAAGCAATCATCAAAAGAGGATCCATAAATGGAGAAATCATCCATGAATACCTCACAAATCTTTTCACAAAAGTCAGAGAATATAGCCATCATGCATCTTTGAAAGGTAGCAGGTGCATTACATAAACCAAAAGGCATACGTCTATAAGAAAAAGTACCGAAAGGGCAAGTAAAAGTGGTCTTTTCTTGATCCTCAGATGACACATGTATTTGAGAGAAACCAGAGTAACCATCTAGAAAGTAAAAGTGTGTATGCTTAGATAATCTTTCTAGCATTTGATCAATAAAAGGCAAAGGGTAATGATCTTTTTTAGTAGCTTTATTTAATTTGTGGATCAATTACCATCCTATAACCTGTAATAATTCTTTGCGGGATCAATTCATCTTTATTATTAGGAACAATAGTTATACCTCCCTTCTTAGGGACACAATGGACAGGACTTACCCACTGATTAGCAGCAAGGGGATAAATTATACCTGCCTCAAGGAGCTTTAATATTTCCTTTCTTAACACTTCTTTCATCTTAGGATTTAGCCGTCGTTGATGATCAATAACTGGTTTGGCATCTTTCTCCAAATTTATTTTGTGTTGACATAGAGTGGGACTAATGCCCTTAAGATCATGAAGAGTATATCCAATAGCAGCACGGCGCTTCTTCAGAGTTTTCAATAATTTATCTTCCTCCTTCTCTGAAAGGTTAGCACTAATAATAACAAGATATATCTTCTTTTCATCAAGATAAGCATATTTAAGAGTATCAGGTAATGGTTTAAGCTCAAACACGGGATCACCCTTGGGTGGAGGAGGATCCCCTAGGATTTGAACAGGCAAGTTGTGTTTCAGAATAGGTCCCTGTTTAAAGAATACTTCATCTATTTCCCTTCTTTCATTCATGAACAGATTATTTTCATGGTCTAGAAAATATTGTTCTAAAGGATCAATGGGAGGCACGACAATAGAAGCAAGACCAATTATTTCATCTTTAATAGGCAATTCTTCATCACGGGGTTGTCTACGAAATTTAGCAAAATTAAACTCATGAGACATATCCCCTAAACCAACGGAAACAATATCCTTATTGCAGTCTGTCTTAACATTAACAGTATTCAAGAAGGGTCTACCAAATATAATGGGACAAAAGCTATCTTGTGGGGAACCAAGAACAAGAAAATCAGCAGGATATTTAACCTTCCCACACAAGACTTCAACATCTCTAACAATCCCAATTGGTGAAATAGTATCTCTATTGGCAAGCTTAATGGTAACATCGATACCTTCTATCTCAGCAGGTGCAATACCATGCATAATTTCTTTGTATAAGGAATGGGGTATTGCACTTGCACTAGCACCCATATCACATAAGCCATGATAGCAATGATCTCCTATTTTAACAGAAATAACAGGCATGCCTACAACAAGTCTATGTTTATTTTTAGTATCAGGTCTAGCAATTCTAGCAGTCTCATCAGAGAAGTAAATAACATGCCCATCAATATTATCAGCCAAGAGATCTTTAACCATAGCAATATTAGGTTCAACTTTAATTTTTTCAGGGGGTTTGGGTGTCTTAATATTACTTTTGTTGACTACAGTTGAAGCTTTAGCATGATCCTTTATTCAAACAGGGAAATGTGGTTTCTCAACATAAGCAGTAGGAATAACAGGATCATTATAAGTGATAGTATTTTCTTCAACTTTAACAGGTGCAAATACTTTTACTTCAATGGGAGGATTATATTTAAACCACTTCTCCTTAGGGAGATCAACATGAGTAGCAAATGATTCACATAAAGAAGCTACTATCTCAGAGTCAAGTCCATATTTAGTGCTAAATTCACGGAAAGCATCGGTATCCATAAAAGATTTAACACAATCAAACTCAGGTGTTATACCTGACTCCTTACCTTCGTCGAGATCCCAATCTTCAGAGTTGCGTTTAATTCTTTCCAATAAATCCCATTTGAATTCAATAGTCTTCATCATAAAAGATCCAGTACAAGAAGTATCGAGCATGGAGCGATTACTGAGAGAAAGCGGAGCATAAAATTTTTGAATAATCATTTCTCCTGAGAGTTCATGATTGAGGCATGAATATAACATTGACTTAATCCTCCCCCAAGCTTGAGCGATGCTTTCTACTTCGCGAGGCCAAAAATTATATATATAATTATGATCACGATGAACAAGAGGCATAGGATAAAACTTCTGGTGAAATTCCGATTTCAATCGCTTATAGTCCCATGATCCCATATCATCACATAGCCTATACCATGTAAATGCATCTCCCTTCAAAGATAAAGGGAAGACCTTCTTCTTGATAACATCCTCGGGCATACCTGCAAGCTTAAATAATCAACAAACTTCATCCACATAGATTAAGTGTAAATCGGGATGCAATGTTCCATCTCCTGCAAAAGGATTAGCTAGCAGTTTCTCTATCATACCCGAAGGAATTTCAAAGTAAACATTTTCAGTAGGTTCAGTAGGTTGAGGACCAACTCTTTGCTCTACTGGTCGGGGTGAAGATACCCCGAACAAGCCCCTCAAGGGATTATGATCCATATGTAACAAGTGACAGTAAATTTCAGCACACTATATAAATTTTTCCTTACCAAATTCCACCTACCAAAGGCGCTTCACTCCCCGGCAACGGCGCTAGAAAAGAGTCTTGATGACCCACAAGTATATGGGATCTATCGTAGTCCTTTCGATAAGTAAGAGTGTCGAACCCAACGAGGAGCAGAAGGAAATGATAAGCGGTTTTCAGCAAGGTATTCTCTGCAAGCACTGAAATTATCGGTAACAGATAGTTTTGTGATAAGGTAATTTGTAACGAATAGAAAGTAATAAAGTAAATAGGGTGCAACAAGATGGCCCAATCCTTTTTGTAGCAAAGGGCAAGCCTGGACAAACTCTTATATGAAGGAAAACGCTCCCGAGGACACATGGGAATTATCGTCAAGCTAGTTTTCATCACGTTCATATGATTCGCGTTCGGTACTTTGATAATTTGATATGTGGGTGGACCGGTGCTTGGGTACTGTCCTTACTTGGACAAGCATCCCACTTATGATTAACCCCTATTGCAAGCATCTGCAACTACAACAGAAGTATTAAGGTAAACCTAACCATAGCATGAAACATATGGATCCAAATCAGCCCCTTACGAAGAACCACACAAACTAGGGTTTAAGCTTCTGTCACTCTAGAAACCCATCATCTACTTATTACTTCCCAATGCCTCCCTCAAGGCCCAAACAATGGTGAAGTGTCATGTAGTCGACGTTCACATGACACCACTAGAGGGATGAAAACATACATCACATCAAAATATCGAACGAATACCAAATTCACATGACTACTAATAGCAAGACTTCTCCCATGTCCTCAGGAACAAACGTAACTACTCACGAAGCATATTCATGTTCATAATCAGAGGGGTATTAATATGCATAATGGATCTGAACATATGATCTTCCACCAAGTAAACCAACTAGCATCAATTACAAGGAGTAATCAACACTACTAGTAACCCACATGTACCAATCTAAGGTTTGGATACAAAGATTGGATACAAGATATGAACTAGGGTTTGAGATGAGATGGTGCTGGTGAAGATACTGATGGAGATTGACTCATCCAAATGAGAAGATCATTTGTGATGATGATGGTGATGATTTCCCCCTCCCGGAGGGAAGTTTCCTCGGTAGAACAGCTCCGCCAGAGCCCTAGATTGGTTCCGCCAAGGTTCCGCCTCGTGGCGGCGGAGTTTCGTCCCGTGAGCTTGCTTATGATTTTTTCTCGGACGAAATACCTCATATAGCAGAATATGGGCATCGGAGGGCCACCAGGGGGCCCACGAGGCAGGGGGCGCGCCCAGGGGGTAGGGCATGCCCCCACCCTCGTGGCCAGGGTGTGGGCCCCCTCTGGTATTTTCTTCGCTCAGTATTTTTTACTAATTCCAAAAATGACTTCTGTGAAGTTTCAGGACTTTTGGAGCTGTGCAGAATAGGTCTCTAATATTTGCTCCTTTTCCAGCCCAGAATTCCAGCTGCCGGCATTCCCCCTCTTCATGTAAACCTTGTAAAATAAGAGAGAATATGCATAAGTATTGTGTCGGTGTCAAAACCGGCTGATCTCGGGTAGGGGGTCCCGAACTGTGCGTCTAAGGAGGATGGTAACGGGAGGCAGGGGACACGATGTTTTACCCAGGTTCGGGCCCTCTTGATGGAGGTAAAACCCTATGTCCTGCTTGATTATTCTTGATAATATGAGTAGTACAAGAGTTGATCTACCATGAGATCAGAGAGGCTAAACCCTACAAGCTTGCCTATGGTATGATTGTATGTTGTCCTACAGATTAAAACCATCCGGTTTATATGGACACCGGAGGAGGCTAGGGTTACACAAGGTCGGTTACAAAGGAGGAGATATACATATCTGTATTGCCTTGCTTGCCTTCCACACCAAGTAGAGTCCCATCCGGACACGAGACGAAGTCTTCAATCTCGTATCTTCATAGTCCAACATTCCGGCCAAAGGATATAGTCCGGCTGTCCGGAGACCCCCTAATCCAGGACTCCCTCAGTAGCCCCTTAACCAGGCTTCAATGACGATGAGTCCGGTGCGCAGTGTTGTCTTCGGCATTGCAAGGCGGGTTCCTCCTCCGAATACACCACGGAAGAATTTGAATACAAGGATAGTGTCCGACCCTACAAAATAAGTTCCACATACCACTGTAGAGAGAATAATATTACCACAAATCTAATCTGCTAACACGTTTTGGCAGCATGACATCATGTCATGGCCCCATAATTATTCGAACTGTTTTTCTTTATCCATCCCCGCACATAACGTGAGGCGGTTTCTTGACACGTCTTGTCAAAGCAGAGATCGTGTTCCCCTAATTAAGGGATTCTCATCAATACGGACATGGGTAACCCAACCTCGCCATCAATTATGGCCCTTGGGGGATAAGCAAGTTTTACCAGGCTAGTGGGGGCGCACAGTTTAGTCCGCCCTTATAAAGGGATAAGATCTCACCTTTTTCTACCCACGCCTTCTTCCTCCTTGCTCATCCATTCTCGCGCACTCGAGCTCCAGCGCCCATGTCCGCATCTTCCTTCTCAACTCTCTCCAAACATGTCCGGAGCGGGAGGCAAGTGGATGGCCTCCTCCGTCACGGAGGGGCACATCAAAAAGTTACGTGGAGCCGGATACTTAGCCGCGAATATCGCGCACCGGCTGCCAGCCGCGGGGCAGGTCGTCCCTACCCCGGAACCTCACGAAAGGGTGGTTTTCCTCCCCCACTTCCTCCGCGGATTGGGGTTTCCCCTCCATCCATTCGTCCGCGGCCTCATGTTCTATTATGGGCTGGACTTTCATGATCTGCCCCCGAATTTCATCCTCAACATCTCGGCATTCATCGTCGTGTGCGAGGCTTTCCTCCGCATCCGGCCCCACTTCGGCCTGTGGCTGAAGACCTTCAATATCAAGCCGAAGGTGGTGGGCGGCCAACAAGCGGAATGCGGCGGAGCCATGGTGGGCAAAATGCCCAACGTTATATGGCTCAAGGGCTCCTTCGTGGAGACCATAAAGGGGTGGCAATCGGGGCGGTTCTACATCACCGAGCCGCGCGACACCAACTGGGTGGCGGCCCCCGAGTTTCGATCCGGAATCCCCACGCGGCTCACTTCCTGGAAGGAGAAGGGCCTGTCCTGGGGTTCATCGGTGGAGCTGGACGGACTCTAGAAGTGTATCCGGAACATGATAAGCAAGAAACTTAAGCTTGTCAACATAGTCCAGGTCATGCTCTTCCGCCGGATCCTCCCATGTCAACAACGAGATTTCAACTTATGGGAGTTCGACCCGGCCTGGCACCAGACTCTAGGCGAGCTCTTCGACACGACGCATAAAGACGTCTAAAGGGTGCTGTTCAAGGGCGCCGAGGTCCCTCCTTCTCTTACCGAGGACCGTGGGCTAAGCGCGAAGCGTTCTGCGAATCCGGTAAGTTTTGTACATCTGATAGGGTGTTTATTTCCCATAGCTTAATCATGTGCGGGGTCTGAGCTCCCATGCCTTTGATAGGACTGGGTGGAGACATCGGAGCAGATCAACTGTCCGGCCCCTCTACCCGAAGACCCTGCGGACGCTCTCCTGACGAAGATGCAAACTCCGGCTCCTTATGAGGTGCTGGATAAGACCAAGAAGAAGGCCAAGGGAACCCGAAAGAGTTCCCGGCGCCAGGTGGTATCAGACTCATCGTCCGATAACACCGAGACACCCTCCTCCCGTGAAAACGAGGAGAAGGATGATGAAGATTCTCCCCGTCCAGCCTGGGGAGACAAGAAAAGGAAGGCCGCCCCAACCGGGGATGCCGAAGGGTCCAAGAAGGGAAGGACTCTCCTTCCGGACTGCTCCACCACCACCGCCGACGGTGAAGACGAGTGGCTGCTCAGGGCCAAGCCCCTGGCAAAGTCGTAAGTATTTGGATACCAGAGTAACTCATAGTATACCTTTGTCGCACTTCTTCTCCTAACGTCGAATATGATTATGCAGTCTGCCCCAAGCCCGTATCGATGTATCATCGTCGGACGGTTCCTTGGACTCGTCGGACATGAATAGTGATACACTTCCAACCGCCTCCAACCCTTGCCCTACGGACAATGCCGAGGTATTGTCTCAAGGGGCACCAAGCCGGGGGGAGATAGTCCCGGAGGCGCCTCAAGGCGACCTTCCGGACTCCAGGAGTAAAGGGAGCAAGGCTCCCGGGGGCTCCCAGTTCGGTCCTCAGCCGAACACCGCGCCGGAACCTCTAGTGGTTCCGGACTCAGGCAGGCGGCCCCCTTCCAAAAGGGGCAAGACGCCCGTGCTGGTGACCTCTGTCCATCCAGAGGCACCGGACAACCTGCTGGGAGCGCTTTGCGGCGCTTCCATCGACGAAGAGCACCGCACTATTATGAGTGCGGTGATCAAGAAGGTTCAGTCCGCCAAGAGCGGACTGACTGAAGCCTGTGCCAGCCTTCTAACAGGATTTGAGGTAAGTATTTAAAATATAGGAAAAATATTACCGCATAGACAATAGCCCCTGATGCTCTGTTTGGTGTTTAAAAAGAAAAGCCGAATAGAGGATCAATAATATCTGTAGGAGTCTAATATAAGTATGTCTATATGCGTACGCAGGCTTCGCTGCTGGCCTCTGCCACACTGACTGCGGAGGTCGCCGCACTGAAGCAGGACCTCGAGGGGTCCGAGAAAGAGCATGTCCTTGCCAAGAGGCAGCTCAAGGAGAACAAAGGTAAGTAATACCTTGTCTATATATAAGCAAGAAAATGTGGTTGCGAAATGACAGGATCATCATGAATGTGCCAGGGGCCATGACCGAAGTGGCGACCCTAAAGCAAGCATCGTCCGAGGCCGAAGACAAAGCGGCCAAGGAGCGCATCGAGCGGGAAAAGCAAGAGGCACGGGTGGGCGAGGTGTAGCAAGAGCTCCAAGCTCTCGTGATGAAGCACGAGGCGTTGGAGCTTGACTCAAAGATGTGAGATTCTGAGCTTGCCGCGGCCCTCGAGAGCGCAAAGAATGCCAAGGCTGAAGCCCAAAAGGCCCTCCAGGAGATTGAGGCAATGAGGAAGATAGCGGCGGGTAAGGCATTCAATATGCAAAGCAAGCATGTGAAAGTAAATTACTTGTTACTTACCCGAGTCCGGAGCTCTCCAGGAGCATTCGCAGATTTGCCCCGCAGTGTGTCGGATGCCGCGAAGTTTTACCAGTCCGAGGAGGGAAGCTCGAAGGAGAAGCTGTTCTGGTCTCAGTATACTGGGACCGAACACCCGATGCCTATGAGCGACCAGCTGAAGCAACTGGTCGAGTTGCACAAGGCGGCCGAACAGGCCATGAGGGGCCTTATAGTCCGGATGTGGCATGGCGACTCCCTTCCCAACAGCTACTTTGGCCTAGTGAGGCGGCTTATGGATGCCTGCCCATGGCTGGAGGCCATAAAGCGGTCCGTTTGCATCGAGGGTGCACGCCGGGCCTTTGCCCGTGCGAAGGTGCACTGGGCCAAGATGGACGCTGAGAAGCTGGTGAAGGAGGGGCCACCGCAGGGCAAGGAGCATCGCCACCCCGAAATGTATTATGAGGGTGTCCTGAAGGGTGCCCGTCTTGTGGCGGACGAGTGTGCAAAAGATGTAATTTTTGAATGAACTTGCTCGTGTGATCCTGTATTATGAAAACTTGTTCATATGCGCTATGCAACGCTTGTTTGAATTTAAAATATTACCTTCTGTGCGGCTGTTTATCAAATCTGAGAGATGGCCACTCATCGGCTTCTGCCCCCATACCACGAGTGCTGGGGTGTTCGGGATGAACCTGAGCAATCTTTTTCCCATTGTTGGGTCCTTCGAGGGAGGTGCTCAGCACAACAAACAAGGCAACCAGACTATAATGCTTTATAATTCTCACTTAGCCATAGAATTCTACAATTTTAAATTTTGGCAAAGCCCCTAGTAATCGGAAGGCCGAATTCGGGGCGCTATACATGCCTTAAGCCGGACAAAGCCAACTCCTCGCTCTAAGCGGCATATGTCTTTAGGGACTTGAAACCTCTCGAACAGCGACCAGCTCTCGCCTTATCATGACAGTCAGTTTTAGCTTTCTCTGCTGAGGTGCTTAGCCCAGCTCAACCAGGGCACAATCGCAGTAGTTCTCCCATGCTACCTTAGCCGATATAGCGGAACGTAAGGTACCGAAACATGGGAGCCGGGCAAACCCAACTATTGACCCAAGACATGATTCGGAGCTGATGCATATAATGCTATAAGTTTGGGGTGCCGCACTGTCGAAAGTGTTCGGACTTCTCACGCTGTATTATGGGGTATGCTTAAGCCCCTAGCGTATTGGCCGTACCAGAGTGTACGGGTGCCGGATGTCATGAATGAACATATATATATATATAAAGAAGAATAGAGAATGCGATAATAGTCTAGTGCTATGCATTGTTTATTCAAAAAGGTGCGTTAAAGCATAATGATACACGTAGTGCGATAAGCAGAAAGTAGGACTATTTGACATGTCCCCTCCAAGGGCAAGCTGAGGAATGGTATTTAAAGCAAGTATTTCACTCGTTATCGGAATCCACCTAGGAGTTCAGTGGTGCGACGTAGCTTTCTGCCTCCTTGGTTGTTGCATCATGTGTCCGGCAATCATACTGCCGGACAGGGTTTCCAGAGATTAAAGTCCCGAAAGAGAGAAAAATAACAAAGTGGGAAGCCCCTAGTGCGGTTGAGCCGCGTCTTGGGGCGTGCCGTAGTCGTGCCCCCCTCCCCACCTGTGCCCATGGTATTTTCAATGCGTAATTGTGTACGCGTGGCACGGATTTTGCCGTTTGGCTAGGGCGGGGGTGGGGGCCGCATTGCTATGCGAGCTCGGAACGTGCCAGGCGGTCTTGTTGCCGATTACTCCGGGCGCGCTTGAAGGTGTCCGGGTCTTTAATTGCCGAACTGGTGGATTGCCTTAAGAGGCTGCTTTGCGCTTCTGCTGCGAGGGCCGCAGTGTGCTCCTCCGTGCGGAGAGAGCGCTCTGTGTTTCCATTGACTGTGATGACCCCCCGAGGTCCTGGCATCTTGAGCTTGAGATATGCATAATGCGGTACCGCATTGAATCTCGCAAATGCGATTCGGCTGAGCAGTGCATGATAGCCACTGCGGAACGGGACTATATCGAAGATTAACTCCTCGCTTCGGAAGTTATCCGGGGATCCGAAGACCACTTCCAGTGTGACTGAGCCTGTGCAATGGGCCTCTACACCTGGTATGACGCCTTTGAAGGTCGTTTTTGTGGGTTTGATCCTTGAGGGGTCTATACCCATTTTGCACACTGTCCTGATAAAGCAGGTTTAGGCTTCTGCCGCCATCCATAAGGACTCGAGTGAGGTGAAATCCGTCAATGATTGGGTCTAGGACCAGTGCGGAGAATCCACCATGACGGATACTAGTGGGGTGGTCCCTGCGATCGAAGGTGATCGGACAAGAGGACCATGGGTTGAACTTTGGGGCGACTGGCTCCAACGCATATACGTTCCTTAGCGCACGCTTCCGCTCCCTCTTGGGGATGTGGGTTGCGTATATCATGTTCACCGTCCGCACTTGTGGGGGGAACCTCTTCTGTCCTCCGGTGTTCGGCTGCCGGGGCTCCTCCTCGTCATCGCTATGTGACCCCTTATCTTTCTTTTTGGCGTTTAACTTGCCGGCCTGCTTGAACACCCAACAATCCTTGTTGGTGTGGTTGGCTGGCTTGTTGGGGGTGCCATGTATTTGACACGAGCGGTCGAGTATACGGTCCAAACTGGATGGGCCCGGAGTGCTTCTTTTGAATGGCTTTTTCCGCTGACCGGGTTTAGAGGCTTTGAATCCGGCATTGACTGCCGTATCCTCGGTATTGTCATTGTTGATGCAGCGCTTGTGTTTGTTGCGACGTGACCTGCCATTGCCATCCTTGGTATCCGAAGTACCATGGTTCTTTGATATGTTATTGCCGCGAGCCAGCCAGCTGTCTTCTCCCACGCAAAAGCGGGTCATGAGTGTCGTGAGGGCTGCCATAGATTTTGGCTTTTCCTGGCCAACGTGCCGGGTGAGCCACTCGTCGCGGATGTTGTGCTTAAAAGCTTCTAGGGCCTCTGCATCCGGACAGTCGACGATTTGATTTTTCTTTGTTAGGAACCATGTCCAAAATTGCCTGGCCGATTCCTCTGGCTGCTGAATTATGTGGCTCAGGTCATCGGCATCCGGTGGTCGCACATAAGTGCCCTGGAAGTTGTCGAGGAATGCGGCTTCCAGATCTTCCCAATAGCCAATGGATTCTGCTGGCAGGCTGTTGAGCCAATGCCGAGCTGGTCCTTTGAGCTTGAGTGGGAGGTATTTGATGGCGTGTAGATCATCACCGCGGGCCATGTGGATGTGCAAGAGGAAGTCCTCGATCCATTCCGCAGGATCTGTTGTGCCGTCGTATGATTCGATATTTACGGGTTTGAAACCCTCTGGGATTTGGTGATCCATTACTTCGTCTGTGAAGCATAGGGGGTGTGGAGCGCCTCTGTACTGGGCTATATTGCGACACAGCTCGAATGAGTCTTGTCCGCTGTGTTCGGCCGACCGGATTTACTTTTACTGTATCCGGCGTGACGGCTATCGTCTCGCATAGTGGCACGCCCTCGTGATCCGTAGATCGATCTTGCATGTTTTGCTTTGTCCTCCAATACGTCTCGCAGGTCTAGCGTGTTTCCCCGTGCCTTGTCATTTTTATTTGAGTGGCTTCGGGGTGCGGGCTGAGTTTTTGGCTGAAATGCCTCTCTGTCGCGGCCACGAGGTGGCTGGTCAGCCGCATCATATGCTGGAGATGTAGGTTTGAGTGCTTCCTCCTCCAGTCGGGGTAGCAACCTACGCTTTGGGTAGCTCTTGGATGGGCGTTCGAGTTTATATTCCTCGGCCGCAAGGACTTTGGTCCATCTGTCGGCTAGCAAATCTTGATCAACTTGAAGCTGCTGTTCTTTTTCTTAAGGCTATTTGCCGTGGCTATAAGCCGGCGCTTGAAGCGCTCTTGTTCGATGGGATCCTCAGGCATGACGAATTCGTCATCATCGAGGCTTGCCTCGTCTTCGGAGGGAGGCATGTAATTATCATCCTCCGCCTCTCCATCGGCCGCTCTCTCGGGAGGGCTGGCTTCTCCATCCTCCTGCTCTAAATCTTGCTGGAGGGGATTGTTGTCATCTTCGGCACTGTCTGGAGTGCTATTATCTCCTGTGCCGGTGTCACCGCTTTTGCTTTGGCGAGACTTAGAGCGGCACCGCTGACGTCGGCACTTGGGTTGCTTCTTGGAGGGGTCATCCTCCGCAGTCTCGTCGCCATTGCCTTCTTTGGGTGTGTCCACCATGTATATATCATATGATGAGGTGGCTGTCCAGTGCCCTGTGGGCAGTGGTTCCTCTTCGTCTCCCGCATCGTCGTCCATACCGTCGTTGTCTTCGGGGTCGAAGTCGAGCATATCGGTTAAGTCGTCGACAGTGGCTACTAATGGGTGGTGGGTGGGCGGCGAATTTCTTCGTCATCCGCATCGCAATCTTGCCGGACATAGTTTGGCCAGGACTCTCCTAACAAGGAGAGAGACCTTAATGAGTTCAGTATGTCGCCGAAGGGCGAGTGCTGAAAAATATCCGCGGAGGTAAACTCCATGATCGGCGCCCAATCGGATTCGATAGGCACGGGCGCGGGCGGTTCAGAGTCCGTGGCCGGGGAAGAATCCGGTAGTTCGGCGTTACGGCTCCCGTGAAGGGTAAGGTCGATACTTGGCTCGATCGCCGATGAGAGTGCGGCCTCCGTGGCGGGGTCTAC
Organism: Triticum urartu; assembly: GCF_056163025.1. Taxonomy (NCBI): domain Eukaryota; kingdom Viridiplantae; phylum Streptophyta; class Magnoliopsida; order Poales; family Poaceae; genus Triticum; species Triticum urartu. Next base: position 640,290,531 of record NC_141875.1, read on the forward strand.
CCACCTGTCCATGGATGGCGCAACTGGCTCCGAATTGAGGGTCAGAGTGGTTGCTGGCGCGATCTCCTGAGCACTGTCTGATGGCAGAGCTAGATCATGCTCACCGTAACCGTGTGGCGCACTAGGAAGGGGCTCGAATCCGTCGAAGATCAAGTCTCCGCGGATATCGGCCGTGTAGTTTAAGCTTCCAAACCTGACCTGGTGGACAGGGGCGTAACTCTCGATCTGCTCCAGATGGCCAAGCGAGTTGGCCCACAGTGCGAAGCCGCCGGACACAAAGATCTGTCCGGGGAGAAAAGTCTCACCCTGAACTGCATCGCTATCGATGATTGAAGGAGCCATGAAGCCTAATGATGACGACATAAAGGAACTCTCAATGAAAGCACCAATGTCGGTGTCAAAACCAGCGGATCTCAGGTAGGGGGTCCCGAACTGTGCGTCTAAGGCGGATGGTAACAGGAGGCAGGGGACACGATGTTTTACCCAGGTTCGGGCCCTCTTGATGGAGGTAAAACCCTACGTCCTGCTTGATTATTCTTGATAATATGAGTAGTACAAGAGTTGATCTACCACGAGATCAGAGAGGCTAAACCCTAGAAGCTAGCCTATGGTATGATTGTATGTTGTCCTACGGACTAAAACCCTCCGGTTTATATAGACACCGGAGGGGGTTAGGGTTACACAAGGTCGGTTACAAAGGAGGAGATATACATATCCGTATTGCCTAGCTTGCCTTCCACGCCAAGTAGAGTCCCATCTGGACACGGGACGGAGTCTTCAATCTCGTATCTTCATAGTCCAACAGTCCGGCTGTCCAGAGACCCCCTAATCCAGGGCTCCCTCATATTGTGACATAATGTGTAATAACATCCCATAATGTAATAAATATTGATATAAATGCATGATGCAAAATGGACGTATCAATAGGTAATATGGATATGAGGGAGAGAAATCTTCAAAATTCTCAGTTTTGACCAGGCGTCGGCAACAATTATGACTCGGCACCATCTGTTTATAACCCGGCAATTTTGGTAACCATAAATTGGCAAGATCTACATTTTCAAGCCGGCTGAAGATCAGATAAGTATTTCAAGACCAATATTTTTAAGCATTGGGAGCTGAGTCAAATGAATTATTCTTCACAATTTTTCTCTGTGAGAAACCAACATCAGCAAATTGATTATGAAGCTGGCTTATTGACCCAGATTTTCTAGAAGAAGGAAATGACAAGGACTTAAGGATTTCAGGTGCCAGCTTACAAGAATATTTAACCTGGAGCACAATTTGTTAAATTTTTCTTGTGTTTTGTTTACAGGATCAGTTTAACATGGATAAATCCAAATTAAACTGAGGGCTAATGTCGGGGATATACCCTGCGGTATGACCCGGCCGGAGATATGACCCGGCTGGGACTTGGTGTTTCATTGGAGACCCGGCCGTTGTTTAAACCAGATGATTAAGCTATTTAAGCCGGCAGATGTTTAAGGTAGATGTTTAAGCCAGATGTTTAAGATGTTCAAGCCGGCAGATGTTTAAGATGCTTAAAGCTGGCAGATGTTTAAAGATGTTTAAACCGCCAGATGTTAAGTCGGATTGTAACAGAGTCGCCTGGGGTTAATAAGCCCAAAATGTTAAGAAGCCCATGGAGAGAAGCCCGTGATCAGAAGTCAGAATAGTTTAAGTCTTAATCCAAGTTGGACTCTACATGTAACCCGCCCCTTCAACTTATATAAGGAGGGGCAGGGCATCCCAGAGGGAGAAGTTGAATAATGGCTTAGTCTAGACACAACTAGGAGAGCCGGAGATACGGCGACTCCCTCGTGATGATAATGAGACCTAGCCACAAACAACATGTAGGGTTGTTACCGGATGATGTTTCCCGGGGCCCGAAGCTGTCTGAATCTTTGTCTTGCGTGTTGCGTCTCTCGATACTGATCAACCCCGCTCAAGCTACTACATAGATGCATTGGCCTCATGACTAAGGCCTCTCACTAGGACATCTACCATGACAATTCCACGACACCCGCCCCGCTCACCTGCCGCGTCGCTCGTCCCGCGCCGCTGCCCCATTCACCGCACCTCCTCTACTCGCCGCCTTGCTACCCCCTGCCTGCACCACTAGCCTCGACCCGGACTCCCGCAACCATCCCCGCTCCGGCCGTCCTCGCTGGCCCCGCCCATGACCCTTGCTCGAAGGCCATCGCACGCCCGCCGCCTGCTATCGTTGTCAAAACCGGCGGATCTCGAGTAGGGTGTCCGGAACTGTGCGTCTAAGGTTGATGGTAACAGGAGACAGGGGACATGATGTTTACCCAGGTTCAGGCCCTCTCTATGGAGGTAATACCTTACTTCCTGCTTGATTGATCTTGATGAATATGAGTGTTACAAGAGTCGATCTACCTCGAGATCGTAATGGCTAAAACCCTAGAAATCTAGCCTATGTGATTATGATTGTCTCTACGGACTAAGCCCTCCGGTTTATATAGATACCGGAGGGGACTAGGGTTGTACAAAGTCGGTTACATAGAAAGGAAATAGTACATCCGGCCGCCTAGCTTGCCTTCGACGCAAAGGAGAGTCCTACCCGGACACGGGAGAAAGTCTTCTATCTTGTATCTTCATGGCCCAATAGTCTGGCCCATGTCCAATAGGCCGGATGCTCGAGGACCCCTTAGTCTAGGACTCCCTCAGTAGCCCCCGAACCAGGCTTCAATGACGAGGTGTCCGGCGCGCAGATTGTCTTCGACATTGCAAGGCGGGTTCCTCCTCCGGCCACTTCAAAGTATCTGACTTAAAGAGCCGTATTCAGCCCTCCATTTAATGTCGCACCCATCGTCTTCTGTGCCTCCACACCTTCTACTCCACGCGTCGAGCGAATATGAGAGGTCGGGGCATTTTTGCATAACCCCCCTTCGGCCATATAAGAAAGGCCTCTACTTAAAGGGGTTGGATCTCAGATCCATTCCACACCCAGTGGAAAATCTTCAGAGTCTTGCCAAGGGAAACCATTCAACATGGCTAGCGTCCCTAGTTCTTCCTCCCGCCCCCACGACTCCGAAAAAGGTGATTGGGAGAGATGCTTTGTATCCCATGAGTAGTTGGTTAAGCTCCAAACACAGGGATTCCTTCCCCCTGCGAATCTGGTCCCTGTTCGAGAAGGATTGACCTCCCTTACAGGCGAGGTCCTGGCAGAAAATTTCCCCAATCCAACTAGGGGGGAATGGGTGTGCTTCGTATCTTATTTGTTGAGAGGTGTCGGGTTTCCAATCCACCCTTTCCTCCGCGGACTCCTGGAGTATTACGGCGTCCAACTGCACAACCTCACGCCGACCTCTATCCTGCACATCGCAGGTTTTGTCACCCTCTGCGAGCTTTTCCTGGGCTGTGAAGCCCACTTTGACTTGTGGAGGAAGTTATTCTTCCTCGTCCCTCGCAAGTGAGAAGGGTCGATATTTGAGGTGGGCGGTGCCGAAGTATGGCCCATAGCTGGGACCGGATACCTGTCCGGCATACCGAAGAAGGCGCGCGAAGAATGGCCCTCAGAATGGTTTTATATTGAGGACGTCGCTCTCCCCGACCGAGTACGAATGGGCCTTCCCGAATTTTCAAATGCTCCGCTACAAAAACATCATAGCTGACGTCCTCGGAGCCTCGAGGAGGAAGATAGCGCGAAAGTCCGCCAACTGATGGGTAAGATTAAGACACTTTCCCAATCCAGATTATCAATAATCAAGGTGATGGCAACTTCCATAGTGCGGGGGGTCCATCCACTCTAGTACCGAGGGTTTCCCATGTGGCACTATAATGGGGAGGATGCCGCCTCATGCTATGGTCAAAAAGGTCCGGACTCCCCCACCGCTTTGGTGAAAATATTGGCCAAGCTGTACAAAGGGGAGGAAGAGGAGTTCGGTCGTCTTAAACGCCGAGATGGGTTTTCCATGTACAATCCTCCGAGCTGGGTGAGTTCTAGTCCCACCACTTTACTCAATCCTCTCTCCGAATCACTTTTAATGGATATTAACGCATCTTATAACAGGAATGGCGGAGGGTTACCAAGGGGATCCATAATCCCGCCCCGCAGCCAGAGGATCACAACGGGATCTTGACCCCGGATTCGAAGAGGATCCGGACATATTTGTGGAGCTCGAGAAGGGAGTATTCTAGCAGGAGAGCTATGATGGCACAATTGTACCAATCATGGCCGACTATCCTGGCCTCCTTCCTGCCTCACACGTAAGTAATCAAGAGATACCTTCTTCGAAAGAGTTTCCTTATTATGCCTCACCCACCGCACTATTTCATGCCCCAAAGGGGAGGCGCTCGACGCCACAACGCGCACTAGGATCATCTCCGAGGAGAGTGGTGCCTGCGCCGAGCACATCTTCGAAGAGAAAGGCAAACGATAATACGGCAGAACCTTCATCAAAGAGGTAAGTCTTTCTTTTTAAAATATGCCTCCTGGTCGCCACATCAAATCGTGACGTCATCCGTCGCATTTTATCGCCGGACTATGTCCGGGGATCCTGCCGGTCGTGCCTCCACTAGTCATGTTCCACACCATGCCCTAAGGACAGGGGCCGACATGGGAGTCGTGCTGGACTATCCTTCCGCAGAGGATTCAAACGATATGTCCGTCAGGAACTCTGAAGTGGAGAGTGCCATGAATCATCATCGTCGGAGGGCCTCTCTCCATGACCCCGGCTTTTCAAAGGAGGCATTTAATGCCTTCAGCTCGGCCGATGTGTACATCCGAGCTGCTCGGAATGGACTTGCCGGAGCCACGAACCAGTATCTAAAAGATATGCGGGTAAGTGTAGATTTGGTAATCATATACTAGTAGCCCCCGAGACTTAAAGTAGTTGATACAACTGATTTAAGGATCATTGTATAATCATGCACTTATGGAGAAACATAGCCTGCTGTCTCAAGAGCTGCAAAAGTGTAAGACTCAGCTAACTGCGGCTACCACCGAATTGGAAAAAACCAAGGAGGCACCGCCTAGTAATGTTTCTTCCCATTAGAAAAAGTATAATCATATACCAGTAATATTAATACTGTTGTATTTCTGGTGACAGAATCAGTAGAGCAGCTGAGAGAGAAACTGAAGGTCGCCCAGGCTGGTGAACAAGAGGCCAAAAGGCAACATGCGACAGGCGAACGTGTGCTGACGTGGGTTAGGGGGGGGGGAAGAACAAGCTGTAGGATTCCCATACCCAACTGGGCGAAGAACTAAAATATGTTCGAGCCCAGCTTGCTGACGCCGTCAAGGAGAATAAGAGATTATGAGGCGGCATATTCACTATGTTTTTCAAACTTGCCTCCCTATAATTCGGCGAGGGCAGGGACTGACAGATTTATGTCCGCAGGTATGCTAACTGGCTGTCCCAAAGAGGAAATTTCTGGACCTCAAGGCGACCTGCTACAAGAGTTGTCCCAGATGCACGAGCGAGTTCGGCAAGTAATGCGGAGTGTTGCCAAGGCTTTATGGCCATCTGCCTCCCCTCTAGGAAGTATGGAGGAGCTCGTGGAGCTATTCAAAGGAGCACGACGGCGTATTCAATGATGGAAGATATCAGCCTGCCGGGAAGGTGTGCGAGAAGCCTAGGCCATGGTGAAAACATGGTATACCAAGCTTGATCCAAATCATATGGCCCGGGTTGGACCTCTAGGGTCAGATGGGAAAGAAATTCCCGTTAATTTGGTGTATGATCAAGTAGAAGTAGCCTCCAAATATTCCCAATAGGATTGTAAGCTAGACAACCTGTTAGACGGTATAGAGGAGGAAATTTTTGAGTCCAAGTGACTATGTACTTTCCTTGATGTATTTGTCCCTAGCCGGATTGTAAAACAATTGTCATGGCCGACCTTTTCGCTTTGACCTCTGGACCCGAAGGTGCGGAGTGTTTCCGAATACCCGAGCGGCAAAATAGACCGAGGTATGCATGGAAACCAGGCGTAGGGGTCATAGTTGCTTGAAGAGACAAGTTGTATCCAGCTAGCTATGTTATATTACATTGTGATTGTAATAAACATCTTCCAGAGAGAATAGTTACGTTAAGGGTTCCTTTCCCTGGGTGTACACGCGTTAATGTGCTTGTCCGAACTATGATTGAAAAGATCGCAGTATACGTAACATCTGGGGGTTCGTAGTGGAAGGAATGTAAAAACATCTTTAGTCCGCCGACTGAATATTCTCTTAAGAACGCTAGCTTTCGGCTTCACCCAGTCTGAGGTACACATCCGGATGACCTGGCAGTAACAATCGCAGAGGTGCTCCCTTTATGCCCTAGCCGAACAAACGGGAACATAGGGCATAAGCACAGGAGCCAGGCAACCCAGCTTGGCCAAAACTTAAGTCATATCGATGCATATAATGGCGAAGAAAAGGTACATGCGAGGAAAAAATGCATATGTGATGACCTTGATGCTCGAAAAATAACAATAATAAGCTTCTGTGCAAGAAGCCCCCAGGTATAATGGCGTACACATTTGAGGATGTGTATGTCATAGGTGCACGTTTTAGCCGCAGAAAAGCTTTAAGGCTAAAAAAGAAAAAAAGAAAAAGCGAAAGGAGAGGAGAAAAAAATAATGGAAACAATAGGGAGAAGGAGACGAATGAAGAGTTCGACGCTAGGCATAGAATCTTCGGAGTCTGGCCACGTTCCAGGGGTTCGGCTCTAGGCAATTGTCTGATGCATCACGCAGGCGGTACACTCCTCTAGTGAGAACTTCGTCAATGATGAAGGGACCCTCCTACTTGGGCTTGAGTTTTTCCTTTTTCTTCTTCGACAAGCGTAGGACGAGTTCGCCAACATTATAAGTCTTGGCCCGCACTTCTCTGCTTTGATATCTACGGGCCTGCTGTTGATAAAATGCGGAACGGGCTTTTGCAACATCGTGCTCCTCCTCCAGGGCATCTAAGCTGTCCTGCCAATCAAGCTCGAGGTGAGTCATGAATAATGTCGCAGGGTAACATAGCCTCTGCGCTGTACACCATGAAGAAAGGTGTATATCCGGTAGTGCGATTGGGCGTGGTCCGCAGCCCCCAGAGTACGGAGTCGAGCTCCTCAACCCAGTGCTTGTTTGATTCTTTCAAAGTCCGCACTAGTCTGGGTTTGATGCCGCTCATAATAAGCCCCCAGAGGCGTAATCGAGCTTAATGCTTAGATTAGCACACCGGGCTTTCACCTCATCAGCCGTAAAATTGGAGCCGTTGTCGGTGATGATGCTGTGTGGGACACCATAACGGTGCACGACACCGGATATAAAGTCTATCATTGGTCCGGCTTTGGCCGTTTTAACTGGTTTGGCCTCTATCCACTTAGTGAACTTATCTACCATGACCAGCAGATATTTTTTCTTATGGCTGCCCCCTTTAAGGGGTCCGACCATATCCAAACCCCAGACCGCAAAAGGCCAAGTAATGGGGATTGTTTGTAGAGCAGTGGGCGGCATATGGCTTTGGTTGGCGAAAAGCTGGCATCCGACACAATGTTGGACAAGATCATGTGCATCTGCTTCGGCCGTTGGCCAAAAGAAACTTGCACGGAAGGCCTTACTTACAAGGGCCCGAGCTGCGGCGTGGTGACCACCGAGGCCACCATGGATTTCAGCCAAGAGCTGCCATCCCTCTTCTTCGGAGATACATCTTTGAAGTATTCCGGTAGAACTTTTCTTGTAGAGCTCTCCTTCGTGGAACTTGTAGGCTTTCGAATGCCGAACAATGCAGCGAGCCTCATTCTGATCCTTAGGGAGCTCTTGCCTATTAAGGTAGGCCAAGAAGGGTTCGGTCCATGGGGAAATTATTGCCATTATTAAATGGGCCGATGATGTTGTTTCGGTGGCTGAGCCTCCGATGATATCGGTATTGTGTTCGGAATCTTGGGGTATAATCGTATCCGGACTAGTGTTGCCGCTCTCATCCTGCCACACCACGGATGGCTTGAAGAGCCTTTCCAAAAAGATGTTAGGCGGGACGGGGTCACGCTTGGCGTCCAGGCAAGCAAGAACATCCGCCGCTTGATTGCTTTCTCGAGCCACATGAGGAAACTCGAGTCCCTCAAACTAAGCTGATATTTTGAGTACGGCATTACGATAGGCCGCCATCTTTGGATCTTTGGCGTCGAAGTCTCCATTTATCTGGGATATTGCGAGATTTGAGTCCCCGCGTACTTCTAGGCGTTCTATGCCCATGGAGGTAGCCATCTGAAGACCGTGCGATAAGGCCTCATATTCGGCTGCGTTGTTGGAGTCTGTGTATAATATTTGGAGTATGTATTGAACAATGTTTCCTGTGGGGGACGTTAAGACAACGCCCGCCCCTAAGCCCGCCAGCATTTTGGAATCATCAAAGTGCATGACCTAGTTGGAATATGTGCCGTACTCTTTAGGGAGTTCGGCCTCTGTCCATTCAGTGACGAAGTCTGCCAGTACTTGGGATTTGATGGCCCGGCGCGGCTTATATGTTATGTCGAATGGAATGAGCTCAATGGCCCACTTGTCAATCTGGCCCATGGTGTCGCGGTTGTTTATTACGTCATTCAGTGGTACTTCTGAAGCCACCGTGATCAAACACTCTTGGAAATAGTGTCGTAGCTTCCGAGATGCCATGAAGACCGCATATGCTATCTTTTAATAATGAGGATACCGGGATTTGCATGGAGTTAGGACAGTGGATACATAGTATACCGGCTTCTGGAGCGGGAATTTGTGTCCGTCCTCCTCTCGCTCGACGACGAGCACTGCGCTCACCACCTGGTGTGTTGCAGAGATGTATAATAACATTGGTTCACCGACGCTTGGCGCGGCCAGGATTGGGTTTCTCGCTAAAAGAGCCTTTATTTCTTCCAATCCGGCCGTTGCCGCATCCGTCCACTCGAATTGGTTGGTGCGTTAGAGAAGTCAATAAAGTGGCAATGCTTTTTCTCCTAGTTTGGAGATAAAGCGGCTGAAAGCTGCCACACATCCGGCTAGTTTTTGGACCTGTTTAAGGTCTATTGGTGTAGCCAATTTTGATAAAGCTTGGATTTTGGCTGGATTTGCCTCGATTCCTCTACTGGAAACAATGAAGCCCAGCAGTTTTCCAGAGGGAATGCCGAAAACACATTTTTCCGGATTGAGCTTAATGTCATATGTCCGAACATTGTCGAATGTGAGGCATAGGTCGTCTATTAATGACTCGACGTGCTTAGTCTTGATGACGATGTCGTCCACATATGCTTCAACTGTCTTGCCGATTTGTTTCTCCAGGCATGTTTAAATCACGCGTTGGTAGGTGGCGCTGGCGTTTTAAAGCCCAAAGGGCATAGTGTTGAAGCAGAAAGGCCCGTATAGGGTAATAAATGTCGTTGCGGCTTGGTCGGGTTCCTTCATTTTAATTTGATGGTATCCGGAATATGCGTCGAGGAAAACATAGTGAGTTGTGTCCTGCAGTGGCATCAATAATTTGATTGATGCGGGGTAGGGGAAGGGTGTTGGAAATATGCCCTAGAGGCAATAATAAAAGGATTATTATTATATTTCCTTGTTCATGATAATTGTCTTTTATTCATGCTATAATTGTGTTATCTGGAAATCGTAATACATGTGTGAATACATAGACACCAACATGTCCCTAGTAAGCCTCTAGTTGACTAGCTCGTTGATCAACAGATAGTCATGGTTTCCTGACTATGGACATTGGATGTCATTGATAACGAGATCACATCATTAGGAGAATGATGTGATGGACAAGACCCAATCCTAAACATAGCACAAGATCGTATAGTTCGTTTTCTAGAGTTTTTCCAATGTCAAGTATCTTTTCCTTAGACCATGAGATCGTGTAACTCCCGGATACCGTAGGAGTGCTTTGGGTGTACCAAACGTCACAACATATCAGGGTGACTATAAAGGTATACTACGGGTATCTCCGAAAGTGTCTGTTGGGTTGACACGAATCAAGACTGGGATTTGTCACTCCGTATGACGGAGAGATATCTCTGGGCCCACTCGGTAATGCATCATCATAATGAGCTCAAAGTAACCAAGTGTCTAGTCACGGGATCATGCATTACGGTACGAGTAAAGTGACTTGCCGGTAACAAGATTGAACGAGGTATTGGGATACCGACGATCGAATCTCGGGCAAGTAACGTACTGATTGACAAAGGGAATTGTATACGGGGTTGCTTGAATCCTCGACATTGTGGTTCATCCGATGAGATCATCGAGGAGCATGTGGGAGCCAACATGGGTATCCAGATCCCGCTGTTGGTTATTGACCGGAGAGCCATCTCGGTCATGTCTACATGTCTCCCGAACCCGTAGGGTCTACACACTTAAGGTTCAATGATGCTAGGGTTGTAGAGATATGTATATGCAGTAACCCGAAAGTTGTTCGGAGTCCCGGATGAGATCCCGAATGTCACGAGGAGTTCCGGAATGGTCCGAAGGTAAAGAATTATATATAGGAAGTGCTATTTTGGCCATCGGGACAAGTTTCGGGGTCACCGGTATTGTACCGGGACCACCGGAAGGGTCCCGGGGGTCCACCGGGTGGGGCCACCTATCCCGGAGGTCCCCATGGGCTGAAGTGGGAGGGGAACCAGCCCCTAGTGGTCTGGTGCGCCCCCCTTGGGCCTTCCCCCCGCGCCTAGGGTTGGGAACCCTAGGGTGGGGGGGGGGGCTCCCCACTTGCCTTGGGGGACACTCCACCCCCTTGGCCGCTGCCCCTTGGGAGATTGGATCTCCAGGGCCGGTGCCCCCCTTGGGGACCCTATATATAGAGGGGGGGAGGGAGGGCAGTGGCACCCCATGCCCCTGGCGCCTCCCTCTCCCCTCCAAGACCTCCTCCTCCTCCGTAGAGAACGGCGAAGCCCTGCTGCGGTGACTGCTGCATCCACCACCACGCCGTCGTGCTGCTGGATCTTCATCAACCTCTCCTTCCCCCTTGCTGGATCAAGAAGGAGGAGACGTCACACTGACCGTACGTGTGTTGAACGCGGAGGTGCCGTCCGTTCGGCGCTAGGATCTGCCGGGGTGCTGATCCACGGGCACCTATGGGACCGGCGGGCCGGGTCCCTTTCGGTTCGGCAGGGGTGGAGATCGTGCAAAGAGCAAATCGAGGCAAAGCACGCGAGTGATTTACCCAGGTTCGGGCCGCACGGATGCGTAAAACCCTACTCCTGCTTTGTGGTTTTGTATTGATTTCTAGCTCGGGAGCGCGGAGTGCTACAATACACACCAGCGGCTAGCAAGACCGAGCGTGAGTGTTCGAACTGGCTCACCCCTCCCTACGTTGCACACGGGCCTCCTTTTATATGCTCAAGGGGCTACCGACAGGTGGCAACGGAGGTAAAGGGCAAAAATGGAAAGGTGCTGTGGTAGGCACAGCTACCTGCTACAGTGTATCACACCCAACCCTGACGGCAGGGGACAAGGGTCTTAAATGCCCGTCTGTGTCGCCTAAACAGTGCGAAAAGGGACCGCCAGGGACGCCACCGTTCGCCACGATGGCGATCTTGTCAGCGCCGCTTGCCACCGCACGTCCCTAGCTGCACAGCCTTCCGCCACGTACGCCTGGAAGGGCCCCAGAGCGACACGTTGGTGGATGTGCTGGAGCGCGGGCGCGGAGAGGTGGCTCGCCGCGGCAAGCGCCTTGCCGCGGTCGTTGTCTTGTCGCGTCCGGGAGCTTGTCGCTCACCGGGTCTTACCGGAACGTGTGGTGCGCCGCGGCAAGTTCCTTGAAATGCCTTGAGTGGCCTTCCCGGCAAGCTCCTCTTGCCGGGGTCTTGTCTTCTTCACTTGGACACTTTGTTCTTGAATGGCTCCAAAGGAACCACGGAGGATCTTGGCGGTCACCCGGCAAGCCTTGCCGCGGGATGCTGCGACTGCCCGTGCACAAGTTCGGGATACTAGGGTACCCCTACTCTAGTACACCGACAGGATCTCCGGTGATTTGGATCACGTCGAGTACGACTTCCTCATCCCGTTCTTTGAATGCTTCCGCGCGTGATCTACAAAGGTATGTAGATGCAATCCGATCACTCGTTGCTAGATGAACTCATAGATGGATCTTGGTGAAACCGTAGGAAAATTTTAGTTTTCTACAACATTCCCCAATAGTGGTATCAGAGCTAGGTCTATGCCTAGTTCTCTTTGCACGAGTAGAACACAATTTGTTGTGGGCGTAGATGTTGTCAACTTTCTTGCCGCTACTAGTCTCATTTTGCTTCAGCGGTATTGTGGGATGAAGCGGCCCGGACCGACCTTACACGTACGCTTACGTGAGACTGGTTCCACCGACTAACATGCACTAGTTGCATAAGGTGGCTAGCGGGTGTCTGTCTCTCCCACTTTAGTTGGAGCGGATTCGATGAAAAGGGTCCTTATGAAGGGTAAATAGAAGTTGACAAATCACGTTGTGGCTTTTACGTAGGTAAGAAAACGTTCTTGCTAGAACCCTATTGCAGCCACGTAAAACTTGCAACAACAATTAGAGGATGTCTAACTTGTTTTTGCAGCAAGTGCTTTGTGATGTGATATGGCCAAAGTTGTGATGAATGATGAATGATATATATGTGATGTATGAGATCATGTTCTTGTAATAGGAATCACAACTTGCATGTCGATGAGTATGACAACCGGCAGGAGCCATAGGAGTTGTCTTTATTTTTTGTATGACCTGCGTGTCATTGAGAAACGCCATGTAAATTACTTTACTTTATTGCTAAACGTGTTAGCCATAGTAGTAGAAGTAATAGTTGACGAGCAACTTCATGGAGACACGATGATGGAGATCATGATGATGGAGATCATGGTGTCATGCCGGTGACAAGATGATCATGGAGCCCCAAGATGGAGATCAAATGAGCTATGTGATATTGGCCATATCATGTCACTATTATTATTTGATTGCATGTGATGTTTATCATGTTTTTGCATCTTGTTTACTTAGAACGAAGGTAGTAAATAAGATGATCCCTCATAATAATTTCAAGAAAGTGTTTCCCCTAACTATGCACCGTTGCGACAGTTCGTTGTTTCGAAGCACCACGTGATGATCGGGTGTGATAGATTCCAACATTCACATACAACGGGTGTAAGACAGATTTACACATGCAAACACTTAGGTTGACTTGACGAGCCTGGCTTGTACAGACATGGCCTCGGAACACAGAAGACCGAAAGGTCGAGCATGAGTCGTATAGAAGATACGATCAACATGAAGATGTTCACCGATGTTGACTAGTCCGTCTCACGTGATGATCGGACACGGCCTAGTTAACTCGGATCATGTTATACTTAGATGACTGGAGGGATGTCTATCTGAGTGGGAGTTCATTATATAATTAGATGAACTTAGTCTAAAATCTTTACAATATGTCTTGTAGATCAAATGGCCCACGTTGTCCTCAACTTCAACGCGTTCCTAGAGAAAACCAAGCTGAAAGACGATGGCAGCAATTATACGGACTGGGTCCGGAACCTGAGGATCATCCTCATAGCTGCCAAGAAAGATTATGTCCTAGAAGCACCGCTAGGTGACGTACCCGTCCCATAGAACCAAGACGTTATGAACGCTTGGCAGACACGTGCTGATGACTACTCCCTCGTTCAGTGCGGCATGCTTTACAGCTTAGAACCGGGGCTCCAAAAGCATTTTGAGAGACACGAAGCATATGAGATGTTCGAAGAGCTGAAAATGGTTTTTCAAGCTCATGCCCGGGTCGAGAGATATGAAGTCTCCGACAAGTTCTTCAGCTGTAAGATGGAGGAAAATAGTTCTGTCAGTGAGCACATACTCACTATGTCTGGATTACATAACCGCTTAACTCAGCTGGGAGTTAATCTCCCGGATGACGCGGTCATTGACAGAATCCTTCAGTCGCTTCCACCGAGCTACAACAGCTTTGTGATGAACTTCAATATGCAGGGGATGGAAAAGACCATTCCTGAGGTATTTTCAATGCTGAAATCGGCAGAGGTAGAAGTCAAAAAAGGAACATCATGTGTTGATGGTCAATAAAACCACCAAGTTCAAGAAAGGCAAGGGTAAAAAGAACTTCAAGAAGGACGGCAAGGGAGTTGCCGTGCCCGGTAAGCAAGCTGCCGGGAAGAAGCCAAAGAATGGACCCAAGCCCGAGACTGAGTGGTTTTATTGCAAGGGAAGTGGTCACTGGAAGCGAAACTGCCCCAAATACTTAGCGGACAAGAAGGTCGGCAACACAAAAGGTATATGTGATATACATGTAATTGATGTGTACCTTACCAGTATTCGTAGTAGCTCCTGGGTATTTGATACCGGTGTGGTTGCTCACATTTGTAACTCAAAGCAGGAGCTGCGGAATAAACAGAGACTGGCGAAGAACGAGGTGACGATGCGCGTCGGGAATGGTTCCAAGGTCGATGTGATCGTCGTCGGCACGCTACCTCTACATTTACCCACGGGATTAGTTTTAAACCTCAATAATTGTTATTTAGTACTAGCTTTGAGCATGAACATTGTATCAGGATCTCGTTTAATTCGAGATGGCTACTCATTTAAATCCGAGAATAATGGTTGTTCTATTTATATGAGAGATATGTTTTATGGTCATGCTCCTATGGTGAATGGTTTATTCTTAATGAATCTCGAGCGTAATGCTACACATATTCATAGTGTGAATACCAAAAGATGTAAGGTTGATAATGATAGTCCCACATACTTGTGGCACTGCCGCCTTGGTCACATAGGTGTCAAACGCATGAAGAAGCTCCATGTAGATGGACTTTTAGAGTCTCTTGATTACGAATCATTTGACACGTGCAAACCATGCCTCATGGGTAAGATGACCAAGACTCCGTTCTCAGGAACAATGGAGCGAGCAACTAACCTATTGGAAATCATACATACTGATGTGTGCGGTCCAATGAGTGTTGAGGCTCGTGGTGGCTATCGTTATGTTCTCAGCCTCACTGATGACTTGAGTAGATATGGGTATGTCTACTTAATGAAACACAAGTCTAAAACCTTTGAAAAGTTCAAGGAATTTCAGAGTGAGGTTGAGAATCAACGTAACAGAAAAATCAAGTTTTTGCGATCAGATCGTGGAGGAGAATACTTGAGTCACGAATTTGGCACACACTTAAGAAAGTGTGGAATAGTTTCACAACTCACGCCACCTGGAACACCTCAGCGTAATGGTGTGTCCGAACATCGTAATCGCACTCTATTGGATATGGTTCGAACTATGATGTCTCTTACCGATTTACCGCTGTCATTTTGGGGCTATGCTTTAGAGACTGCCGCATTCACTTTAAATAGGGCTCCATCGAAATCCGTTGAGACGACACCGTATGAATTATGGTTTGGGAAGAAGCCTAAGCTGTCATTTCTAAAAGTTTGGGGATGCGATGCTTATGTCAAGAAACTTCAACCTGAAAAGCTCGAACCCAAGTCGGAAAAATGCGTCTTCATAGGATACCCTAAAGAAACTATTGGGTATACCTTCTACCTCAGATCCGAAGGCAAGATCTTTTGTTGCCAAGAATGGATCCTTTCTAGAGAAAGAGTTTCTCTCGAAAGAAATAAGTGGGAGGAAAGTGGAACTTGATGAAGTATTACCTCTTGAACCGGTAAGTAGCGCAGCTCAAGAAAATGTTCCTGAGGTGCCTGCACCGACTAGAGAGGAAGTTAATGATGATGATCATGAAACTTCAGATCAAGTTGCTACTGAACTTCGTAGGTCCACAAGGACACGTTCCGCACCAGAGTGGTACGGCAACCCTGTCTTAGAAATCATGTTGTTGGACAACGGTGAACCTTCGAACTATGAAGAAGTGATGGCGGGCCCCGATTCCAACAAATGGCTTGAAGCCATGCAATCCGAGATAGGATCCATGTATGAAAACGAAGTATGGACTTTGACTGACTTGCCCGATGATCGGCGAGCCATAGAAAATAAATGGATCTTTAAGAAGAAGACAGACGCGGATGGTAATGTGACCATCTATAAAGCTGGGCTTGTCGCTAAGGGTTATCGACAAGTTCAAGGGGTTGACTACGATGAGACTTTCTCTCCCATAGCAAAGCTGAAGTCTGTCCGAATCATGTTAGCAATTGCCGCATACTATGATTATGAGATATGGCAAATGGACGTCAAAATGGCATTCCTTAATGGTTATCTTAAGGAAGAACTGTATATGATGCAGCCGGAAGGTTTTGTCGACCCTAAGAATGCTAACAAGGTATGCAAGCTCCAGCGATCCATTTATGGGCTGGTGCAAGCATGTCGGAGTTGGAACATTCACTTTGATGAGATGATCAAAGCGTTTGGGTTTATGCAGACTTATGGAGAAGCCTGCGTTTACAAGAAAGTGAGTGGGAGCTCTGTAGCATTTCTCATATTATATGTAGATGACATACTTTTGATGGGAAATGATATAGAGCTTTTGGACAGCATTAAGGCCTACTTGAATAAGAGTTTTTCAATGAAGGACCTTGGAGAAGCTGCTTATATATTAGGCATCAAGATCTATAGAGATAGATCAAGACGCCTCATAGGTCTTTCACAAAGCACATACCTTGATAAGATATTGAAGAAGTTCAATATGGATCAGTCTAAGAAGGGGTTCTTGCCTGTGTTGCAAGGTGTGAAATCGAGCTCAGCTCAATGTCCGACCACGGCAGAAGATATAGAAGAGATGAGTGTCATCCCCTATGCCTCAGCCATAGGTTCTATTATGTATGCCATGCTGTGTACCAGACCTGATGTAAACCTTGCCGTAAGTTTGGTAGGTAGGTACCAAAGTAATCCCGGCAAGGAACACTGGACAGCGGTCAAGAATATCCTGAAGTACCTGAAAAGGACTAAGGAAATGTTTCTCGTTTATGGAGGTGACGAAGAGCTCGTCATAAAGGGTTACATCGACGCTAGCTTCGACACAGATCTGGATGACTCTAAGTCACAAACCGGATACGTGTATATTTTGAATGGTGGGGCAGTAAGCTGGTGCAGTTGCAAGAAAAGCGTTGTGGCGGGATCTACATGTGAAGCGGAGTACATTGCAGCCTCGGAGGCAGCACATGAAACAGTCTGGGTGAAGGAGTTCATTACCGACCTAGGAGTCATACCCAATGCGTCGGGCCCGATGACTCTCTTCTGTGACAACACTGGAGCTATTGCCCTTGCCAAGGAGCCCAGGTTTCACAGGAAGACCAGGCATGTCAAGCGTCGCTTCAACTCCATTCGTGAAAGTGTTCAAAATGGGGACATAGAGATTTGTAAAGTACATAAGGACCTGAATGTAGCAGATCCGTTGACTAAACCTCTCCCTAGAGAAAAACATGATCAACACCAGAATTCCATGGGTGTTCGATTCATCACAATGTAACTAGATTATTGACTCTAGTGCAAGTGGGAGACTATTGGAAATATGCCCTAGAGGCAATAATAAAAGAATTATTATTATATTTCGTTGTTCATGATAATTGTCTTTTATTCATGCTATAATTTTGTTATCCGGAAATCGTAATACATGTGTGAATACATAGACACCAACATGTCCCTAGTAAGCCTCTAGTTGACTAGCTCGTTGATCAACAGATAGTCATGGTTTCCTGACTATGGACATTGGATGTCATTGATAACGAGATCACATCATTAGGAGAATGATGTGATGGACAAGACCCAATCCTAAACATAGCACAAGATCGTATAGTTTGTTTTCTAGAGTTTTTCCAATGTCAAGTATCTTTTCCTTAGACCATGAGATCGTGTAACTCCCGGATACCGTAGGAGTGCTTTGGGTGTACCAAACGTCACAACGTAACTAGGTGACTATAAAGGTATACTATGGGTATCTCCGAAAGTGTCTGTTGGGTTGACACGAATCAAGACTGGGATTTGTCACTCCGTATGACGGAGAGGTATTTCTGGGCCCACTTGGTAATGCATCATCATAATGAGCTCAAAGTGGCCAAGTGTCTGGTCACGGGATCATGCATTACGGTACGAGTAAAGTGACTTGCCGGTAATAAGATTGAACGAGGTATTGGGATACCGATGATCAAATCTCGGGCAAGTAACGTACCGATTGACAAAGGGAATTGTATACGGGGTTGCTTGAATCCTCGACATTGTGGTTCATCCGATGAGATCATCGAGGAGCATGTGGGAGCCAACATGGGTATCCAGATCCCGCTGTTGGTTATTGACCGGAGAGCCATCTCGGTCATGTCTACATGTCTCCCGAACTCGTAGGGTCTACACACTTAAGGTTCGGTGATGCTAGGGTTGTAGAGATATGTATATGCAGTAACCCGAAAGTTGTTCGGAGTCCCGGATGAGATCCCGAACGTCACGAGGAGTTCCGGAATGGTCCGAAGGTAAAGAATTATATATAGGAAGTGCTATTTTGGCCATCGGGACAAGTTTCGGGGTCACCGGTATTGTACCAGGACCACCGGAAGGGTCCCGGGGGTCCACCGGGTGGGGCCACCTATTCCGGAGGGCCCCATGGGCTGAAGTGGGAGGGGAACTAGCCCCTAGTGGGCTGGTGCGCCCCCCTTGGGCCTTCCCCCTGCGCCTAGGGCTGGGAACCCTAGGGTGGGGGGGGGCGCCCCACTTGCCTTGGGGGGCACTCCACCCCCCTTGGCCGCCGCCCCTTGGGAGATTGGATCTCCAGGGCCGGAGCCCCCCCTTGGGGACCCTATATATAGAGGGGGGGAGGGAGGGCAGCGGCACCCCATGCCCCTGGCGCCTCCCTCTCTCCTTCAAGACCTCCTCCTCCTCCGTAGAGAACGGCGAAGCCCTGCTGCGGTGACTGCTGCATCCACCACCACGCCGTCGTGCTGCTGGATCTTCATCAACCTCTCCTTCCCCCTTGCTGGATCAAGAAGGAGGAGACGTCACGCTGACCGTACATGTGTTGAACGCGGAGGTGCCGTCCGTTCGGCGCTAGGATCTCCGGTGATTTGGATCACGTCGAGTACGACTTCCTCATCCCCATTCTTTGAACGCTTCCGCGCGTGATCTACAAAGGTATGTAGATGCAATCCGATCACTCGTTGCTAGATGAACTCATAGATGGATCTTGGTGAAACCGTAGGAAAATTTTAGTTTTCTGCAACGTTCCCCAACAAAGGGATCCTTAGGGCAAGCTTTGTTGAGGTCTTTGAAATCGACGCACAGGCGCCAGGATTTATCCTTCTTTCGCACCATCACCTGGTTTGCTAGCCAATCCGGGTGTTTTATTTCTTTGATGAATCCGGCCTCAATTAACTTGGCTAGCTCCTCCCCCATAGCTTGTCGTTTGGGTTCGAAAAAGCGCTGTAGTGTTTGCTTGACCGGCTTATATCCCTTCAGTATATTGAGGTTGTGCTCAGCCAACCTGCGTGGGATTCCTGGCATATCAGAAGGGTGCCAGGAGAATATGTCCCAGTTCTTGCGTAGGAACGCTCGTAGTGTGGCGTCCACCATTGGGTCCAGCTGTGCCCCGATGGAGACTGTCTTCTTTGGGTCCGTCGGCTGGACTTGAAATTTGACTATTTCATCAGCTGGTTTGAAGGAGGTGGATTTGGAGCGCTTATCAAGGATTATGTCATCCCTATCCATCGTCGAGCACAGCGTGATTAACTCTTCGGCCACGAGGGCCTCAGATAGTGCCTCGAGGGCCAGTGATGCTGTTTTGTTTTCGGTGCGGAGGGCTATATCCGGATCACTAGCGAGAGTGATAATACCGTTGGGCCTGGACATCTTGAGCTTCTTATACCCGTAATGAGGTATGGCTTGAAAGCGTGTGAATGCATCTCGCCCCAACAGGGCGTGGTATCCACTGTTGAACGGGGCCACTTGGAAGGTTATCTCTTCGGACCGATAGTTCTCCGGCGTGCCGAATACCACGCCAAGTGTAATTTTTCCCGCGCATCGTGCCTCCCGACTGGGAATGATTCCTCGGAAGGTCGTGCTACTTTGCTCGATACGGCTCCTGTGTATTTCCATTTTATTGAGTGTATCCTCGTAGATGAGGTTTAATCCGCTGCCTCCATCCATGAGCACTTTGGTGAGCCGAAAGCTATCGACAATTGGATTGAGGACCAAGGCGGCTGGTGCCCGGGCTGTCCGGAATTTTAGTTCATCACTGGCATTGAAAGTTATGGCCGTGTCGTTCCAGGGGTTTATTGCTGTGACTTGGCAGGCTTCGGCGAGGTCACGGAGGGCCCTTTTGCGCCGACTGTTTTAAGAAAAAGTCTCAAAGACCGTCAATACCCTGAGGTCATCGTCTTCCGGGGGGTGTTGCTCTGAGGTATTTTTGGTGAGGATATCCTCGCCACTCTTGGCCACTTGCCGGAGTATCGAACATGCTCTAAGGTTGTGGGTAGGTACGATATCTGGTGTTGTGTGTATTTTGCATGGCCTATCGAGCCATCCCTCCAGAACGTTTCCGCGGCCCATAATGGGTTTAGATTTCTTTACTGCTGTGTCGGGCGCCCCGTGAGGGTGCATCCTTTTTGCCCGGACGGGGGGTTGAGTGGAAACTGGTGGTTCCCAGCGAGCTTCCTGAGTTTTCCAGGCGCTTTCCATTGCGCAATACTTCTGTACTATGGTTGCCAAGTCAGCGAAGTGTAATACATGACGGCGGTTGATGGTGTTGAGGATTCCTTCGTCCATACAATTACTGCGGAATATTGAGATCGCGTCTTCATCGCGGCAATCTTTAATCTTGTCCTTGACAAGGAGGAATATGGCCCAAAAGTGATGGACTGTTTCCTGAGACTGCTGTCGTATGTATGTAAGATCGCGTATATCTGGGTGGGTGGATTTAAATCCGAACCCTGACCCAATTTGGGATCCAGAGTTTGAGAAATTTCTGGGCTTGATAGTTCGGCTCCAGGAGATCGACCGATTTTTCAGGTCTACCGTCCGACTTCGGGTTCAGAGGACAAGGCACGTCGTTTCGCGGACATGTATCCAGCTCTTCGAGCTCGGAGATCTGAACATAGTTCGTCCTTAGTATAGAGGGAGAGTTGTTGTTTTGCTCTTGTACTGCCGCTATCTAATGGGTGATCGGTGGAGATTTGATTTCTCTCTGATCGGGTTTAAGCCCAATCCGATCGTAGTCTGTAGCGACCCCCAAGGCGGCGATGCGATTCAGGAGTTTGTTCAAGGATGACAATTCCATTGGATCCATCCGTTTGGAGTATTCGGAGTCAATTCGGAGGCGATTTTCGATGACCCGAGAAGTCATTGTCGGCTCACCGGCCGAACGGGCGGTCATGATGAAGCCACCCAGCTAGAGGGTTTGGCCCGAGGCCAGAGCTCCTCTGGCGGTGATATTGTCCTTAATCACAAGGCGAGCCATCAACCCTAACTTCGACGTCATAGTGGAACTCTCAATGAAAGCACCAATGTCGGTGTCAAAACCGGCGGATCTCGGGTAGGGGTCCCGAACTATGCGTCTAAGGTTGATGGTAACAGGAGACACGGGATATGATGTTTACCCAGGTTCGGGCCCTCTATGGAGGTAATACCCTACTTCCTGCTTGATTGATCTTGATGAATATGAGTGTTACAAGAGTCGATCTACCTCAAGATCGTAGTGGCTAAAACCCTAGAAATCTAGCCTATGTGATTATGATTGTCTCTACGGACTAAGCCCTCCGGTTTATATAGATACCAGAGGGGACTAGGGTTGTACAAAGTCGGTTACATAGAAAGGAAATAGTACATCCTGCCGCCTAGCTCGCCTTCCACGCAAAGGAGAGTCCTATCCGGACACGCGAGAAAGTCTTCTATCTTGTATCTTCATGGCCCAATAGCTCGGCCCATGTCCAACATGCCGGATGGTCGAGGACCCCTTAGTCCAGAACTCCCTCACCCGCCCAGCGGTCAGACACCCCGCCGTTGCCCCTACCGTGCTCGATGTCGCGTCATCGCCCACGAGCGCCCGCACTAGACCTCGCCCCGCATGTGTCTCACTCGCGCACGCCCATGCTCATGGGTGGCCGCGCCCCATCGCCTCTGATGCCCGCTCGCAGCTCGCGGCCCGCGTGGCCCCGCCTCGCCGGTGCTGCGGTGGCCTTGCGGCCCACGCGCCCGCAGCCCCCCTCTCGCTCGCGGCGCTGCCCCCAGCGCTCCCCTGCGCGCGCAGCCCTTCGCCGGCGCCGACTACTGCATCCCCCTGGACAGCGCGCTCCGGCGCCCGCCACATGCGCCTGCACTACCGGGGCGAAGCCCCGGTTAACCCAACGCCTGCGCCCTCTAAGCGCGCCCAGTAGGCCTCCCCTGGCCACAAACACGTGGGGCCCAGCCCCAGGACGTTATAAAAAAGGAATTTAAATAATAATAAATAAAAATAATAATAATTAATTAATTATGTTTAGTTAACCTAATTAACTAATTAGCTACTGTTAATTAACTAACAGTCAATGACAGTGGGATCCCACTTGTCAGGTTGACCAGGTCAATGGTCAATGCTGACTGGGCTGTTGACTTTGACTGGCCCCACCAGTCAGTCTCTGCTGACTGGGCAGTTGACCAAGTCAACTGGGCCTACTGGTCAGCCACACAAGCCCTTCCGTGGGTACACTTCTGCGTACCCATAGCTATTTAATATTTAATTTTTGAATTAAAATAATTTAGAAATGTTTTAAAAACTTTAAAAATTAATATAAAATAATCCGTAACTCAGATGGAAAAACTTTGTACATGAAAATTGCTTCGAACGACGAGACGAATCCGGATACGCAGCCCGTTCGTCTGCCACACATCCCTAGCATAGCGAACACGTAACTTTCCCCCTCCGGTTCATTTGTCCGAAAATGCGAAACTCCGGGGATACTTGCCCAGATGTTTTCCCCCTTCGCCGGTATCACCTCCTACTGCATTAGGACACACTTGGCACCGTCACTTGTCATGTCATGCATCGTTACGCATCTATTTGCATTGTATTCATTGTTTCTTCCCCATCTTCTCTCCGGTAGACTACGAGATTGACGCCTCTGCTGGTGCCCCAATTGACTACATTATTGACGACCCCTACTTTCTAGAGCAACCAGGCAAGCCCCCCCTTGATCACCAGATATCGCCTATTCTTCTCTCTACTGCTTGCATTGGAGTAGTGTAGCATGTTACTGCTTTCCGTTAATCCTATCCTGATGCATAGCCTGTCTTTGCTACTACTGTTGTTACCTTTACCTGCAATCCTAAATGCTTAGTATAGGATGCTAGTATTCCATTAGTGGCCCTACATTCTTGTCCGTCTGCCATGCTATACTATCGGGTCGTGATCACTCGGGAGGTGATCACGGGTATATACTTATATACATAATATATGATACCTGTGGTGACTAAAGTCGGGTCGGCTCGTAGAGTACCCGCGAGTGATTCACGGGTTGGGACCGAAAGGACGTTTGTCCTGACGGCCCTCTGAGTGGACCTTTGTGGCGGAGCGACATGGCAGGTTGAGACCACCTAGGAGAGAGGTGGACCTGGCCCTGGTCGGCGTCCGCGGTTAATTCAATTAACACGCTTACCGAGATCTTGGTATTTGATCTGAGTCTGGCCACTGGCCTATACGCACTAACCAACTACGCGGGAACAATTATGGGCACTCAACGTTGTGGTATCATCTGAAGCCTTCGTGACGTCAGCGACTGAGCAGCGCGCGCCGGATTGGACCATAAGCCTGCGCTTGTATTAAGGGGGCTAGGTCTGCTTCCGATTGCGTAC